>NW_025333922.1:0-469318 GCF_019186645.2 Phyllostomus hastatus | reverse complement strand
TTTTTCCATAATTAACTTTTTTTCTTGTGATGTTTTTGTTGTAGGTATTTCTTTTTTAAGCAACACAAAATTGGCTTTTGTTTGTTATTCAGTTTGAATATTAAAAATATTCAGTTTGTTATTCAGTTTTAAATTAAAATAATGATTCTACTTATTGTGGTAAAATATATAACAAAATTTGCAATTTTAACTATTTTGGCTGTATAATTTTGTGATACTAAGAATATTATTTTTAAGTTTTTCCCTTTTAATTATATTTTATTGATTATGCTATACAGTTGTCCTGATTTTCCCACTTTGCCCTCTCTACCCAGCCCCCCCCCCCCCCCATCAGGCAATTCCCTCACCATTTTTTCATGTCATGGGTCAGGTATATAAGTTCTTTGGCTACTCCTTTTTCTGTACTGTACTTTATATCCCCATAGCTCTTCTGTGACTTCCAATTTGTACTTTTTTAAAAAATGTCTTTTTATTGTTGTTCAAGTATAGTTGTCTTCATTTTCACCCCACCACACTGCCCTGCTCCTCCCATCATTGCCTCCCACCCTTGAACATACCCCCTTTGGCTTTCTCCATGGGTCCTTTATACATGTTCCTTGGTGGATATTCCACTATTGTCCTCTATTTGTTCTCCTCTCCCACCTTTCCTCTAATTACTGTCAATTTGTTCTTTACCTAACTGTTTCTGGTTATATTTTGCTTGCTTGTTTGTTTTATTGATTAGGTTCCACTTATAGGTGAGATCCTATGGTATTTTTCTTTCACTGCCTGGTTTATTTCACTTAGCATAATGCTT
The DNA here is from genome assembly GCF_019186645.2 of Phyllostomus hastatus. Classification (NCBI taxonomy): domain Eukaryota; kingdom Metazoa; phylum Chordata; class Mammalia; order Chiroptera; family Phyllostomidae; genus Phyllostomus; species Phyllostomus hastatus. Next base: position 468,522 of record NW_025333922.1, on the reverse strand, counting down.
GTGAGGGGGCTCCATCTGCAGAGCTCCCCTGGATGCTGCAGATGAGAATAAGTCTACCAAGACATAGTCTGCTTGTGGAGGAAAGTCTGACCAGTTTCTCAGAGGAAAAAGATGTCAAGCCTCTCTCTGAATGTGCTTTTATTGAGTTTAGCTTTCATAGGTAAGCATATGAAAGAAAGGAGGTACGGTTTATAGATAACATTTCTGGGATCATGGGATTCCTTTTGAGTTAGGGTTTGGTAGACAAGGTGATGCCAATCAGCTGTAAAACCTTGGGAAGTGAACTTATTTTGTACTTGGACCCTTAACATTTAAATTGAGTACATTCTTAACAAAGCAGATTTCACAGGATTTTATGCATTCTTTCTTAGGCCTGATATCACCCCCCACCAGGACCTGCCCATTCCAGCACAGGGCTGCACCTCCCTTTAGCATTGTTTCAGGCCCGAATCAGATAAGGGAAACAAGGTAGCCAAGACATTAGGAGACTTTTTACAGGTAGAATAAGGACTGAGGCTATGATAAAGCCAAGGGGTAAGGGTTTTTTTTGTCCCTTCTCCACAATCCCCTAAGTCCTTCCCTGATTGCCCCTTTGCAATTGTGTTTGTCTTAGGTTGTTCCTTCCTCGAGGAATCTTACCCATCATTGACTATCCAGCCATCTTCCAGGGGCCAAGCGGGTGAAGTAAAGGGGGCAGAAGCTGTGTCCCTGTTTGGGGGATAAGTTTTGTCTCCTTAGTGGCTTATGGTCCCAATTTCCCCTAACTGTGAGGCCTTTTCACCTATTGGCAAGATTATAGCTCCTGAAACCAAGCAGGATGGTTCCCAACAAATGCTGTCCAATTCCCTCACCTGTTCACTCCTTCCCCCATACCCTCTTTCCATCTGACACCTGTCAATTTTCTTAAATAAGACCCTTTAACATTTCATATAATAGTGGTTTGATGATGATGAACTCCTTTAGATTTTTCTTGTCTGGGAAACTCTTTATCTGCTCTTCGATTCTAAATGATAGTTTTTCTGGGCAGAACAATCTAAGCTGTATGTCCCTGCTTTTCATGACTTTGAATATTTCTTGCCAATCCATTTAGCCTGTGTTTCTTTTGAGAAATCCACTGACATTCTTATGAGAACTCCCTGGTGGGTAAGTAACTTCTTTTCTCTTGTTGCTTCTAAGGTTCTGTCTTTATAGATACTTCATATAAGTGAGCCATACAATATGTGCCTTTTTGTATCTGACTTATTTCATTTAGTGTAATGTTTCAAGGTTCATCCATGTTGTAGCATATGTCAGAACTTCACTCCTTTTTTGTGGATAAATAATAATCTTTTGGGTTGTTTCTACCTTTTGGCTATTGCGAATAGTGATGCAATAAACATACTAGCATACAAGTACCCATTTGAATCCCTGTTTTAAATTATTTTATGATTATCTTTTTCTTTTTTTTTGGAAATTGTGACTCTTTCAACATTATTATTGTTTTTTTTGTTTAACTGTTGTTCAAGTGCAATTATCACCATTTTCACCCCACCACACCCCCTCCCACCCCACCCACCCCTGCTTCCCATCTTGATTCTCTTTTCAATTTACCTAGGAGTAGCATCTCTGGGCCATATTGTAATTCTATATTTAGGTTTTTTCATAGCAGCTATACCTTTTTATTTTATTTTAATTTTATATTTAATTTTATTTTTATATAGTCTTTATTATATTTTCCCATTACTGTTTAGTCCCCTTATACCTCCCTCCCCACAGCAAACACAAAATTGTTGTCCATGTACATGAGTCCTTTTCCCTTTTTGCTCAATCCCTTACCCCTTCACCCCACCCCATACTAGCTATCATCAGTTCTTCATCTATGAGTCTGTCTCTGTTTTGCTCATTAGTTCATTTTGTTCATTGGATTCCACATATGAGTGAAATTATGTGGTATTTTTCTTTCTCTGATTGGCTTATTTCACTTAGCCTAATGTTCTCCAGGTCCATCCATACTGTCACAAAGGGTAAAATTTTATATTCCCACCAGCAATGTAAAAAGATCCCAATTTCACCACATCCTTGCCCATGCTTGTTTTCTATTTTGTTTTGCTTATTTTTAATTTTATTATAGCTACCTTCACAGGTGTGCAGTGGCCTTTTTTTTTGTGGATTTGATTTGTATATCCTCAAAGATTAGTTACTTTGAGCATATTTCATGTACTTTATTGGCCATTTGTTTATTTTCTTTGGAAAATATCAATTTAAGTCCTTGTTTATTTTAAATTGGGTCATTTGTTTTCTTTATATAGTCTACATATCAAATCTCTATCTGATATATGATTTGCAAATATTTTCTTATATTCCATAGGGGTTTTTTTTACTTTTTGATAATGTCATTTGATGATGTCTAAATTTGAAAATTTTGATAAATTTCAGAGACATTGAAATTAAGAACAATCTGACAGTAACCAGAAGGGAGGTGGGAGGAGATGATAGGGGGGGATGTATAGAAGGGATTTCAGGAACAGCTATAAAGGACACATGAATATAACCAAGGGGGAGTGGAATCAGGGGAGGGAGGTGGGGGTGGATAGGGTTGGGGGGAGTGATGAGGGGAAATGCAGACAACTGTACTTGAACAACAATAAAATTAAAAAATTAAAAAATAATAAAATCGAAAAAAAGAAAAATTTGGTAAACAATAGATTTTTATGAAGTCTAATTTAATTTGTCTTTTATTTTTTGCTCATGGTTTTTGTGTCATAAATAAAACTTTATTGTGAAATTTAATGTCATAAAGATTTACTCATGTTTTCTTCTAAGAATTTTATGTTTTTAGCTCTTACATTATGCTGTTTATCCATTTTGAGTTAATTTTTATTTATGATGTGATTAAGTCACACTTTCAATTTTTTGCAGGTAGTAATTCTGTTGTCCTAGTACCAGTTGTCAAAGAGATGATTTTTTTCCCCAGTCCTTGGACTTGGTACATTTGTAAAAAATCACTGGCCATAGATGTATGAGTTTATTTTGGAAATCTCAATTTTGTTCCATTGTTTTATATGTCTGTCTGTTCCAATTACTATAGCTTGGTAATAAGCTTGAATTCATGAGGTGAGTTATCCAACTTTGTTCTTTCTCAAAATTGTTTGTCCATCTGGGGCCCCTTGCTGTTCCATAAGAATCTCAGAATTTTTTTCATTCCTGCAAAAAAGGATGTTAATATTTTGATAGTTTGCATTAAATTGCAGGGTAGGATCAAATTCTTGGTTAGAATCAATTTCTTAAAAAATATTGTCTTTCTACCCAGGAACATAAGATGCCTTTACACTAATTTATGTTGTGTTTCAATATCTTTCAACAATGTTTTAGAGTTTCCAGTATACAAATCTTTCACCTCCATGGTTAAACTTATTCTTAGGTCTTTTATTGTTTTAGGTGCTACTATAAATGTTGTGGCTTTCTTGATTTACTGTCTAGTTTGTTTGTTGCAGTTATACAGAAAAACAAGTTATTTTTTCAAACAGATTTTGGGTTATTTTCTTTTTAATTCATGTTCATGGTGAGTTTAATATATGCTTGAACTGCCCTGGTCAGTGTGGCTCTGTTGGTTGGGCATCATCCTGCAAACCTAAAGGTCATGCGTTTAATTCCAGTCAGGGCACATGCTGAGTTTGTAGGTTTGGCCCTGTTGTGAAAAATCCACCCACACTCGAGGAGATAACGAAGCACAAACTTTATTACCCAGGGGGCTCGGAGGGGAATTCCAAATTCTGAGCCGAAAAAGCTGGGTTTGGAGTCCTTTTTATATACCAGTTACACAGGCAGAAAGGGAGGGGGAACCCGCTGCTGAAAGCAAGCATTCAGAAGCAGGAGCAAGGTTAGTGGCCTTGAGATAACGTTACTTAACAACGTCTGCTAGCTGGCTCCTTACCTAAAAATAACTTTTACTCTGCTTTTGTCCCGACAAAACTTGCAAGTGTTACAGAGAGCAGTTTCTTTTCCTGCCACAGCCTCTGAGTGGGGCACCTGCAGGAAGCAACTGATCTATGTTTCTTATTCACATCAAAGTTTCTCTCCATCTCTTTCCCCCTTCATTCTCCTCTCTCTGGAATCAATAAAAGAAAAAAAAATCTTTATATGTTTGAATTTATCTGTCTTTTGACAATTTCAATTTAATGTGTTTTATTATTTCTTTTCCACTCCTGTTTCTTACCCTTAATTGAATTGTCTTGTGATGGCTTTGAAGAATAGATCTAAAAATGGATATAAAGACTGTCTGTTCCTTTGGTGGTTTCTCTTAAATTAAGAACATGTATATGATATTTTAAATCAATTTCAAAATCAATCAGAAAATGTATCCTTATATATGAAAAACAATAATAATATTTTGTTTTTAGTTTTCCTCCACACAGCTGCCCTTTTTGATATTACATAGGGTTGAAATTATATTGTTATTTTTTTAAAATTTCATTTCTTATTGGAATTTATTTGTTTTAATTCCTACATTTATTATAATCATATCTATAATTCATTATTGTATGCACTTTTATTTTGTTGGAGAATATTTTTTAGTAGCTCTTCCTGGCTGATTTATGAAGTTAATTTATTATCTTCCCTAATTCAAATGTATATTTATTTATTTTCCTTTATACTATATAAATTTTAAAATTTCTCAAATAAAGTTAATATGTAGTATTATATTAATTTCAAATGTACATCATATGGTTATGGTGTGGTTATATCAGTGGTGTGGTTACATCAGTGGTTATATGTTTATATAACTTACAAAGTGACTACCCCATAGGCCTAGTACCCACCTGATAACATTCATAGTTATTAAAATTTTATTGACTATATTCCCTAGGCTGTACTTTACATCCATATGAGTATTTTGTAGCTACCAATTTCCACATTTTAATCAATTCTCCTTTTTTACCCATTACCCCCAACTCTCTTCCATCTGGCAATAATCAATTTATTCCCTGTATCTATGTGTTTGTTTCTGTTTTTTTTTTTAATTGTATATTTTCCCATTATCATTTATCCTCCTTATACTATCCTCTTTCCCGTCACCAGACTGTTGTCTATGTCCATAAGTTCTTTTTCCTTTTATCTCAGTCCCTCAACCCCCCAACCCCTGTGCCATAGCTGCCAACCTTTTCTTTATCTCTGAGTGTATCTCTTTTTTACTTGTTAGTTCAGTTTGTTCATTAGATTTCACATATGAATAAAATCATATGGTATTTTTCTTTCTCTGACAGGCTTATTTCCTTAGCATCATGGTCTCCAGGTCCATCCATGACATTACAGAGGGTAAATTGTTCTTCTTTTTTTTTTTTTAATTGTTCTTCTTTTTTCATGGCTTTTTTTTCTCAGTCCCATTGTGTAAACGTCCCATAGTTGTTTTATCCACTCATCTATTGTACATTGATTTTGTTTTCTAGATTCCACATACAAGTGTAATCGTGTTATATTTCATTTTACTTACTTATTTCACTTAGCATAATATGCTCTAAGTCCATTCAAATGGTCATAAATGGCAAGATTTCATTTTTAATGGCTAAGTAATATTCCATTATATATAGGTACCACCTCTTCTTTATCCAATCATTTATTGATGGATACATAGGATCCTTCCATATATTAGTGATTGCATATAGTTCTTTAATGAAGATAGGGGGTGCAAATATATTTTCAAATAAGTGTTAGATTTTTTAAAAAATATCCAGAAGTAGTTGTTTGTGTCATATAGCAATTCTATTTTTAGTTTTTTGAGGGGAATCCATACTGTTTTTCATAGTGGCTGCCCCTATTTACCATCACACCACCAATACATGAACATTCCCTTTTCTCCACATTTTCACTAACACTTGCTGTTTCTTGATTTATTGATGATAGCCACTCTGACAAGGGTTAGGGGATATTTCATTGTGGATTTAATTTGAATCTATCTGATGGTTAGTGACACTGAGCATTTTTCTTATGCGTATTGGCTATCTATATATCCTCATTTGGAGTGTCTGTTGAGATCCTCTGCTCTTTATTGATTGGATTTTTTTTGGATGCTGTGTTTTATGAGTTCTCCATAAATTTTGGATATTAAGACCCACCTCAGAAAGACAGACCTACACAGACAGCAAGTGTTGGAAAAACAATATTACAAGCAAATGGACAGGAAAGAAAAGCCAGGGTAACTATACTCATATCAGACAAAACAGATTTCAAAATAAGGGCTATAAACAGAAACCCAGAAAGACAATTCATGATACTCAAGGGAAAGAATTCATCAACAGGACATAAACATTGTAAACATATATGCACCCAACATTGGAGCTCCCAAATACATAAGAAAAATCTTGGAGGACTTCAAGAAAGATATAGACAACAACACTATTATAGTAGGGGATTTTAACAACCCACTGTCAAAAAGGAAAGATCTTCCAAACAAAATATAAATGAAGATATTGTGGCATTGAACAATGTCCTAGATCAAATGGACTTAACTGATTTTATATATATATATATATTTATATATATATATATATATATAAATATATATATATCCCTTCTATCCCAAAGAAGCAGAATACACATTCTTTTTAAAATGTACATGGAACATTTTCAAAAATAGACAACATGATAGGACACAAAGAAAACCTCAACAAATTGAAAATATGAAATTGTATCAAGCATTTTCTCTGATGACAATGTTCTGAAACTAGAAACCACGCTCAATAAAATTTATTTTTAATTCAAAATTTTTGAATACTGTGATATTAAACAATGAATGAGTTAAGAATGAGATCAAGGAAGTAAAAACAAAGTTTCTGGAGCCAAAAGAAAATGAACTGACAACATTCTAAAACTTATGGGAGACAGTGAAGATAGTCCTGAGAGGGAAGTTCATAGCAATAAAGGCTTAACTAAAAAAACAGAAACATTTCAAATAAACAGCCTAACCCTACATCTACAAGAGCTAGAGGAACAACAATAAACAAAGCCAAGAGCAAGTAGAATGAAGGAAATAATCAAGATCAGAGCAGAATTAAATGATATACAGACTAAGAGCACAGTTCTAAGGATTAATAAGTCCAAGAGCTAGTTCTTTGAAAAAAATAAATATAATAAGCATTTAAGCAGACTCATTAAGAAAAAAAGAGAGGACCCAAATAAGCAAAATCAGAAATGAAAGAGGAGAGATTACAACAGATACCACAGGAATACAAAAGATTGTAAGAAATTACTACGAAGAACACGATAGCAAGAAATTTGAATACTTGGGTGAAATGGACAAACTTCTAGAAAAATATAGTCTTCCAAAACTGAATAAAGAAGAAGCAGGAAGCCTGAACAGACAAATAACAGCTGATGAAATCAAAGCAGTAATAAAAAAAACTACTGGAACACAAAATTCCTGGAGTGGATGGTTTCACAGACTTCTACAAAACATTTAACAAAGACCTAACCCCTATCCCTCAGAAACTATTTCAAAAAATCCAAAAAGACACAAGACTCCCACTTTTTATGAAGCCAGCATCATCCTAATCCCCAAAACAGAGAAAGACACAACAAAGAAAGAAAACTTCAGGCCAATATCGCTGATGAACATAGATGCTAAAATCCTCAACAAAATATTGGCAAACTGCATCCAGCAATACATTAAGAAGATCATACACCACAACCTAGTGGGGTTCATCCCAGGGATACATGGATGGTACAATATTCACAAATCAATAAATGTAATATATCACAGAAACAAAAGAAAAAACAAAAATCACATGATCATATCAATACATGCTGAAAAAAACATTTGATAAGGTACAGCACCCATTTATGATAAAAACACTCTGTGATGTGGGAACAGACAGACCATTCCTAAATATAATAAAGAACATACATGAGAGACCTACAGCCAACATCACACTCCATGGGCAAAAACTAAAAACTTTCCCACTAAGATTAGGAACAAGACAAATTTGTCCACTTTTTCCACTTCTATTCAACATAATATTGGAAGTTTTAGCCACAGCAATCAGACAAGAAAAAGAAATAAAAGGCATCCAAATTGTAAAGGAGGAAGCAAAATTGTCATTGTTTGTAGATGACTTGACAGTGTACATAGAAAATCTTATAGTCTCCACCAAAAAAACTACTCAACCTAGTAAAAGAATTTGGCACAACAGCAAGATATAAATTAATTATTCAGAAATCAAAGGCATTTTTTTATACCTACAATGAAATATCAGAAACAGAGATCAGGGAAATAATCCCATTTGATATAACAGCAAGAAAAAGAAAATACCCAGGAATAAACCTAACCTAGGAGGTAAAAGATCTGTACTCAGAAAACTACACAACACTGAAGAAAGAAATTAAGGAAGACACAAACAAATGGAAACATGTACCATGCTCATAGATTGGAAGAATTAACATCCTTAAAATGTCCATACTACCCCAAGAAATTTATAGATTCAATGCAATGTCTATTAAAGTACCAATGACATACTTCACAGATATAAAATAAACATTTCAGAAATTTATATGGATCCTTAAATGACCCTAAATAGCTGCAGCAATTTTTGAGAAAGACAAAGTAAGAGAGATGACAATGCCTGATATGAAACTCTATTACAAGGACTCTGTAATAAAAACAGCCTGATACCAGCATCAGAACAGGGACATAGACCAATGGAACAGAACAGAGAGCCCAGAAACAAACCCAAGTCTTTAGAGTCAATCAATATTCAACAAAAGGTGCAGCAGGATAAAATGGAGTAAAAATAGGCTCTTCAACAAATGGTGTTGGGGCAGCTGAAAAACTACATGCCAAAAAAATGAAACTTGACCACTAACTTATACTATATACAAAAATAAATTCAAGATAGATAAAAGTTGGAGAGGAATACATAGGCAGGAAAATCTCAGATATCCCAGGCTGCAATATTTTCAATGATATGTCACCTAGAGCAAGGGATATAAAGGGAAGAATATACAAAGGGGACCTCATCAAAATAAAAAAGCTTCTACATGGCTAAAGAAAACAACATTAAAATGAGAAGAGAACCAACAATATGGGAAAACATATTTGCCAATGATACCTCGTACAAGGGTTTGATCTCCAAAATATATAAAGAGCTCACAGGACTCCACTCCAGGAAGACAAACAACCCAATTAAAAAAAATGGGGAAAGGACTTGAACAGACATTTCTCAAAGGAGGACATACGAAGTGTCAGGAGACATATGAAAAGATGCTCAGCTTCACTAGGCATCAGAGAGTTGCAAATTAAATCTGCCATGAGATACCACTTCACACCAGTCAAATAGCCATCATAAACACATTAGCAAACAATAACTGTTGGAAAGGATGTGGAGAACAGAGAACCCTAGTGCACAGCTGATGGGAATTCAGACTGGTGAAGTCACCATGAAAAACAGTATGGAATTTCCTCAGATAACTAAAAATGAATTGCCTTTTGACCTGGCAATTTCATTCATGGGATTATATCATAATAACCCTGAAAAAACAATCCAAAAGTACCTATGTACTCCAATGTTCATAGCAGCACAATTTACAATAGCCAAGTGCTAGAAGCAAGCTAAAGGCCCAACAGTAAATGAAAGGATATATGTTACATTTACATGATAGAATACTTAGAAGCAGAAAGAAAGGAGCTCTTACCCTTTACAACAGCATTGATGGAACTGGAGAGCATTATGCTAAGTGATGTAAGCCAGATCATGAAAGACAAATACCATATGATCTCACCTTTAACTGGAACATAATAAACTAAAGAAAAAAGCAAACAAAATGTAACTAGAGACATTGAAATTAAAAACAAATGGGCAGTAATCAGAGGGGATGTGTGAGGGGATAATTGGAGGGAAAGGTTGAAGGGTACTCAGGAACAACTATAAAGGACACATGGACAAAACCAAGGGGGATGGAATCGGAGAGGGGAGGTGGAGATGGCTGGGGTGGCAAGCAGTGGTGGGGAAAAAGGGCCGTCACCTGTAGTTGAGCAAACTAAAATGAAAAAATGAAAAAAATTGGATATTAACTCTTTACATAATGCATCATCAGTGAATATCTTCTTCCATTCAGATTACTTTTTTCATTTTATTGAGGCTTCCTTTGACATGCAAAACCTTTTTAGTTTGATGAAGTTCAATTAGTTTATATTTATTTTTTGTTTTACATGATTGAAGAGATATATAAAAAAATATATCGCTGACATTGAAGTTGAGAACAGGCTGACAGTGACCAGGATGGAGAGGGGAGGGGATTATAGAGGAAAGGGATGAAGGGTTTGCAGGAACAACAATAAAGAGCACATGTACAATAACAAGGAGGGATGGAAACAGGGGAGGGAGGTGAGGCTGAGATGCTTGGGAGGGGTAGAGGGAAAAGGAAGAAAACTGTACTGGTATAACAATAAAAATGTTTAAATAAAATAAAATAAAAATATATGTATTGCTGAGAAAAAATGTTAAAGATTTTATTGCCTGTTTTCTTCCAGTAGTATTACAATTTCTAGACTTACGCTTGAGTCTCTAATGCATTTTCAGTTTATTTTTATGTAAGGTGTAAGAAGATGGTCTAGTTTCATTTTTTTTGCATGTATTGGTTCAATTTTTTCCAGCACTGTTTATTGAATAGACTGTCTTTACTCCATTGTGTGATCTTGCCTGTTTGTTATTATTATGATATAAGCATTGGTTTATTTTTTGGGTTCCCTATTATGTTTCATTAACCTACATGTTTTTTTTTTTCGAAGATTGCTGTGGCCATTTGGAGTCTTTTTTCTTTGTTTGTTTTATATAAAATTTTGGATTACTTATTCTAGTTCTGTGAAAATTTCAACTAATATTTGATATTTTGATAGGAGTTGTGTTGATCTACAGATTGCTTTGGATACTATGTACATTTTAATGATGTTAATTCTTTCTATTCATTATCATGATATATAAGCATTTATTTGTAATTCAATGTCTTTCTTCAGTGTACTATAATTTTCAGAGCATAGTTGATTTTTCCCACTTTGCTAAAAAATTGATTTCTAGGTATTTTAATGCAATTGTAAATGAGATTGTTTTCTTAGTTTTATAGACTAATAGGTCTATAAATATGAAATGTCCCTTCACATTTATTTTGTATCCTGGTACTTTACTGAATTTAGTGATCAATTCTAGTAAATTTTTCTGGAATGTTTGGCTTCTGTATATACAGTATCATGGTATCTACAAACAATGACAGTTTTACTTCTTCCTCTCCAATTTGGATGCATTTTGTTTCTTCTTCTTTTCTGATTACCAAAGCTAGAATTTTCAGCATTAATTGAATAAAATAGTGAAAGTGAACATTCTTGTTTGGTTCCTGATCATAAGGGAAAGACTTTTAATTTTTCCCAGCTGAGTATGTTGTTAGCTTTGGCTTTGTCATATATGGAATTTGTTATGTTGTTTCCACTAGTCCCACTTTGCTCTGAGTTTTCATCATAAACATATCCTGGATTTTGTCAATCAATTTCATTCTTCATCTATTGATATAATCATAGATTTTTATCCTTTTTTTTGTTTATATGATGTATTAAGTTAATTGATTCTCAGTTACTGTACCAACTTTGCATTCTACATTATAAATCCCACTTGATAATGGTATATTAATTCTTAAATTGTCAGATTTAATTTGCTAATATTTTATTAAGGATTTTTGCATCAATGTTCATTAGGGAAATCAACTTATAATTTTATTTTTGTAGTGTCTTTATCTGGATTTGGTATTAGGAAAATGATGGCCTCATACAATGAGCTTGGGAGTCTTTTTCTCTTCTTCCATATTTGGAATAGTTTGTAAAGCTTAGGTTTAGCTCTTCGAATATTTGTGAAATTCACCTGAGAAGCCATCTGTTCTAAGACTTTTGTTTGTGTGAAGTTTTTGCTTAGTGCTTCACATTTTCTGGTTCAAATTTTGTCTTTCTTCTTAATTCAGTTTTGGAATAATGTATGGTTCTAAAAAATTCATTTTTTCTTGATTGTCCAAATTTTTTTGCTTATAGTTGACCGTGGTATTTTCTTAAAATTTTTTATATTTCTGTTATGCAAGTTGCTACTTCTTTTTTATTTCTGATTTTATTCATTGGGATCCTTCTCTTCTTTCTTTATGAATCTGATTAAAAATTTATCAGTCATGTTTTTTTCTATTCAAAGTACCAGATCTTGGTTTTTTTTTATTTTTGTTTTGATTTTTTGACTCTATTTCATTTCTTTCTACTTTGATTTTCATTGTTTTCTTTCTTCTACCCAATTTGGCTTTTTGTTGTTGTTTTTGTTTCTAGTTCCTTTAGTTGTATGGTTCGATTATTTATTTGGGATTTTCTTATTTCATGATGTAGGCCTGTATTGCTATAAATTTTCCTCATGCTTTGTCTCATAGATGTGGGATTGATGCATTTTCATTTTCATTTGCCTCAAGGTATCTTTTAATTTCTTCCTTGATATCATTATTAACCCATTTATGGTTTAGTAACATGTTAATTTAGATTCCATGCATTTATATATTCTTTTTTTTTCTTGTAATTAATTTCTAGTATTGTAACATTGTGGTCAGAGAATATGCTTGATATAATTTCAATCTTCTTAAATTTTTAAGGACTTGTTTTGTTGCCTTACATGTAATTTATCCTGTAAAATGTTTCTTGTGAATTTGAAAAGAATGTATATTTTGCTGATTTGGAGTAAAATATTCTGAAAACAACAATTAAATTTACCTGTTCTATTGTGCCATTTAAACCACTCTTTTTTTTATTAAATACTTTTGAATTTTATTGTTGTTCAAGTAGTTTTCTGCCTTCCCCCTACCCCTCTCTACCACCCCAACCATCCCCACCTCTCTTCCCTATTTCCAACCCCTTTGTTTTTGTCCATGTGTCCTTTATAGTTGTGTCTGTAAACCCTTCACCCTTTACCCCCATTATCCCCTTCCCTCTCCTCTCTGGTTGCCATCAGTTTGTTCTTAATTTCAATGTCTCATTATATTTTGCTTGCTCATTTGTTTTGTTGGTTAGGTTGCAGTTAAAGGTGAGATCATATGGTATCTGTCTTTCACTGCCTGGCTTATTTCACTTAGCATAATGCTCTGCAGTTCTATCCATGCTGTTGCAAAGGGTAGGAGTTCCTCCATTCTTTCTGCTGCGTAGAATTCCATGTTCACTTTAAGCCCAGAAGACCTATCCATTCATATCAATGGTGTGTTAAAGTCTATTACTATGACTGCAGTACTGTAAACCTCTCCCTTTATGTCCATAAATATTTGCTTTATATATTAAGGGGCTCCTAGGTTAGAAGCATAAATGTTTAAAACAGTTGTATCTTTTTGTTGGATTGATCCCTTTATCATTATGTAATGTTCTGCTTTGTCTGTTGTTACACCTTTTGCTTTATGGTCTATTTGTCTGACATATGTATTGTTATCCCTGCTTTTTTTTTCATGAATTCCTTTTTATCCCTTTACTTTCAGTCTGTGTTTATCTTTTGATCTGAAGTGGGTCTCTAAGAGGAAAAAAAAACAGCATATACATGTTTTTTTTCTTATTGATTCCTCTACCCTATAACTTTTGATTGAAGCATTTAATCCATTTATATTTAAAGTGATTATTGGTAGGTATGCATTTGTTGGAATTTTATTATACACATTTATGTTCCTCTTCCTTCTCCCGCTCCTACTTCTTTTTCCCCCTCTTAACAAATTTCCTTTAACATATCTTTTAATACTGGTTTGGTTTTAATGAACTTTGTAACCTTTTTCTTGTTTGGAAAGCTCTTTATCTCTCCATCATTTTTAATTGACACCCTCTCTGGTTAGAGTGTCTTGGTTGTAGCACTTTATTTTTCATCACATTGAATATTTTGTGCCAATCCTTTCTGAAGCGTTTCTACTGAGCAATCAGCTAATTAACTTATGGGAGCTTCCTTGTAAGTAATCAGCTGTCTTTCTCTTGTTGTTTCATGGGATTTTTCTTTGTCTTTAATGTTTAGCATTTTAATGATGATATGTTAGTGGGGGACAAGTAGTCATCTTGTTTGGGACCCTGTGCTTCCTGGATGTGTGTGTGTGTGTGTTTTCTTTCTTCAACAGATTAGACAAATTTTCAGTCATAATTTATTCAAACAGGTTCTGAATCCTTTCCTCTCTCTCTCTTCTCCTTCTGGTACTTCTATGTTTGCAGATGATGTTATATTTGGTGTTTTCTCAGAGTTCCTCTAAACTGTCCCTATTTTAAAAATTCTTTTTTTTACTGCTCTGATTGGGTTTTTCTTTTTTAGATTGTAGCACAATTTCATTTTTCTTCTCTTTTCTATCTTGTTTTAGTTCAAATACGACTGTCTCCATTTTCACCCCACCATGTCCCCAACCCTATCCATCCTCACCTCCCAACCCTGAACCTACCTCCTTTGGCTTTTTTCCATGTGTCCTTTATTCATGCTCCTTGATGTCCTTTCCCCTATTTTTTTAGGAAATTTAAAATATATATATATATTTCATTGATTATACTATTACAGTTGTCCCACTTTCCCCCCTCTTTATTTCCCTCCACCCTGTGCACCCCATTCCACCCACATCCCCCCCCTTTAGTTCATGTCCATAGGTCATATATACAAGTTATTTGGCTTCTACATTTTCCTGTATTATTCTTAACCTCCCCTTGTCTATTTTCTACCTACCATATATACTACTTATTTTTTTGTACGTTTTCTTCCTCTCTCCCCACCCACTTCCCCCACTGATAACCCTCCATGTGATCTCCCATTTCTGTGATTCTGTTCCTGTTCTAGTTGTTTGCTTAGTTCATTTTTGTTTTAGTTTTAGGTTTGTTTGTTAAAAACTGTGAGTTTGTTGTCATTTTACTGTTCATAGTTTTGGTTTTATTTTTTCTTAGATAAATCCCTTTAACATTACATATAATAAGGGCTTGTTGATGGTGAACTCCTTTAACTTGACCTTATCTGGGAAGCACTTTATCTGCCCTTTCATTATAAATGATAACTTTGCTGGATAGATTAATCTTAGATGTTAGGTCCCTGTCTTTCATGACTTGGAAAACTTTCCAACCTCTCCTTGCCCGTAAGGTTTCTTTTGAGAAATCAGCTGACAGTCTTATGGGCACTCCTTTGTAGGCAACTCTCTCCTTTTCTCTTTCTGCTTTTAAGATTCCCTCCTTATCTTTAATCTTGGTTAATGTAATTATGATGTGCCTTGGTGTGTGCTCCTTGGGTCCAACTTCTTTGGGACTCTCTGAGCTTCCTGGACTTCCTGGAAGTCTATTTCCTTTGCCAGATTGGGAAAGTTTTCCTTGATTATTTGTTCAAATGAGTTTTCAATATCATGTTCTTTTTCTTCTTCTCCTCTGGTGCTCCTATGATCCAGATGTTGGAACGTTTACAGATGTCTTGGAGGTTCCTGAGCCTCTCCTCATTTTTTTTTAATTCTTTTTTCTTTATCGTGTTCTAGTTGAATGTTTATTTCTTCTGTCTGGTCCAAACTGTAGATTTGAGTCCTGGTTTCCTTCCTGTCACTGTTGCTTCCCTGTACATTGTCTTTTATTTCACTTAGCATAGCCTTCATTTTTTCATCTAATTTGTGACCATATTCAACCAAGTCTGTGAGCATCCTGATTACCAGTGGTTACAACTGTGCATCTGATAGGTTGGCTATCTCTTCATTGCTTAGTTGTATTATTTATGGAGCTTTAATCTGTTCTTTCATTTGGGCCATTTTTTTTTTGTCTCAGAGTCCCTGTTATATAGTAAGGGTGGAGCCTTAGGTGTTCACCAGGGCAGGGTAACCCAAGTCACTGCATTGTGACACTGTTTGTGGGGGAAGGGTTCGATAGAGAACAATGCCGCTTGCTTTGTTCTCTGACAGTTTTTAGTCACTTCCCCCACTACCTACAATCAAATTGGGCCCTTCTGGAGCTGGTTTTCTGGTGGATGGGCTTGTGTACATTCTAGGACCCTGTTGGTCTCTCCAGTGAACTCTTCTGTGAGGCTAGGAGTTTCTCTGGCTGCTGTCTCAACACCCACAGGTGTTTTCAATCAGAGGTTTGAGGCTTTGTTTCCCCAACCTGGGTTGTGCAGTCTTTCTGGCTCCCCAGTTGTTCCTCTTGGTTTATCTTCATGTAAATGTGGGTGCTCCCAGTCTGAAATCCACCACCTTGCTGGTTCTACCACCTTACTGGTTCCACCAGCCACTTGCTGCCTTGCTGAGAGTCCTCTACACCTGGCTGCCAATTTCCACCCCTCCTACCATTCAGGATGAATATTTCTACTTTAAATTCTTGGTTGTCAGCTCCCATACAGTTCAATCTTCTGTCAGTTCTGTTTTATTTTTTGTTTGTTTGTTTGTTTTGAAATGTGTTGTTGTCCTTTTGGTTGTGTGAGGAGGCACAGTGTGTCTACCTATGACTCCACCTTGGCTGGAAGTCCACCTTCTCCTGTTATCCCCCTATATTCCTCTCACCTCTCCTCTAGGCTTACTGTCAGTTTGTTCTTTATTTAGATATCTCTGGTTGTATTTTGCCTACTTATTTGTTTTGTTTATTGAATTCCACTTATAAATGATATCATAAGGTATTTGTCTTTCATCACTTGGCTTGTTTCATTTAAAATAATGCTTTTTCAATTATACCCATGCTGTCCACAAGGGTAGGAGTTCCTTATTTCTTTCTATTGCATAGTATTCCATTGTGTAAATGTACCACAGTTTTTTTGATACACTTATTTACTAAGAGGCACTTAGGTTGCTCCCCCACTTGTCTAATGTAAATTGTGCAGCTATGAATATCGGGATGCATAGGTTCTTTTGAATTGGTGTTTCAGGATCCTTGGGGTATAATGCCAACAGTGGTATTGCAGGGTCAAAAGGCAGTTCCATTTTTTAGTTTTCTGATGAAATTCCATACTGATTTCTACAGTGGCTGTACCAGTCTGCATTCCCACCAACAGTGCACAAGGATTCCCTTTTCTCCACAACCTCTCTAACACTTGTTTGATTTGTTTATGATTGCCATTCTCACCAGTGTGAAGTGATATCTCATTATGGTTTTAATTTGCATCTCTCTGATGGCTAGTGATACTGAGCATCTTTTCATATGTTGCTGGAGACTCTCTTATGTTCTCCTTGAGGAAATGTCTGTTCATTACTTTTGCCCATTTTTCAATGGGTGCTTTTCTTCTTAGAGTAGAGTTGTGTGAGTTCTTTAAATATTTTTGGATCAAACCCTTGTCTGAAGTATCATGGCAAATAAGTTTTCCCATACAGTTGGTTCTCTCTTATTTTTAATGCTGTTTTCTTTAGCCATGCAGAAGTTTTTTATTTTAATGACATGCCATTTATTTATTCTTTCCTTTATGTCCCTTGTTCTAGGGGACATATCAGTGAAAAATATTACTGTGTGAAAAATCTGAGATTTTTATATCTATGTTCTCATCTAGGACTTTTATGGTGTCATGACTTGCATTTAAGTCCTTTAACCACCTTGAATTTATTTATGTGTAATGTATAAGTTGTTGATCAAGTTTCATTTTTTTTGTATGAAGCTGCCTAGCTATGTTAACATCATTTGTTGAAGAGGCTATTTTTGCTACATTTTATGCTGCTATCTCCATTGTCAAATATTAATAGACACTAGAGACTTGGGTTTATTTCTGGGCTCTCTGTTCTGTTCAGTTGGTCCATGCATTTGTTGTTATGCCAGTACCAGGCTGTTTTTATTACAGCATCCTTGTAATACAGTTTGATATCATGTATTGTGATCCCTCCTACTTTGCTCTTTTTTTCTCTCAAAATTGCAGAAGCTATTTGGGGTTGTTTATGGTTCCATATAAATCTTTGAAGTGTTTGTTCTATATCTGTGAAATATGTCATTGGTATTTTGATAGGTGTGGCATTCAGTCTATAAATTGCTTTGGGTAGTATGGACATTCTGATGATGTTAATTCTTCCAATCCATGAACACAGTATATGTTTCCAGTTATTTATGTCTTTCTTCAGTGTTTTGTAGTTTTCTGAGTACAGGTCTTTTACCTCTTTGGTTAGGTTTACTCCTGGGTATTTTATTTTTCTTGTTGCCATATGAAATGGGATTTTTTTCCCCTGATTTCTGTTTCTCATGTTTCACTGTTGGTATACAAAAATGCCTTTAATTTCTCAATATTGACTTTGTATCCTGCTATTTTGCCAAATTCATTTATAAGGCTGAGTAGGTTTTTTTTTGGTGGAGTCTATAGGATTTCCTATGTTCAGATCATGACATCTGCAAACAGTGACAGATTTGTTTCCTCTCTTCCAATTTGGATGCCACTTATTTCCTTTTCTTGTCTGATTTGTGTGGTTAGGATTTCCAATACTATGTTGAATAGAAGTGGTGAAAGTGGACAACATTATCTTGTTCCTGATCTTAGTGGGAAAGTTTTAGTTTCTGCCCATTGAGTATAATGTTGGCTGTAGGTCTCTCATATATGGCCTTTATTATGTTGAGGAATGCTCCCTCTATTCCCACTTTGCTGAGTGTTTTTATAAAAAATGGGTGCTGTACCTTATCAAATGCTTTTTCTGCATCTATTGATATGATCATGTGATTTTGTTTTTGTTTTTGTTTCTGTGAGTAATTACATTTAATGATTTGTGAATATTGTATCATCCTTGCATATCTGGGATGATCCCACTTGGTCATGGTGTATGATGTTTTTCATGTATTGCTGGATGCAATTTGCCAATATTTTGCTGAGGATTTTAGCGTCTGAGTTCTTGTGTGATATTGGCCTGAGGTTTCTTTCTTTTTTTTGTGTCTTTATTTGGTTTTGGTATTAGGATAATGCTGCCTTCATAAAAAGAGTTTGAGAGTCTTCCATTATTTTCAATTTTTTCAAATAGTGTTTGAAGGATAGGGGTTAGCTCTTCCTTAAATTATTTGTGGAATGCTCCTGCGAAACTGTCTAGCCCAAGGCTCTTGTTCTTTGGGAGTTTTTTTGATATTGGATTCAATTTCATGAGCTGTTATTGGCCTGGTAAGGCTTTCTGCTTCTTCATTGAGTTTTGGAAGATTATATTTTTCTGGAGATTTCACCTAGGTTTTCAAATTTCTAGGCATATAGTTCTTCATACTAATTTCTTACTATCCTTTGTATTTCTGTCATATCAGTTGTAATCTCCCCTTTTTTCATTTCTGGTTGTGTATATTTGGATCCTCTGTCATTTTTTCTTCATGTGTATGCTTAAGGACTTGTTGAATTTTTTTATCTTTTCAAGAACCATCTCCTGGAGTTATTGATCCTTAGAATTGTGGTTTTATTCTCCATGTCATTTAACTTTGCTCTGATCTTGGTTATTGCCTTCATTCTACTTGCTCTAGGCTGTCTTTGTTGTTGTTCTTCAAGTTCCTGTAGATGTAGAGTTAAGTTGTTTATTTGAAATGTTTCTATCTTTTTCAGGTAGGCCTGTATTGCTGTGAACTTCCCTCTCAGGACTGCCTTCCCTGTGTCCCATAAGTTTTGAGTTGTGAGTTCATTTTCATTTATTTCCAAAAAATTTTTTAATCTCTTCTTTGAACTCATTCTTAACTCATTCATTGTTTAACAGCATGGTATTCAATCTCCGTGAATTTTAGTGTTTTTGAGATTTTTTCCTTAATGTTTATTTCTAGTTTCAGTGCTTGTGGTCAGAGAAAATGGTTGATATTATTCCAATTTTGTTGAATTTGTTGAGGCTTGAATTGTGTCCTATCATGGGGTCTATCTTTGAACTGTTCCATGTGCATGTGAAAAGAATGTGTTTTTGCTTCTTTGGGATGAAGGGCTCTCTATATATCAGTTAAGTTCCTTTGATCTAGCGCATTGTTCAATGCCACAATATTTTTGTTGATATAGTGTTTGGAAGCTATATCCATTTTAGACATGAGGTGTGTAAATTCCCTATATAATTGTGTCATTGTCAATATCTTTCTTGAAGTCCTCCAAGATTTTTTTATGTATTTGTGTGCTCCTTTGTTGGGTGCATATATATTTACAATGTTTATGTCTTCTTGATGGATTCTTTCATTGAGTATTATAAAGTGACCTTCATGCGTCTCTTTTTATTTCTCTTTTTGTGAAGTCAATTTTGTCTGATAAGAGTATTGCTACTCCAGCTTTTTTTTTCCTGTTCATTTGTTTGGAGTATTTGTTTCCAGCCCTTCACTTTCAGTCTGTGTAGTTCTTTTTTTTCTGAGGTGGGTCTCCTGTAGGTAGCATATATATGGGCCATGCTTTCTTAAACATTCAGGTATTCTATGTCTTTTGATTGTAGCATTTAATCTGTTTATGTTTAAGGTTATTATTGATAGATACTTATTCAATGCCACTTTTTCATACATGTGTTCTCTCTCTCACTTCTTTTCTTCCTTTTCTTAAGGCAGACTGATGTGAACCCTGGCTCGTGGGGTCCATGACATTGTGGTTGGGGGAGAGACATTCACATGGACTACCAAGTCCTGTGGAGGAAAAGGGCGGGCGACTTCACCCTCAAGAGGAGCCAAAAGTCATGGCCTCCACCATGACAGGCCTTTACTTCTTTTTTCTGGGCACATTACATGATGGTCCTCATTTACTATGTACAGGCTTGCTTTAGGTGGTTATCTTTTACAGAAATCAAAGGAGATGCTGCTGCTAATCACATCACAGAAGAAGGATATTTGCAAATGAAAAGGGAAAAGTTGTTGAACTGGTTACACTCCATACTGGGGAGGTTTAGCATGGATTTTAGGAAGTTACAGTAAGCACTTGCTGTCTCAATTCAGGGTTAGGGAGTTTTAGCAAAAGCAAGTCTCAAAGCGGCCTAGGTACACTGCAGGCCTGATTCTGCACAGGAGAATCTATCTGTGGGTGTGGGTCCTGTGCATCTCTGAGTGGGAACTGGGCCCATGCCATGCCAAAAGGTCTTCTACAGCAGACCTTTTAGCATTTCTTACAGAGCTGGTTTGGTGGAGGTGTATTCTTGTAGACTTCTTTTGTCAGGGAAGCTCCTTATTTGGCCTTCCATTTTAATTGAGAACCTTGCTGCATAAAGTAGTCTTGGTTACAGGGCTCTGGTTTTCATTACATGGAATATTTCTTGCCATTCCCTTCTGTCTTGGACCTTTTCCATTGAGGAATCAGCTGCTAGTCTTATTGTGGCTCCCTTTTTATGTTACTTACTTTTCCTCCTGTGGCAGGAAAAGAAACTGATCTCTGTAACACTTGCAAGTTTTGTCTGGACAAAAGCTGAGTAAAAGTTATTTTTAGGAAAGGAGCCGGCTAGCAAGATGTTGCTATATAATGTTATCTGAAGGTCGCTAATCTTGCTCTTGTTTCTGAATGCTTGCTTTCAGCAGCTGGTTCCCCCTCCCTTTCTGCCTGTGTAACTGGTATATAAAAAGAACCCCTAACCGAACCTTTTTGGGCTCAGAATTTGGGATGATTCTCTTCTGAGCCCCCCCGGGTAATAAAGTTTGTGCTTCGTTATCTCCCTGAGTGTGGATGGATTTTCCACAACACTCCCTTGCTGCTTTTATGATTCTCTCTTTGCCTTGGAATTTTGCTATTTAATTATGATGTGTCTTGAAGTGTGCCTCTTTGGGTTCCTCTTGGCTGGGACTTCTGTGTTTCCTAGATTTGTGTGACTTTTTCTCTCATCACATTAGGGACGTTTTCCATCATTACTGTTTCACACAGATTTTTGAACCCTTGTTCTTCTCCTTCTGGTATCCCTATTATACAGATATTAGTATGTTTTATGTTGTCTTGCAGCTCCTTTACCACCTGCTCATTGCTTCTGAGTCTCTTTTCGTTTTCTTGCTTTATCCAGGTATTTTTTCCCTACCTCACCCTCCAGCTCACTGATTCGATCCTCTGCTTCATCCAGCCTGCTTGTAATTCTTTCTGGTTTGTGTGTGTGTGTGTTTTCTGAGATATTATTGTTCATTTCTTCCTAATGTTTGTTTACAGTTTCTATTTCCTTTTCATCCTGATGGAGCTCTCACTCAGTTCATTTTAACTGTCTGTGAGTTCCTTGAGCATCTTTATAGCCATTATTTTGAATTCTATATCTGATAGTTTGGTTACCTCCATTTTATTTAGCTCCTTAACTGGGGAATCTTCCATTCCTTTTGATTGCATGTTCACTTTATATCCCCCCATTTTAGATGATTCTTTGTTTGTTTCTGTGCTTCCTGATGTTTCACACTACTAGCTGTCTTTTCAGAGTGAACTTATACGGTAGTAATTCTATGGGGTTCACTGGTTTGGTCCCTTTGATCTCCTTGTCTGTATGCTGTAGGCTTGCCCTTTCTTCTGTTTGTGTGAGCTCTCTTGTTGTACTTGGGTTTTTACTTCTTGCTGTTTCCTTTCTTGGTGGTTTTTCTCCTCCATCAGGTAGGCTGATGTTGGCAGCTCCCACCTATTATATGTGATCAGTGGCAGGGGGGTAGGCAAAATGGATTAACACAGCAGGAGAGTATTTTATGGGATTTAAATTACCAGCAAGTAGAGAAGAGATAGGAGATTCTTTGGATAAGCACAGCATTAACTGTGATATTTCACCCAACCAGCCACTTTTTATAAAAGGTGAGAGATAAGACTCTTGTTAAAGGAGAGGATGATTGTGAGCTGAATCCAGAAAACAGAGCACTTTTTTCTGCAAGGTTAGATGATGAGATTAGTGAGAGTAGAGGATAAAAAGTAGGTGTACTGTGAGAGAGAAGAGTTAACCACAATAATATAATACTCAGGGTTAAAGTGAAGTGGCCTAAGATCAGGGGGGATTGCTGTTTAGTATGCACAATTGTATGGAACAACAATTATTTACAATAGTACTGGAAGAACAATAATAATGACAAGAAATATATGATTTGGATAACCAGAATAGAAAGTACCCAATCAACAGTTGTGTTTTTGGAATGTGGGTGAAGTGAAAGAAGTAAAATTAAAATGCAATAAAGAGAGAATAAGGAAAACCAGTCAAACAATAGAATTAAACAGAACTAAAATGAGGGAAAGTAAACATAAGGAAGGGAAATAAAAAAAAAACCTAGTAATATAAAAGTGGTAAAAACAATAAAATAATAATAATAATACACATAAAAAATAAAATGCCAGCTCTGTGGGATAGCAAAATGACATTTGTCTTAGTTTCTCAGTTTTTGTGGTTAGCCTTGTGCTCTCCCTTTCTATCTGTCTCTGGACCTTTTGTGACTCCATGTCTGATTGTGTCTCATGGGGGAAGAAAAAAAAGGGGAAAAAAATAGAGGAAAGAAAGAAAAAAAAAAGCCTCCTGCTGACTTTAATCCTGTTCAGGGAGTTCTGCTGGTCTTCCTGGATGCCACAGGCAGATGGGGGGCTGTGCTTCCCATTTCTCCCTTCCTATGGTTTTGAGAAAATGGGGAGCAGGTCTAGGCTGCAATATTCAGTTTCCCAGCCAACTCAGGTCCCCTGTGAGCTGCCAGGTTCGAATCAGCCACTCAGCTGTGCACAGCATGAGTCAATGTTGGTGAGCTATTTCACTCAGCTACCCATTTGCAGGTGTGCAGCCTGAGATAAGATGGGATGTGCAGTTCCACTCATTCCCTCAGCCTCTTGGTGTGCAAAGTGAGACAAGCCTGGCATGCAGTTCTGTTCAGCCGCTCAGTCTCTGGGTACTTGCAACTGAAATCACACTCTGGGTGAGCCAACTGCTGCTTGAGAGTTCCTTACAAAGCCACTGTCTGCTGTTCTTAACAAGCGCAAGGCATTTCACACAGCTCAACTTTCTAACCAGTCCAGAGACTATCCAAGTCAGGGTCTGACATGGCCCTATTCCTCCCTTTATCCAGGTGGTGCCTGGCACCTCAATTTGTCTAGTGCTGACATCCTCAGTCACAGTAGATGTGTTCTACCTTTCTGTGTCTCCCATTTCCTCTCTATTCTCACCAGGGACTTCCAGCATCCAGGCCCCTCCTGGTGCCAGGCTGCCCTTCCTGTTCTGCTAGGGGAGGGAGTTGGTGATCTAACTCCCTGTATCCTGTGGCAGGCACCTATCTACTCACTGTAGCAGCCTTGGTCCCTGAGCAGATCCCAGGGATCTTACTGTCTAGCACAATCTCCTCACTATTTTTCAATGTCCTCTGCAATTTTTGGCCTTCAAACTTCATATAAACTGTGATTCTATTGGGTGTTCAGTCCGTTTCTCAGAAGATAGGCTAGGTGTTCCAGTTGGGTACAGGGAGAACTGGGTTCTGCCTGACCCCCACCTCACTGACATCTTTAACATCTCTTGCACTATTACAGAACAGACCCGGAGGGGTGAGAATGATATACTATTACAGAATGGACACACCGTGTACTTTGGGGGGTCCCCCCTCGTACTAGTTTCACCTTGCTACCCACCAGGGAAAGAGGTCTCTAAATGCTGTTTAGATTCCTTTCTTTTTTATGTCTTGTATGTCTGTCATAGATTTTTGGTCTGTGGTTACTGTGTGCTTGTTATATACTAAACTCTGTTTATAGTAGTCTGTTTTAAGTTGATGGTCCCTTATGTTCAAAATCATTCTAAAAACCTCCATAATATTTATTCACCCCCTCCATATTTATTTTTTTGTTGTTATTTCTTTACTTCTTTTGTGTTTTTTTGTGTATCCCTTTATTTGTTGTCCTAATTTCAAATAATCCTTTTACATTTGTCTGTAAATCTTTGTACTAGCTTTATAGTTGGTCGATCTACTTATTTTATTATGTGTTTGTCTTTGTCAAGGAGAATTTTTTTGCTTCATATATTTTCTTATTTATACTTGTGATCTTTTCTTCTCAGGAAATTCCCTTTAATATTTCTTGTAATACTGGTTTACAGGTGAAGAACATCTTATAGTGTTTTTCTTCTCTAGGAAACTCTTTATCTCTCCTGTAATTCTCAGTGATAGCCTGGATGGTTAGAGTAATCTTGATTGTAGTTCATTGTTTTATTATCACTTTGAATATTTCATGCCAACCTTTTTAACCTTCAAAGTTTCTGTTGAGAAGTCAGCTGACAGTCTTATGGGAGCTCCCCTATAAGTAACTGACTTTCTCTTGCTGCTGCTTTTAAAAAAATTGTTGTTCAAGTACAGTTTTCTGCCTCTTCCCCTTACCCCAACCTAACCTCCCAACCCTCTCCACCTCCCTTGCATTTCCACTCCCCCTCATTATTTCCATGTGCCCTTTATGATTGTTCCTGCAAACCCTTCACCCTTTTCCCCTGAAGTTCCCTCTTCTCTCCCCTCTGGTCACTGCTACTGCTTTTAAGATTCTTTCTTTATCTTTAGTTTTTTTTCATTGTAATTATGATGTGTCTTGGTGTGGGCTTTTTTGAGTTCTTTTTGTTTGGGATTTTCTGTGCTCCCTAAATTTGTCTATTTCCTTCAGCAAATTAGGAAGTTTTTAGTCATCATTTCTTCAGATAGATTCTCAATCTCTTGCTCTCCCTCTCCTTTTGGTACTGTGGCAGGAAAAGAAAACTCCAAAAGTTTCTTATGCTCTGTAACTGTAACACTTGCAAAATTTCACACAGGACTGTAGAAGCCGACCAGTCGTAACCAAAGCAACAGCCAGTTACTCAAGGTCATACACTGACTCCCATGATAAGCTCCTGTGCTCTGTAGCTTCCGCAAATTCCTCCTGCATTTTCTCTTTGTCTCCCATATAAAGTAGCTAGACCTAACTTCCGCATTCGGTTTCTGTAACTTTGCTTTGCCACATAGGTAGGAAGCCTGGGACTCTTTAAACCCCGGGAGAGTGAGGATCCGTGCTCAGAAGATTTGGATGTTAACCACCCCCTCTGGGTCCCCGGGTAATAAAGTTTGTGCTTCATTATCTCCCCGCATGTGGGTGGATTTTCCACAACAGTACCACTGTGATGCAAATATTGATATTCTTGATGTCCAGATGTAATTTCAAATATCCTCATTTGTTAAATTTTCTTGTTATTCTGATTAGGTGTTTTTTTGTTACCATATTTTTCCTTACCAGTGATTCAATCTTTTGCTTCATCTTGTCTCCTCTTGATTTCTTCTAGTGTATTTTTTATTTCAGATAACATTCTTTATTTCTGACTGGTAATTTTCCATGTTTTCTTTCCCATTTCTATGTTTCCTATCTCTTTGTGTAAGTTCTGAGTTCCCCTATTTTTCCCTTAAGTGAGCTGTGCATCCTTTTAACCAGTATTTTGTGTTCTGTATCTGGTAGGTTGCTTTTCTGTATTTCGTTGAGTTCATTTTGGGTGGGAGTTTTGTCCTCTTCTTTTATTTGGGACATGTTTCTTTGTCTCCTCATTTTGGCTGATTCCCCGTGTTGTTTTTTATCCCCCCTATATATTAGGTAGGTATGTTATGCCTTCAATTCTTGGAAGAGTGGCATTATATTGCAGATGTCCTGTAAGGCTCAGTGGTGCAGTCTCCATAGTCACCTCAACCTGGTATGGCAGGGGCATTTATTGTATGGGTTGTTGTGCCCTCTTATTGTAGTTAAGCCTTGATTGTTGGCATGTCAGGGGGTAAAACTGACCCTCAGGCTGACTGTGAGGAATGTCTATGGCAATAGTAGACAAAAGTTTTGTTTTGTGGGAGATGACTTTATGAGCAGGACTCACTTTAACAGACCTCTTATGCTTACGAATTCTTCCCTGGGTGTGCTTGGGTGTTGCTCTGGTGTTTCTTAAGCTTGCCACCAAGTGTGCTGGGAGTAACTCTGGAGCAGGCTAAGGTCAGCTACTGACTGTGTTTGGCCTGAGGCCACCTGGTGCAAACTACACACTTATCTGTGTTTTGTTGCCTCTTGTGCTAGGCTTGGAAGTATTTGGGAGAAGCTATGCTGCAACCTGAGCCCAGCTGCCATTAGTGCTGGGCTTGGGGCCACTTAGCAATAGGTACTGGGCACACTGACCAGCTGCTGCTTGTTTCAGGTTTCTGAATCTTTGAGAGTTTTTAGAAAATTCTGCAGCATGCACTGAGGAAGGCCACTTATACAGAAAAAACACTCAAAGTGGTTTGGACTGCATACATAAGTTAGGGTGGGTGGGGTCTCATGGGATCACTAGTTCTGTACTTACAGTGTTAGCCAAATTAATGGAGAGCTCAGATTTGGTGGCTACCTGCCCCTTCTGGTTAGGTTGGAGGAGGGATCCACAAAGAAACAATGGTGTCTGCCTATACTTTGGTTCCTGGAGAGAGCTGCCCTCTCCATGCCCATTTAGCCCTCATCCTGAAGTGTGCCAATTCAGCTTTTCCCTGTGTATTCCATACTTTTCAAGCTGCTTTCCCAGAACTGAAGAGTTTGTGTATAGATCTTTTGAAACCTGAAGTTACCTAGATCTCCAATATTCCTTCACTTCACTAGAATGAAATCTTTGCTAGTTTTTACAGCCTGACATTATAGAGACTTCTCTTCCCAACACTGGAGCCCTGGGTTTGGTTGTCTGGTGTGGGGCTGGAACCCGTTGTTACTCAGGAGGACCTCTGAAGCTGAGATATCTCTTCTGTTTTTTTAACAGCCATACCATGGGTATTGAAATCGCCCATTTTGTGTCTCTGCCCCTTCTACCAGTCTGATGTGGCTTCTTCTTTATATCCTTAGTCACAAAAATTTTGTTCAGCTATCTTCAAGAGATTCTCAATGATGGTTGTTCTGTAATTTAGTTGTAATTTTGATGTGGTCAAGGAAGGATGTGAGCACAGAGTACTTACTTTGCCATCTTGACTGGTTGTCTTTATTCTTGAATAAAGTTTTCTTTTTTTGTTTGAAAGTTCAATTACAGTTGACATTCAATATAATATGAGTTTTTGGTGTACAGCATAGTGGTCAGACATTTATATAATGTTCAAAGTGATCTCCCCAATAAGTTGAATACCCTCCTAACAGCATAGTTATTATAATATGTTTTACTATATTATCTATGCTGACTTTTACATACTGTGACTATTTTGTAACTGTCAATTTGTACTTCTTTTTTTATTGTTGTTCAAGTACAGTTGTCTTCATTTTTCCCCCACCACTTCCCCCCACCCCACCCATCCCTGCCTCTCAACCTCAATCATACCCCCTCTGGCTTTGTCCATGTGTCCGCTATACATGTTCCTTTGATGATCCTTCCCCTATTTTCCCCAATTATTCTTCTCCTCTCTGGTCACTGTCAGTTTGTTCTTTATTTTAATGTCTCTGGTTATAATTTGCTTGCTTGTTTGTTGTTTAGAATAAAGTTTTCTTTTTTGAGTAGAGAATTATTTTTTTAAATCATCATCCATGGATATGTTCATTGATCTGACAGAGAGACAGAAACATTGTTGTGGGAGAGAAACATTGATTAATTGCCTCCTGTATGCACCCTAAGCAGGGACCAAACCCACAACTTAGATATAGGCCCTGACCAGGAATCAAACCTCAATTTTTGGTGTATGGGACAATGCTCCAAACAATTGAGCCACCTGGGCAGAGCTTGAAACAATTATTTTATTTTTAAATACAAACCATAATTTTATTTATTATTTAAAATGAATCAAGCCATGGAAAAAGAAGGATAAAAAAAGAAAAGAATACAAGAAATAAACCTGGAAGAACCCCAAATGCTAAAAATTAAAAAAAAAATGAATCACACCATTGAGGAAAAAACAACATAAAAATAAAAGCAAAAAAAAAATGAAACAGGTCAAAGAGTAAAGGTAAAGCAAATTCAAAAGGTTCAACAGGCATCTCTAGAGCTAGCCCTGATGCATTTTCTAGAGGCACTCCTCCACTGCAGCAGGACCCAGGACATGTTGGAGGGAGGGCTTTTCAAATAGAGGTGGTGGAGCCCCAGTCAGGCCAGGAGATGCTGCACAGGCCAGCCCTGGCTCCAGAGATGCAGGTGGAGCCACCACTGGAGGTTGAATGACCTCAAGGTCAGGAGATGCCTCCAGACTTGCCCCTGCATCAAGCTCCTCAGGATGTATGACAGTTGTTGAAGCAGAAGCCTGTCCTGCCTCCTGGGCTAGTGTCTTGGGCTCTGCCACTTTGGGCCCCTGGTCATCTGACCCTGTGTGTTTAACATGGGCACTGTGCTCCAGGCTGCAGTTGGAAATGGTAAGCAGACTAATGGAGCCTAGGCAGCTTTGGGGATGGTGTCCTTCTCCACCATCTCCAAAGGATCTGTGATAATGGACAACAGGATGGGGATTGGGTAGGAGAACAGGAGGTGGGCAGAGTGGGGGAGAGCAACAGGGGAAAAATTGGGGCAGCTGTAATTGAAAAATTTAAAAAAAGAACTTGGAACACTGGTAACCAGGCAGCCACATTCTAAAACTGCCCCTACCCAGCCCATTTGAATAGAATTAATTCTTTTATTTTTGAGATTTTATTTATTTATTTGTAGAGAGAGGGGACGGGAAGGAGAAAGTGAGGGAATGAAACATCAATGTGTGGCTGCCTCCCACACCCCCTTACTGGGGACCTGGCCAACAACCCAGGCATGTGCCCTGACTGGGAACCGAACCAGCATCACTTTGGTTTGCAGGCCTGCGTTCAATCCACTGAGCTACAACAACCAGGGCTGAATAGAATTAATTGTTGACCAAAAATACTTTCCTTTAGAATCTTGAGAAAAATATATTTTTTATTTTTTTTAAAGATTTTGTTTATTTTTAGAGAGGGAAGGGAGGGAGATAGAGAGAGAGAGAGAGAAACATCAATGTGAGGTTACTGGGGTTCATGGCCTGCGACCCAGGCATGTACCCTGACTGGGAATGGAACTTGCGACACTTTGGTTCACAGCCCGCGCTCAACCCACTGAGCTATGCCAGCCAAGGCTGGAAAAAATATTTTATTGTATTTTTTCATTTAATGCTGTCAATAGAGAGTATTACACTGATTTAATATTATTTTCCTAATTAAGTTACCTATTTCTATCTCTAGGAGCTTTTGATTGTTCTCTTTTTCTCAGATACTCTTTATGATGAGTACTTATGGGCCTTCATTTGACATTATTTGGGCTTTACCTGAAATTTCATATCTGTTTTAAATTATAAATTTCTCCTACTATTGGTTTGTGTATATTTCTCCCATCCTGGTTTCTACTTGGAATTACTATTAGAATTTATTAGAATATGTGTATCTCATCTTTCTTTCTTTCAACTTTTTTATGTTATTTTTTGTGCTATTCATTCTTAAATTATTTGTCAAATCAATCTTCCAGTTTACCTTTTTACTCTTCTAAAAATATAATTCTCTTAAAAATTTTCAGTATATTAAAATGTACACAGAATAAAAAAATAAGTATTTATGTACATAAAATATTGATTGAGGAATAAAATATTACCAAAGTACTTAAAGTCTCTGGTGTTTCCCTTCTCAGTGAGAATCCTCTCTAACCAGAGGGTATCATAGTTTTGCATTTAGTGTTTTATCATTACCATAAATGTCTCTACAATTACTACATGTATAATGTTACTTCTTTTTTAAATATGCAAACATTATAACTTATATACCATTTGCAACCTTGGTTTTTAAAATATCAGAATTATGTTTATGATATTTATTCATGTCATAGATATAGTTCTAGTTAATTTATTCAACCTATTGTTTAGTATTAAAATGTCTGAACAAACTTCAGTTTACTTACTCATTTTGCTTGGTGTACATTTAGGCTGTTTCCAGATACTTGTAATTAGAAGTAGCCTTACTGTGAACCTCTTTTTCCATGCAATTTTCTTACCAAATTGTAAATTTCTTTATAACTCTTGGAGTGTAATATTTTGAGGGTGCAAATATTGTAGTCTAGTTTTCTAATAGGTTATATTTCCACTCCTGATATCATTTCTTTGGATAAAGAGAAGTTTTA
The DNA here is from genome assembly GCF_019186645.2 of Phyllostomus hastatus. Lineage (NCBI taxonomy): Eukaryota > Metazoa > Chordata > Mammalia > Chiroptera > Phyllostomidae > Phyllostomus > Phyllostomus hastatus. Next base: position 437,655 of record NW_025333922.1, on the reverse strand, counting down.
AAATTAATATGTAGTTACATTTGTTAATTACTTTCTTTGAATTTTTCCCTTGTCATGCCCTATTAAGAAATCGTTCCCTCCCTGGCCAGTGAAGATCAGTTGGTTGGAGTGTTGTCCCTTAACTGAAAGGATGTGGGTTTGATTCCCAGTCAAGGCACATACCTAGGAGGTTTGATCTCCAGTTTGGGCGCATATAGGAGGCAAACAATTGATGCTTCTCTCTATCATCAATATTTCTCTCTCCCCCTTCCTCTTTCTCTAAAAGCAATGAAAAACTGTCCTCAAGTGAGGATAAAAAAATTGTTCCCTATATGAGGTAATAAAATACCCTTTACTGTTTTCTACTAACTGTTTTTACTTTTTTGTATTTAAAGCTTTAATCTATCTGCAATTGATTATTATTTATAGACCAGTTAAGGGAAACACTTTGATTTTAATTTCCATAAGAATACCCAAATATCCCAGAATATTTGAAGTATTGTATAAATAAGAGCAAGTCAAGATGAATAATGGTTAGTAAGACTTATTATTTGCATTATAACCATTTTGCAAATAATTTAGACCTGACTGACATCTTTAAGACTTTGGGAAAATCAGGCCTCCTAGAATTTAACTTGTGCCAGAGAGGGAAGACCCAAGCTAGTGAGGTATGGGGAAGTGCCCTATTGTCTTGGCCTAGAATCTAATAGCTAGAAGGTGACTCAGGAGACCTGTGTTCAGCACACCACTGCCCAGCTATAGCAAAGGGCATTAGTTCCTCACTCAAATGTACCAGAGGACAGTGGACAGTGAGGCTTTTTTTTTGTTATTTGGTGAACTTTTGTTACAAGATTCAGTATTATGTATCTGGAAATAGCTTATTTATTTATGTTATTTAAGTTAGAACCATGAGATTTATATTCTCCAGGTTTTTTTATTTTGTAAGATATCATACAAAGTGTCTGCTGCTTTGTAACAGCTCTCTGATAGAGAGTAGAGAAAGACCATCTTTCAGGGCCCTAAATAAGAAAATTAATGATATAATTGGCTGCTATTACTGTTAATCATCTCAGGCACAGAATGGAAAGCAGTGAGTAGGTTAAGTCCATGGAGTTTAAGTATGGATTAGTCTCTTTTTGCCTGCTTTATAAAATGTAGCCTAAGAAATTATTATGAATAAAACATGTTATTTTTTAATATAGTGGTGCCTCCTGAATACACAAATGAGGGGATTTTGTCAAAGAACTAATCTAAATGACATGTCTATCTCTTCAAGCTCAGAACTTCTAAAAATAATTATTAATTACCTTTGGACTTGGTAAAAGAAGGAATCTACCTTGATTATTAAGCCAAAATTCTTTTAAATGGCATGCTATGTTGCAATTCTTACTTTTCTCCAGCTATTTCCTCCACCTGGCAATGCATCCATCTTCTTTGAGCAATTAAACTTCTCTTTGCCCTTCAAAACTAGCTGATGTGTCAACTCTTCCAAGAACTACTTTATGAGGTAAGAGTACCTCTCAGCCAGTGCCTCCATCATAGCACTTAGCACACATGCAAGGTTGACCTTTTCATACATATTTTCTTCTCCTGGACTATGAACTCATGGAAGGTTTGTACTTGGTTTGTTCATCTATATATTCCTCTTCTGTGTTCTTTGTAAACCCATTTTCACAAATAATTTATCTCTATCTACATATCTGTTGAACTGAATTGAAATTAAAGTATTAACTAATATCCATAGGAGCAGAAATAATGAAGAACCTAAAATCTTTGGAGTCAGAGAGAACTGGTTCACATCATCAAATCATACTATAGCCATTTATTGATCAGGTGGATTTGGAAAGATTAATATCTGAGTCTTAGTGTTATATTAGATGAGACAGCTCTGTGCACAGTGACTGTTACATAGCAGGATCTACATTTATGTTTATTTTCTTTGTCTTTTTTTTAAGTGTCACTTTTAGGTTATCTTTTTCATTTTTAAAGGAGGTTTATTAATGACAGTACTTCATGTAAGCAGTGTCAAGTCATGTGTGTCCCTTACTACTAAGTTATTTGCTATTTCCCCATGTAGGAAGAGAATGAGTTAATGAAGATTTGAATCAGACACCAGGGACTGGAAGCACAGGAGTCACATGACAGCTTGTGAGAACTGCAGAATCCCAAGTGTATTTAATCAGAAATGTTCATTTTAGGAAGATCCTCAGGAAACTCAAATGCTTATTCAAGTTTTGGAATAGTTGAGCCAGAACAGGTGCTGACCTGTGATTTGAATAATTCTAGGAAGTTTATAGTAGTTTATGTGCTAATAAAATGGAACTTCTGGGGGCAAATATGGGCTAATTGAGTAAAACTTCCATGTGATAAAATGAGGGATGGGTTTCAATAGCTATCATTTACTTCATCTCCCTGTTGCATCTTATTCCAAGGATGTACCAGGCTAGAGAAGCTGGAGCCTGTGTGACAGCTTCTGTCCCCAGAGAAACTAGTCTAAATGCCCACTCTGATGTAGAAATGCCAGACTAATTTTATTTCCATTTGATGGTTATTTCCTGTGTCCATGTCTGTTGAACACAGAGGCCTGTGTCTCCACAATATTCAAGGGCCTGAAACAATGGATTCCTTTATTATTTTGATGTTTTATTACAAAATCCAAAAGCAAAAATTTAATATATTGATTTGAAGTATTTTATGTCCCATAGAAAACCTTTTAGAAGGACACCATTTGCTGATATTTTGAGTGAAAGATACTGGCCTGGTTGACTATCTCTCTTTTTAATCATCTATGCTTTTATTTGAGATTTAAAGATGTTCTCATATCAATCTGATGTCTGTACACTGAATATAATCATTCATGAGCAACTCCAAAGTGGCAGATGAATGTCACCATGCATGTTCATCTAGGTAGGGGCTTTCTGTTCTATTTTGTGTGAAAACAGAACAATCCCACTTCTGAGAGTTGCTTGACAGGTTAGGTAACACTTTTCAATAGGAAAGATGACTTTGCTATTAACTAGCTTATTTTTATATATTGGTTCTGCAAACATTTCAAACATACCTACAATACAATATGTTCATGAAGTAAAGAGATGAGAGGCATATAAAGCTTCTGCTTTTAATAGGCCAAGAATTTAGTAGGCAGACAAGCAGTGTTCAATTAATTGTAAATAAAATATGATACAATTGATTGACTCTAAATTCAATGAGATAAAACCAAGATATGCACAGTGCAATTTTTGCCCTACCATATCTTAAAAGAAAACAATATGAAATTTCCTCAGAAAACTGAAAATGAAACTGCCTTTTGACCTGACAATTCCACTGCTGGAATTGTACCCTAAGAACCCTGAAACACCAATTCCAAAGAACCTATGCACCCCAATGTTCAGAGCAGCACAATTTACAATAGCCAAGTGTTGGAAGCAGCCTCAGTGCACATCAGTAAATGAAAGGATCAAAAAACTATGGTACATTTACACAATGGAATTCTATGCAGCAGAAAGAAAGGAGCCCCTACCCTTTATGACAGCATGGATGGAGCTGGAGAGCATTGTGCTAAGTGAAATAAGCCAGGCGGTGAAAGACCAATACCATATGATCTCACCTATAAGTGGAACCTAACCAACAAAAAAAACAAGCAAACAAAATATAACTGGAGACAATAAAATTAAGAATAAACTGACAGTAACCGGAGAGGAAGTGGGAGGGAAAAAAAGATGGGGAAAGAGGGAGGGGTTTTCAGGAACATGTATAAAGGATACATAGACAATTCCAAAGGGGGGTTGGATCAAGGGTGGGGGGTGGGGATGGCTGGGTTGGGGCAGAGTAGTGGGGGAGCGGGCAGGAAATGGAGACAACTGTACTTGAATGACAATAAAAAATGTAAAAAACAGCCCTGGCTGGCATAGCTCAGTGGATTGAGCATGGGCTGCGAAGCAAAGTGTCGCAGGTTTGATTCCCAGTCAGGGCACATGCCTGGGTTGCAGGCCATGACCTCCAGCAACCGCACATTGATGTTTCTCTCTCTCTCTCTATCTCCCTCCCTTCTCTCTTTAAAAATAAATAAAAATATAAAATCTTTAAAGAAATGTAAAAAACAAATAAAATTTTTAACAAAAGGCGATATTTAAGTGGACACTTGGAATTCTGGGACAAGTAACTAAACTTTGGCAGTGTGTGTAAGAAAGACTCCCGTGAGGGATAGGGAGAATGAAAGGGAGAACATTCCATTGAAGGAAAACACATCAATCCAGACCAAGAAATGAAGCAGTATTGTTTATCTAGGGAACTAAAAGTATCTCAGCATGTTTATGGTATATAAAGTGGCTTTTAAATTTGTTCAGTTTTGACCAGTAGTAAGAAATATATTTTACAGTGGGATCCACTATCCAACATGTACACACACAAATTCAACTGGAACAAAAGAGAAAGGATTCACAAAATACTTGACTTTGCTACTTACAGCATTCCTTTGACATTTTCTTTCCTCATCCCAATTTTATTTCGTTTTTAAAAATGCTAATCATGACATTAATTTGATGAAAATTTATGAATAGATCACTACCCACAGTTTTAAAAACAATGGTGTGGATTGTAGGGACTTAAGAAAATGTAACAGGCTGGGGAGTCAGTGACATTCAGATCAATGCGTGGGAGCGGAGGGGAGTCTTGTTTGAATATGAGTCCCTGAGTGAAGAAAATTACTAATCTGTCCTTTATAATTTAATTTTCTTTGCTCTTTCTCTCAGTATCTTCATCTTCCCTCTCAGTAAAATTTGTTTTGGTTCTGTTCTGTTATCTCATGATTCTGATGTCTGATGCCTGATGTCTGGGTTATTTTGTAACCCAATTAGTCTACAATATTAATGGGAACTGCATTTAACAAGACTACCATTTACATGTTGGTTTACAGTTTATAATATTCTATTATTTTTAGAACAATTCTATAAAGTTGGAATTTTACTCTATTTTGCACGCTTTAAGAATGAAGGCTCAGTGAAATTAAGTAACTTTTACTAGATAAGCTCAGCCAGTCAATCAATGGTGGATCTAAAGATTTCATGCCAACGAAAACCCCTTCCTCCCATACCATACTACCCTTTGTTAGATTGATATTATTACTGTCTTACATAATGTTTAAAGTTTAGCTGGGGTTTTCTGAGATTAATATTAATTGTATATGATAGAAACACTTCAGATTTATAGCTGGTTGGAGAGGGAGGCATGTTTGAGCAGAAATGCCATTTTCTAGCCTTGTAATTATGCCATAAGTGATCACCTACTACACCTGTGAGCAGCACTATGGCTGCTTGTATATAAGAATGTTCATTCCGCCCTGGCTGGCGTAGCTCAGTGGATTGAGCGCGGGCTGGGAACCAAAGTGTCCCAGGTTCGATTCCCAGCCAGGGTACATTCCTGGGTTGCAGGCCATAAACCCCAGCAACCACACATTGATGTTTCTCTCTCTCCCTCTCTCTATCGCCCTCCCTTCCCTCTCTAAAAATAAATAAATAAAATATTTAAAAAAACAAAAAAGAATGTTCATTCCTAGGTATGTATATACCTATATATCTATGTATTTAAAGAAGTGGTCTACTCATTTTAAGTTTTGATTTTCCACAGGGAGAAGTTCAGCTTTTTCAAAATATTTTTATTATAATGGAGATATTTATTTTCTCTTATTTATAATAGGTTAAGACATTTTCTTTCTTTTTATTATTTTTTAGTTACAGTTTTCCTGCTTTTGCCCCCATATTCTTCCCTGCCCCATCCTACCTCCCACTTCCACAGTCAGTCCCCCCACCCCCCACCCATTGTCTGTGCCCATGAGTCTTCTATTTTTGTCCCTTGGCTTGCTCCTTTCCCAACTTTCCCCCACTACCCCCCTTCCCCTTCCCCTCTGGTCACTGTTAGTTTGTTCTTTATTTCCAAGTCTCTGGTTCTATTTTGCTCAATTGTTTGTTTTGTTGGTTATGTTCCACTTATAAGTGAGATCATATGGTATATGTCTTTTACCTCCTGGCTTATTTCACTTAGCATAATTATCTCCAGTTCCATGCATGCTGTTACAAAGGGGCAGAGTTCCTTCTTTCTTTCTACTGTGTAGGATTCCATTGTGTAAATGTACCACAGTTTTTTTACCCACTCATTTGCTGATGGGCACTTAAACTGTTTCTATCACTTGGTTATTGTGCTTCTGTGAAGACTGCAGTGCATAGGTTAATTTGAATTGGTGATTCAGGGAACTTTTTCAAAGTTTGACAGGCTGTATTAAATTTAAAAGACAAAAAGCCTAGATGAGCCCCACCATCAGTATGGACTCAAGATCTCAGTAAACAAATCCTTTTGGTAGCATTTAAATTCAGATGAGGAGGTAGCTCCTGGCTGTGCCACTTTCCTCAAAGAAAACTTCATTCACTCATTCAATAAATATCTGTTTATCAACTAACAAATGCCAAGATGTTGCAAAAATAAGTGTGAAGGTGGGGAATGAGTTAAGATTTACCTACCCTACTTCCCCTAGGGTTTCCTATAGAGATAGCAAGGGGTGAGAGATACAGTAATGTAGAGGCAGTATGGAACCATTAATATCTACTTTATTGCATATAATAGCTTTGCCAAAATTAGTGAAAGATTTAATATGTCTTTAATTTTCAGGAGATTCTGGGAGAGCAAATTCACTTCAGCTTCTCAATTCTTCTTTCATTATCTAACTTTTTGACTCGAAACAACTTTATCTTAGATACTTCCCTGGAACTTCCCAACAAAATGCATCCTTTATATGCCATGTGTTCCTTTGACCCTGATTACTAGTTACTTAATTTTCATTTACATTTGCACATTATAAAATATTTATCATTAGTAGGGAGTCAGTTGCCAAGGCATCTACGAGTGGTGAATGCACAGCTTCTCTTTATCAAAAGTGTAACTCAATCACATACCAATTATGTTCCTTTCTCTTTTCCTCTCTTCTCTTCCTCTTCTCTTTTCCCTCCCATTCCCTTCTTTTCTCTTATCTCCCCCCTCTCTCTCTTCCCTTCACTGCCTTTTCTTTACCTTCTCTTCCATCCCTTTCCCTTCTCTCCTCTTTCTCTCTTTTAAAGATTTTATTCATTTATTTTTAGAGAAAAGGTGAGAGTGGAGAAAGAAAGGGAGAGAAATATCAATGTGTATGAGAAACATCCATCAGATGCCTCTCATGTGCCTCCAACAGGGGAGCTGGCATGCAACCCAGGCATGTACCCCCAACCAAGATTTAAGCCAGCGATCTTTTTGCTTTGCAGGATGTCCAATAGACTGAATTACACCAGTCAGGCCCTGTCTCTTCTCTTTTTTGTGTTTGAAAATTGTAAACCATCTACAGATCTTTTGGCTTCTTCTCCCTCTTTTGTTCATCTCTCTAAAATATCTCACTGTCTCTTCTCCAATATTTTTTTTTCAAAAATTTATTTCATTTTTTAAAGTAATAGGTGAATTGTACTAGAAGACTTATGACAAAAATGTTTGCCTACTGCATTAATTCTTGCCATTACTATCCCTAACTCTTGATCCCACAGACAATTATTTTTAATATATTTTAGTTGATTATTTCAGTATTTTATTTATAGTTCTAAATAAAAACTTAAATGTTACATCTTGATTTTTCAGTTATATTTATAATCTATTAAATTTGTATAGAGAAAGATATGAATTTAGCTTTTGTTTTCTCTATACTCCCCATTTTTCTTTCTGATCATCCTCCTGTCATTTAACTCAGGTTCTTTTTGCAGCTGCCATACCAGGAGCTCAGTAAAAACCTAGAAAATAAAGTCAGAAGTATAGGCATGTGGACCTTCTAAGTACTGTGAGGATTTGGGTGTTTATTCTAAATGTGGTGGGAAGCTACCAGAGAAATTGACCAAGGAAAGTCACATGATCCACCATAATGAAAAATCACTTTGCAAAACTGTCGAGCATAGATTATATGAGAGACAAGAGAAATCAGAGAGACCAGTGAGGAACTTAAGTAATCCTGAAAAGACATAACAGCAGCTTTAACCCATGTGGTTGCCATATGGATTTGGAGAGAAATGATAAGATCTGGGACATGTCTTCAAGAGAGAACAGTAGTACATCATGATTAATTGTATGGAGTTTGAGAAAACAAGAGAGAAGAATCAAGGATGACTCCTAGGCATTGGCTTGTTTGGGGTTCAGTTATGAATAAAGCAGCAGAAGCAGCATTCCTGCCAGGGAGATAAGCTTTTGTCTCCTTGCTGGCTTACGGTTCCAAGGGCGTTCCCTTAGCCTTAGCCTAGGCGGGGGTTACAGCTTCTGATAACAGGCAGGGCAGTTCCCAACATCTCCCCCTTTTTTAGTTTTTAAAATCAATTGTGGTTGTTAAGCCTGTGAAACCTACTTTTGCTGTTTTCGAATGCAAATCAGAAGAAAAGCAACATCTACATACATCATAAGGCAATAATAGAAATTAAAGCAGAAACTAAATTCTATGGGTTGTGAATACCTAAATTTCTAAATTCAGTCAGTGCAAGAAAACATATTAAGGGAAAAACAAAAGTAATAGGTCTGATTACATTTCAATCTTTGGGAGAAATTACATAGATATCAGGAAAGGCAAATCACATGGCAGTTTGAGCATAATGCAAGCCTGACTTTTTACGAGAGGATTTCTTAACAGGTGCAGTTTTGCACACCAACTCATCACCTACTTTCTTACATGGGTGTTGAGTTTTAATTTAACGTCTGCCAGAGTGGTTTTTCATACCTTCTCCCTTGTTTTCAGTTAGGACTGCTAAGGGTTCCATAAAGGTGGCTACTTGCTGGTCTTTGATACGACCCTGGGAAAACAATTTGCAAATACACCGAAGTACACAAAGCAATATTACAATCAGTAAACAACCGGCTGCTCCAAAAACCCAAATTCTCAAATTAATTCCATCAAACCATGTTTTAGGATTCATCCAACTAATATTTTCATTAAGGGCTTGAAAATGTCCTGTTTGGTTAAACGTTGAATGTCCTGCAGCTGCTGATGTAACTCGAACTGCAATTTATCAATTTGTCCTTTTAAATTAGTGGAGAAAGCTCCCCTCAAGCGATGTTGTATATCAGTCCAAGTATGTTGGCTGGAATTCCATTGTAGCGGTGTGACACACAGTCTGTAGAAACCAGGGTCACAAGTTAGGTGCTGACGAGTCACAACAGCGTCCTGGCGCTCCCCGATCCAGTCCAGTGCTGATTCAACTGCAGAAAGGCGAGTCAGGATCTCCTGATCTATTTGGGCCTGTTGGACTAATTCTAAAGTAGTATTGGTTAAGAGAACATTAACTGTATGTGCAGTTTGGATTGAGTCCACGAGGGCAGCGGTTGCCGTAGCAGCAGTGGCTGCAATGATGATTGCAGAAACAAGAAATGCAATCAGGGTACCAACAAATCATCGGACTCGTATGGAGGACAGCGCATTGATAAGCACTACTATGCCCTTAGGATCCTCCCATTCTCTGGTCATATTAACTGGCACCCATACCTGAGTTTGTCTTCTAAGTATATAAATTGTAGTGAGATTTAACTGAGTAACATTAAGGTGAGTAAGGCAACTGGCATATATAGAGCCTTCAGGGACAGGTAGGGAATAAATTCTTGCTGATTCATTGTAAAAGACCTGGGCTGTCCCTGGAGTCGCCAAAAACAAATAAGGGTGAGAAAAGTACAAACCGTGACCCAATCTTGTTCTAGAGGGTCAACTTGGTACCAACATCCTGGAGCTCTTTTGGAGTCACAGTTAACCCTTATATACAGATGTTTTCTAGTAATAAAAGGCAAGCCCATTTTCCAAGAATTATAATGCCATGGGCTAGTGTGGTTGGGAGAAACAATTCTAATAATTGACGCTCCAGTACCAGGCCCTTCCCACCACATATTAGTATATACTTTTTGAGGCTGAGCCAGAACTGTTGTTGCGTCAGGCTTAGCTAAAATTTTCCAATCAGCTCCCCAGTTCTCTATCATTAAAGGGCTTTTGGGGAGAAAAGCAACAGTGGCATTTGGTCCTATAAAGACCAATAGACTGAATCTTTGTGGCTATTATCTAGAGTACAAGGAGGAACTGGAGGGGGATTAGAAGTATGGTAAAACCCCTCTTTAGTACGTAGGCCAACCGTGGCAATCATGGAAAGTTGATAGTGAGCGCTGCATTGCTCCTTGCTTGCAGTATAAAGCTGTTCTTTTACAGGAAAGCATAAAGTATCCGGAAGAACAAGAAACAAGCTGGTAGATGTTCAGCAACATAAATAGTATTTTTAGGTACCTGTAACCAATGTTTGTTTTCCTCCAAAGGGCCATCAGGGGGCATCCACACTCCTCCTGTCCACTGAGTATTGTTAGTGGAAAAAGGAGGCTCAACATTCCACCAGGTATGCATCTTAAACACCGGTGGGTCAATAATGTGACCCCAATAGATATAAGAGGCATTATCTTTAGCAGCTAGGCCTTGCCCCCCTAGTGTCAAGGGCTGACTTTCCATAGATCGCAGCAAGGGAGCTGCTCTGCTACGTAGGAAACCCTGACCCAGAAGCAGGTCTATGAATGGCTTAGTGCCAGGTTCCCCACGAATGTGTGGTTTTTGATGGGCGAGGGGGCAGCCTCCTTTTCGGCTGTGCCCCATTTCCCGCAGGGGATGGCCATTTCTAGTAAATTTGGAATGGCATTCATTAGCCCAATGCTTGCCTTTGCCACAGCATGGACAATTTCTGTTGGGAGGTGAATGGTTACTCTTTCCTCCTTTGTGTAAATTTGGACAGTCTTTGCGCATGTGACCAAGTTGATTACAATTAAAACATTTGGAATTTTCTTTAAATGCGGCAGCTAAAAGAGAATCTTTATGCTGCTGGGTGCTGATATCTTGGCAAGCTTTAATAAATTCACCAATATCTTTAGTCGCCCGAAGAGGGCCTATAACAGATCTGCAATCTGAATTAGCATTCTCATAAGCCAACTGAAGTAAAAGGGATTTGGCTACTCTTTCATTGTCTATTTGCCTTCCAGTGGCTTCTTGGAGGTGATCAATAAAATCTATATAAGCCTCCGAAGCACCCTGACAGATATTAACAAAGGAAGAAACTTCCCTAGTCTGAGAACCAAGCACAATTTTCATAGCTCTTAAGGCAATATGTGCACACTAGTCATAGGCAAGAGGAGGGAGTCGTGCCTGAGCTGCGGCCATAATGAAATCACCAGACCCAATCAGCATGGGAAGAGTAACAGGATTCTGTGCTACTTCATTCTTGGCAGCCTGCGCGCTGGCTCGTTGGCCGTATTCTGAATACCAGACAGTGTATTGAGCTGGAGTTAAGAGTGCCTTGGCAAGAGCAAACCAATCACAGGGAGCCATTTTATAACTATCAGTAATAGCTTGCAGTAAACCACTGGTTTGGGAGATCAGAGTCCATTCTCTTTGATGATTTTCTTTAAATTGTTATAGAATGGAAAAGGGAGGGACTTGTGGACATTCCTTTGTACCTTGACAATGATGGGGTAAGCGGACAAAGCCTCCCAGTCCCCTTTCTCCGCTGCCTGGCAGAGGACTTTCCCCATAGACCTATCCGGGGATTCGTCTGAATCTTCTTGCTTACTCAGCTGTGACCCCTCTCCGGAGGAACCACCTTCCCGTGGCTGTGACAAACCTCTCCGTGGGGGTGGAGGCAAGACCGTCCTAACCTGCCTTCTCTGTGGGGGTGAAGGTGGGGCCTCCATGATCTGCTCACTCAATTTGCACACCGTTTCACTGCCAGAATCAGATTCCTCATCATCTAGCTCTGTTTTCTTTGCCCAATGAACTCGAGAGAATCCCTGACAAGCCTCCAGGTTACAAAGGTGTGCACACCAATAGACATACCACTGTTTTGCAAAGATTTCAACCTTTCACCCACTTTTTCCCAAACATCAATGTCTAACATCCCTCTGTCAGGAAATGAAGGACAATATTTTCTTATAGATTGCAAAAGCTGAACCAGATGCTTTTCTTTCATCTTATATTTTGCTTCTTTAAGAACTTGTTGTAATATATGCAGAAAAGCTTTCTGCTCTTTAGATAAATTACAACCCATGTTTACCCTCTTTTTTTTTAAAAGAAAAAGCTTCCTTTTATTTATTTTTAATTGGCCAAAACAAATCACCTGATTACTTCTTTCAAGGCAAATCATTTGTTCCCCCAAACTAGAGAATTAAATTACTATTTACCCAATTATAGGCGGTTGCGAAGAGAGAAATGACCTAGAATAGAAAGACCTACTTCCCTGAAAATTCAACGCATCCTACGACATGCCCGAGGAAGAGTTCAGGGTCGTCGGCCCTTACCTGGGCTGTTAGCGTGCAAATCCACCCGAAGTTGATGTGTTGTCCACAGCGACGGCTCGTAGCCGCTGGTTCCAAGTGGTCTCGAACAGGGTCCCACATCTGTGGTCCCGAATTGCTGCCCCACGTTGGATGCCAGCTGAAGCGTGGGTCACCGGCCAGCAGTGACCACGGAATGCTGCGGATGGCTGGACGAAAAACACGTGAGAAAAAACACAGAGACAAACTAGTTTCTGTGGAGAAGTAGGGACGAAATGGCCACCCCCTCCAGTGGGGAGCGCCGATTTACCATCCATACCTGTTTTTATGGGCTCGTTTTGCATAATAATTCAGGTAAAGTACAGTACTCATTAGGGGGAAGTAAGGAACCATAGAAAACAAGGAACTCTGCCAGTCTATTTTGAATCGGGGTCAAAGAGCTGTAAGACTTCCTCCTAGGACCCTTCTCATTCAACTGAGAGCATTCTAAACAAAGAAGTTTTCGCAGTAATTTACATATTCTTTCTTAGGCCTGATCACCCGGGGAATCCGCTCTTTTCAGCACAGAGCTGCACCACCCTGTCATTGTTTCAGGCTTAGGTACAGCAAGGGAACTAAGGCAACCAAGAAATAAGGAGATTTTCTCCCAGACGCTGAGAACTCAGGCTATGTCAAAGCTGAGGAGCGAGGGTCCATCACCCCCTTTTGCTGCAGCCCCCCAAGTCCTTCTTTTGGGGGGCCTCCCAAAAGTGATCGTGCCTGTCTTAGGTCATTCCCCCCCATGGGGAATCTTACCCGTCTTTGGCTAACCGACCAAGCTTTTTGGGGTTCAGTTATGAATAAAGTAGCAGAAGCAGCATTCCTGCCAGGGAGATAAGCTTTTGTCTCCTTGCTGGCTTACCGTTCCAAGGGCGTTCCCTTAGCCTTAGCCTAGGTGGGGGTTACAGCTTCTGATACCAGGCAGGGCGGTTCCCAACAGGCTTGCACAACTGGATGGATAATAGGATCATTTGTTGAAATTAAGAGTGGGTTTAAGTGTGTTTCTATGCAGATGAAGGGGCATTAATCAAGAACTTTGTTTTGAATGAGATAAATTTAGGAAGTCTATTGATGTTAAAGAGCAAAGAAAAACAGGTAGCTGAATAGACTCAGCTGTTGAAGATGTCTGGGCCTAGATCTATAAAGTAAATGCCATGTGGGTGTTACTTAAAGCCATGGACTTCCTGGGATCATACATAGAAAGAATGCATATAAAGAAGAATATAGAGCCTAGTTCTTGGCTCAGTGTAACTTAAAATGAAAGGATCTAGACAAGGGAGAAAAGATAAATGTAATCATGGAAGCTGATGACTAACATAAGGAAGACTAGGTGGCTATGGTGTCCTTAAAATACAAGCAGGATAGAGTTTTTAACAAGAAGGGCACTTTCACTTTTCAATGTTGATGAGATGTAAAGTAGCATTTGACAACACAGATGACCATGGTGATTTTGGAAAGAGTAATTTTGGTAGAGGGGTTGCTTTGTAAGGATGAATAGAATGGCTTGAAGGATGATCATAAGGACATAGCAACTGTGACCAGTGCTATATCAGAGCCCAGGAGGCAGTGAAAAAATACTAGAAAGGAATATAGCCTTGTCAAGATCATCAAGAAGATGTTCCTGAGTAAATTAGGTTTGAAGTCTGAAGAGTGAGAAAGAGTTAGTTATGTTGGATGTTAAATAGAGAACAGTGTTTCAGGAAGAGGAAACAGCATGTAAGAAGACTCAGAGGAAGGCATAACGTGTTATGTGCCAGGAAATGAGAGAAGGGCAGAGCATTTGGGAAAGTGGCATGAGGAAGTGCTTGAGGGGAACTCAGAAACCCGTTTTGTGAGACATGATAATATATTTGTCTATACCAAATGCAATAGGGTATTTCTGAAAGGTTTTTAAAAGGAAGTTTGGTAGTTTTAAAATATAATGTGGATATTATGGTATATAAAAAGCTGACAGGAGATAGGTGGGTGTGGCCAGAGACCAATAAATTATCAGCCTTTTGCAGTGGTCCAGGTGAGAAATGAAAGCAGCTTATTTTAAGCATTTGGGTAAATGAAGGAATTATGTCACATAAATCCTTCATAGAACAAAGAAGTAATTTCAACAATAGATGTAAAAGTGTTTAATATTTGGATATGAGCATGATTTTGCATTTGACAATATCTCATGTTAATCTATTCCACTGTCTAATTGTTCTTTGGGAAAAAAATGAACTCATTCACCATTAGGTTTGACATGTTAAATTAATCAGATCTCTTAAAAGTCTTTCAAATTCTGAAAGTAGCAGACACTTCAAAATTGCATCCACATTTATCAACACTCTTTTTTGACACAATATGCAAAGAAAAATAACCTCATCCATTCCTGTCTATGGGGGCATTTACTGAATAACAAATTATTTCCCCATTATTCAAGATGAACTGATTGCCTTAAACTTGGGTCTGTTATCAATTTATTATTCATTAATAGAAGCCTTAAAATACAGCATTTTAAAAATGGTAACATATGGTAGATCATGTTCCAATTCCTGTAGTGATAAGTTTCTTATCACTACATTTCTGATTTTTATATTATATTAAAAACATTATCTTATCTCTATAATGAAATACAATGGCTATAACACATTTCCTATTATACTTCCATTTTCCTTTAATGGAACTCAATTTGAAGCATCAATTTTTGCAAAGTGAAATTCTTTTGTTAAGCTGTTGTATTAGCAATTCCTGTCGTGATGGTTCTGGTTCTTCAGAACTGCAAGTGACATACTTAATGGCTCTCTTCTCATATGTCACTTATATTCTAACATAGCTGGCTGTTCCTAAACACTTTCTTCTAAAATCTAATCTTTATGCCTTTTTATGAAGCTTTTCTCTTATTTTTTAACTTCATTTTTAATTTTCTTTATTTTTATTTTAATTAATTAACATTTAGTTTATTGTTGTTCAAGAACAGTTGTCTCCATTTCCAACCCCGACAACACTCACACCCACCTCCCACCCTCAATATTTCCCCACTTTGGCTTAGTCCATGTGTCCTTTATACATGTTTCTTAAAGACCCTTCCCCTTTTTTCTCCTGTTATTCACTCCTCCACCACTCTGGTTACTGTCAGTTTGTTCTTTATTTCCATGTCTCTGCTTATATTTTGCTTGCTTGCTTGTTTCATTGATAAGGTTCCACTTATAGGCGAGATCATAAGGAATTTGTCTTTTACTCCCTGGCTTATTTCACTTATCATAATGCTCTTCCATCCATGCTGTCACAAAAGGTAGGAGCTCCTTTTTTTTTTTTTCCTGCTGTGCAGTATTCATTTTCTGAATGCACCATCTTTTCTTCTGATTTGTTTTGTATTGATGTTCAAGTACATTTGTCTCCATTTTCACCCCACCATCGCCCCCTGTCTGACTCATCCCCCCTCCCACCCTCAAACCTAGCCCATTTGGCTTTGTCCATATGAAATGTCCTTTAATATCCTTTATACATGTTCCTTGATGGCCCTTCCCCTATTTTCCCCTATTATCCTTCTCCCCCATATTCTTTGGTTACTGTCAGTTTGTTCTTTATTTCAATGCCTCTGGTAACATTTGGCTTGCTTGTTTGTTTTATTGATTAGGTTCCACTTATAGGTGAGGTAATATGGTATTTGACTTTCACCACCTGGCTAATTTCACTTACCATAATGCTCTCCAGTTCCATCCATGCTGTTGCAAAAGGTAGGAGCTCCTTAATCAACAAAACAAACAAGCAAGCAACATATAAGCAGAGACATTGAAATAAACAACAGTAACCAGAGGGTAGGGGTAAGGGGATAACAGGTGAAATAATAGGAAGGGTCATCAAGAAATATGTATAAAGGACCCATGGACAAAGATAAGGGGTGTAGGATGGAGGGTGGGAGTTGGGAATAGATGGGAGGGTAGTGGTGGAGGGAAGATGGAGACAACTGTACTTGAACAACAATAAAAAAAAGAGTGGTTTTCAGAAACACCATTAGCATCATGGGACCAAGAATGTATTATTTCAAGTCCAGCTGAAGGAACTATTATTCAGAGAGTTGTAATGGCATTACCTCCCACTCTATTGTTTGTCAGACACATTGAAACACTTTTAGTCTTATAATATCCCACATTCCTCTATAAAAACAGCCATGTCAGAACTATCTGAGGGATATTTCTAGTGATTCTTGAAGTCTCCCATCTTATGCCGATTTATTCTTTTGTTAATGCTTTGGAAAGTTAAGGTATGTGGATCCTGCTAAATACCTGGTCACATTTCCCAGGTAATCTTTGCACTTTAGACATCTTGGTACCACTAAAATCTTTATGTGTGTGTTCCAACATGCAATATTCTTTTTTAAAAAAGGTTTTATTTATTTTTAGTCAGAGGGGAAAGGAGGGAGAAAAAGAGAGGGAAACATCAATATGTGGTTGCTTCTCATGCACTCCTCCCTGGGTACGAGCCTGCAACCCAGGCATGTACCCTGATCTGGGAATTGAACCCATGATCCTTTGGTTCAAAGAGTGGTGTTCATTACCTTGAGGCACACCAGTCAGGGCCCAACATGCAATAATCTTATATCACAATTTAGATGTGTGCTGACATTTCATAAATGACACTGAGAAAATGTAGAAAAGGTGATGGGCCTCATACTTAATTACAGTGCATAGAGTAACCTAAATGAAAACAAATACAAAGTATTTAGATACCACCATGACTGTGGACAAAATAAGGCAAGAAGAAAGAAAAGGCTTTCATCTGAAGACAGGGAAGAGATTATAAACCTGGGCAGGCTGAGCATCAAGTCTGCCTATTACCTGGTGCCCTGAAAAGCCGGTTCCAATTCCATATGAATATTTTCCCCATACATCCCCTTTGCTGTAAAAAATTGCAGTACATGAAGGAGGAGTAAAGGTGTCTTCAATGCACTCTGTAGAGATGTACACTGCAGTAAGGGCATTCATAGCAATATCAAGAGCTAACCACTTTTTATTGTTTAAGTACAGTTGTCTCCATTTTCACCCAACTATGTTCCCCCACCACACCCATCCCCACCTCTCATCTTCAAACCTACCCCCCTTTGGCTTTGTCCATATGTCCTTCGTACATTTAAAGATAAGTGATTTTATGTTCAAGAAATAAAATGCCTAATGATTGCATTTTACCAAATAAACATTAATACCAAATAAACAATTCCCATTTCACTCAGTCATTCTGAACTCTAATCTTGTTGTCCTTTTTGAGATTCACAATTAATACCTGACAGAAGGAAGGCAGGGGCTGTGGGTGGAATATGAGCAAACCTAGTTCGTAGAAGAACTGTGGCAATGGAATTTGCAAGGAAACATACAATTATAGCTGTTTGGGAGGCTGACACCATGGGCATCCCAAAAAGTAATTTCCATTTAACCACAGGTCTCAATTTGTTGAATGGAAACAGCAGAGAAACCAGCAGGTGAAACTGGGTGATCAAACATGTTCTAAGCACTCTTGGCTGTCCCTTCCTTCAGTCTGCGTTGGTAACACAATTTGGGAGGTGATAGAGAAAGCACAGTTTATGAATTTTAGTTTTCATATTATGAAACATTTACCTGATCCTTCAAAGAGAAATATATGTGCCTAGAAGAAGTTGAGCACACCTGGGTGGAGCCCAGATAAGAGGAATTCTTCCATCTTATCATTTAATATCTATTTATCACACATCAGCAGGAATGTGAGTACCTGGACTCATCCTACCAATCCCAGAACATAAAAACTCCATTTGTTTTTCTGTCACCACTTTCTTCTTGCCTTTCCCTAGGAAGAGTGAATAAATGGGCACATATTCCATACCCTACCTAGTGAGACAGAAAGGCCACTTTTGTATTTCAAGTTCAATATCTGCTAACACAACTGTGTATCTTAGGAAGACTTTTTTTTAATTTAGAATTTTTTTCTTCTTTTATGAAGTGTCAAATGAGATGTGCAATCATTTATTATTTTTATTTTGCTTTAATTCAATTAACCCAAATATTAGTTTTTCATCTTCTTAATAATTTATTAATATTTTGTTAGACATCTGTTGTGAAAGTCATTTTTCTAGTCCTGTGACATAAAAATGATTAAGGCATAGTCACTGTCCTCAAAGAGCTCTAAGTGTAGAATAATCCCTATAATTCATAAGAGAAGGCATATTGAAGCTTTGAGACTGATTTCACAGCATATTGTTGCCCATAACTCTCAATAAATTAAACCTGA
The DNA here is from genome assembly GCF_019186645.2 of Phyllostomus hastatus. Taxonomy (NCBI): domain Eukaryota; kingdom Metazoa; phylum Chordata; class Mammalia; order Chiroptera; family Phyllostomidae; genus Phyllostomus; species Phyllostomus hastatus. The sequence goes on along the minus strand of NW_025333922.1, from coordinate 419,073 downwards.
AAAATGAATCTTATTGAAGTTCTTATCAGTGCCTAAAAAGTCATTAATTAAGCTATTAATTAATTCAAAAGTATTTATTGAGCATGCACTAAATGGCAGGAGCTCTGAGGAAACTTGTATTTTTGTCTGATAGTGATAAAGGCAGTGAAGAATAGTCAATTGGGCCCTGGCTGGCATAGCTCAGTGGATTGAATGTGGGCTGTGAACCAAAGTGTTGCAGATTCGATTCCCAGTCAGGGTACATGCCTGGGTTGCAGGCCATGGCCCCCAGCAACTGCACATTGATGTTTCTCTCTCTCTCTTTCTCCCTCTCTTCCTTCTCTAAAAATAAATAAATAAAATATTTAAAAAAAGAATAGTCAATTGAATGGATAGAGAGAGATGGGGTGCTCAGTGACATTTGAACACAGAAGGAGTGAGCCTTACAGATATCAGGTACCTTCACAGGTCCTGAAGCAGCGGTAAACTAGGCATGTTCAAGGCATATTCAGGAAGTCAGCTTGTCTATAAAAAAGGAAGAATGAGGAAGAGAAGTGAAGCTGCCTTATATATAGATGCATGGTTGCATAATTCCTGATAAGGAATTTGGATTTCACAGAGTGTCTAAGAAGCCTGGAAACAGATGAATATAAATGTTGTTTAATACAATGTTATACTAAAATAAAACAATACTCTTTTTATTTCCAAACCTTACATCCACCCTGTATAAGGAAAGATGTGGGCAGCTTGTAGTGTGTATTAAGCAGAAGAGTAATGATCTGTTTTTTGAAGAAGTTCAGAGTATGCCACCCCAAAATATACCACAATGATACGTGGATTATTTTGACTTACAGACAACTGAGAACAAGCAAAGAGAAGGAAAGCTTTCTGCCTTCCCTCTTTCTATAAGCAGGATGGGCGGGACTTCCCTTAATCACATCAGAGACAACTCTAGATGCTTATCAGCCCAAGGATGGCAACAAAAGGCTCTGCATTGCAAATCTTGCTAAAAATGTCTTTATTTCTATTAGTTCATCCTACATATTTACATTTTCACAATTTCCTGCCCTTGCCATCTCAAAGACTTTCCTTTGTATTGTCATATCTCTAGAAAATTATGCTTTTGTTACAATGCTTATAAGCCAAGTTCTAACCACCCCTGTGAGTTACCTGTCAATGAGTATTCCCATGTGTCTATGCAATGCACAGGTTAATACATTTTTGTTTGTTTTTCTCTTATTAATCTGTCTTTTATCCTGTCTGATTTTCAGGGTTCTATATGGAGAACCTAAAAGGGTAGAGGGGAAAAAGTTATTTTTCCTCTTCTGCACTCTTTTTAGAATATATTATATGTGGTAATTAGAGAATAGAAAAAGATGACTATGTGTTGAGATGGACTTCTTGACTATGGGTAAGCCTATCTCAGTAGTTATGTTGAACTCACCACATATGTATTTTATATTTATATTTCAGCCAAAAGACAACTTTTTCATATCATTGATCTTTGGGTCTGATAGCATATCATTGAAATGTAAAAATTTAAAGTTAGAAATTCCACAAGCCAAAAACCAAGTGACATAGAGTTGTGATAGAGCAACATGTGCAATTTGGACACAAAAATAGAAATAGTCTGTTTTGCTTTTAATGTGTCTTTTTATTTATAACTTACTTTATTCCAAATTGTAATCTTCCTATAGGTAAAATTTGTGTCTAAAACACCCATTGTTTGCAGAAGCTTAGATTAAGTTCCTGGAGGTATAACAAAGAATTTAAAACATAGAAGCATAAATCTTCTAGTTGAGTCACTTTGGTCAATGTATAGGTGCTGCACACTTCTCAAATTTTGCTTTTTACATATATGGTCATTTAGACTCTTAAATCCTCAGGCTAAATCTAGGTAACAAGTATATTTGTTGTGTGTACCAGGGGTGTCCCAGGATGTGGCCCAGGATGGCTATGAATGTAGCCCAATACAAAATTGTAAATCTACTTAAAAACCTTTTTTTTTTTGCTCTTTAGTTTTTGCTAGTGTTTGTGTGTTTAATGTGTGACCTAAGACAACTCTTCTTCTTCCAGTGTGCCCCAAAGATGCCCAAAGTTTGGAGACCCCTGGTACACAATGTTGGCTAACATTTAAGAGCTGGGGGATTACACATGAACATCCACATTTCTGACTTTTTTTTGTAAAACTGGCCTAATAATAGGCTGGAGCTGAGTCACGACCACCCCTGGTAGATAGGGCATGCATTCAGTATTCAGCTTGTCAAAATCCATATTCAGCCAAATTTATTGATTTAAATTACCTGAATAAGCCTTATAGGCAACTGAGTTTTCAATCATTGATTCAAAGGATTTATGTAACATATAAATTATTGCAATTTGAGTCTTCTTTTAATGCAACACCATGTAGCTCAGCTATAAACACATTTCAAGATGAGAAAATTGTCTTCTTCTTGGTATTACATTGTTTTGAATGCTAATTTGAATACTGTAAAAGTGTACTTATATTATTTTGGGTATGTCAAAATAAAATGTATATGATTCTAATTGAGTTAATAAATATAAAATATAACATTTTCCAATGTCAAAGTATTGTTAAGAGCTGGTAGGTTGATTTACTTTGGCAGTAGATATCTCCCATGTTGCATCCACCATCTGAATCATCATGCTACAATTTCTGAAATGACTTTCATTAGTTGGTTCACTTATTTATTCACTTACTGTGTATTGATGCATTTTATGTGCCAGATACTGCTAGGAGACTGAGATGAGAAAGGATGGAACTTTCCCTGCTATCAGGATTCAGTGGGAAGATAAATACAAAAGTAATCATGATCCAGTGCGATAAATTCTAGGAGAGTGTCAGTACAAGGTATTATGGAATCACAGATTAGAGGAGTCACTGACATCATTAAAAAAGGAGCTCTCAATATAGGTAACTCCTCAGCTTCTATGTCTCTGTTGAATATCATGTACCTTATTTAACTTTACTACTCTTTTGTGTCAGTGTGTGATGTGTCTGCATTAAATCTTATTCCAGGATTCTCTCTATCTCTCAATTTCTGGAGAGTTAGGGAGGGAGAGAAGGAGAGGAAGAATGGGGAGGACAAAAAAAATAAGGGGAGGGAAAGGGAGAGAAGGGGAAAGAATGAAAAGATTTATTTTAAGATGGTTTCCAAAGATGAGTTTATATAACAAAGTATGGGCTATTTAGCAAATAACTATGCTGCCTTTGGTTTTGCCATTTGCCATAGATTGGGAAAAGTCCTTTATATTCTCTAACTTCAGTTTTCCTGTGTATTAATGAAGTATTAGTTAACATTAGCTTTTTCAAATGAATTACAGAACACAGACAATGATGTGAGCAGCTAATTTCTTGATTCTTCCAATGATGGTATATAAGTAGTGGATGTCTTAATAAGTTCAGGCTTAATTCTCCTAAGAATGCTACTAAGTCCTGCTGTTGCTTTTAATTGGTTCATTTAAATTGGTCCTGTTTTATTCCTCACCACCCTACAAACCAGAAATCCACATTATGAATAAAGAATCTAGGTCACCAGGTGTCAGTGTTATATCACACTTCTCTGTGTGATATAAGCCTCTGCTAGAATGATAGGGTTTGGTTTCTGAGGATAGTTGATGCTGAGGCCAAGGTTAACATTGTCAAAAGTTCTGCTTCCTTGAAAATTGAAATCCCAAATGGTCCAAGAAAAGTAAGGAAGAAGAACTCTAGTGATCTAATATGATTTCAGAGCTAGACTTCTGATAAGCCAATATTTTCACTTAGTTTACCACAGAAAATTGTGAATTTAAACTGAATCTGGCCTACCACTGATACCTCAGAAAGATGGTTCCAAGAGAGCATATTAAAATAACAATGGCAATTGTCCATCATTGAGTAGTTGTTTTATACATGACCACATTAAATCCTCAGAAGAACTCTTGAGCTACTTTTCTTATTCTCCACTTAACAGATGAGGAAACTTAGAGGAGTTAAGTTATTTACCCAAGATTTAGGACTATGGTCTGGTAAGTGGTAGAAACCAGGTGCAAACCATTGCCACTATGACCTATATAACTTTATAATATGTAGCTCTTTTTTTTTTTACTTATTTTTAGAGAGAGGGGAAGGGAGGGAGAAAGAGGAGGAGAGAAACATCAATGTGGTTGCCTACTGGGCACTCCCAACTGGGGACCTGGACTGCAACCCAGGCATGTGCCCTGACTGGGAATCAAACTGGCAACCCTTTGTTTTTCAGGCTGGTGCTCAATCCACTGAGCTACACCAGCCATGGCTGTAATATGCAGCTCTTCATCATGGACTGCAGAAGTTAGGTTACACTTAATCAAACAAAGACTCCAGACCTTTTAAAGCCCTGTGTATACTGGACATGCATGGTGATAAATAAGCTGAGGCTTGGAGGGAACAGAGTTTCCAGGGGATATACTCTAGGGGGACATACTCCTTACACCCTGAGAAGAATCCTGCATGGAAGAATAGATTACCAGTTCTACCTTTCCACTTCTGATGGGGACAAGTGTAAGCTCCATGCTTACTTCCTTAGGATTGATGTAGTGGTCAGGAAGAGAGTGCAGACAGGGATGCCCACAGATCCAGATGCCTGCCTTCATGTTAGTGATTAAAAGGCTAGTATTGGTGCTGTTTGTGGAACCACCTGTTGGACAATGAACTTGTGCTCATATTTTTGGTTGTGATAATTTGTTTTGAAATATTATAACAGAACTTTGGTGTTCTACATACCATCTTCTGAAATCCATTTTAATGATTCTATGCAATTCTCCTCAAATTTGACAAGTTTTTGTGTTAATTCAGGTACTGTCTTCAGGCCAATAGAGTGATTCTTCCAGAGCAGCCCTTGCCGGTAACTTACAGGTGCAACACCATGGAGGCCCAGTTCCTTTACCTGCTGCACAAGGCAGCTCCAAACATACCTTACACTCCTGATCCCCACTGCAGCATTGTCTGAAACTGTGTCTACACTATGATGTTTGTTTGACTTTGCACCTTTTTTGGCTCTCTTATTCTGTCTGTCTGTTTCTCTCACTAGCCTCTCCTTAACAAGTAATTTGCTCATGATTCTTGTCTTGGGATTTGCTTCTAGGGACAGTCACCTAAGACATGAAGTATGCGCGTTTATATGTTACATATTTATATATTCATGTCCAAACTCCTGCGGAATAATGTTTATGGAAGAAAGAATACAGTGTTTGGAGTAAGATGAGTCTTTATTAACTGCAAGCCTAACTAATCTCTGTTCCTGATCTGCTTAGGCAAAGCACCCCTCCCCCACCTTGCTTGTTTGAGAATGTATGAAATGTCAATAGTGATACTCATATTGGAAGAGTCTAAATTTAGTGGGATAAAGTATTTAAAGCACCTGGTATTTATTATAACCCCAAACAAAGTCAGTTTTGAGATATCTACTGTCAGTACTGTCGTGAAGAAACTGCATTTAAGATATAAATAATTTGTTATTTACTATATTCATGAATAGACCACTCTCATGTGAAAAAATAAGAAAAGAATCCTTATATTACTGGAAGATAATCAGTGCCCAATAGGAATACTATATTGTTGCTGCCAATTTTTTCTCATTCTCAGAAGGCACTGTGGCCTGTGGACAGAGAAATAAATGTTTCTTCATTTAATATATGTCATATTGCATTGATCTTAGCCATTTCCCTCAATGAGATGTGTGTAGAAGCAGTTTTTACAGCACAGATAAATATTAAATGCATGTTTAGTTCTCCATAGTGAGCAAGACTAAGAAGACAAACAGGTCCATCACTGAAGGATATGTTTGAGGGTATGTTAAGGGCTGGTCATCAAGGTGACACATATGTAAGTCCTAAGAAGTGTGCCTGGTAGAAAATTCAGTGGCCTGTCACCTTCCTTATGTTGTGCTGTGCAAGATGGACTAAGCTTGATGTCATTTATGTCTTGCAAGCCTCACAATACTTCTTCCCTGACCTAATATTAGGCACTCTTTTCACAGAAGCATGCAGAATTGTTTTTCCTATTGTGTATAGAAGGGGAGCTTCTTTCATGGAAGTGGTACAGGCTTTGGGTTGGTACCTGTTTGCTTCAAGAAGAGGTTAAGAAAACCTTAAACATTAATTCCACAGACCCCATTGTTAGTGTGGTATGAGGAGCTATTTACTATCTTATCTCTATCCCAAACATACCAGGCTTCTCTTTTTCTCTCTGTGCCTTGGTTAATATATTTTCTCTGCCTTGAATTCCCATTCTTTTATTAACCCTATACCTGTACCCAGTTACCTGAGCATCAGCTTCTCTTCCTCTAAGATTCAGCTCTAGCAACATCTGCTATAATTAGCCTTCCCCTAATGAGTCTTGTTCTCATAACCTGTTGCTCCTCTGGCCCAGTATGAATTTCCACTGCAGCAGCTATAAAAAGCTAGTGCTAGGGTATCATAATTTCTCAGGAGCAAAGATTTAGACATTCATTTGGGACTCTTCAGTGTTGGGCACATAATATGCATTCAATTCCTGTTGGCTACTAAAGGGACAACTACCATTGTGTCAGACAAGATATTTAGGAAAAAAATTAATGATACTTTCCAGAATTAGAAAATCCACATATTTCTAATCCCATGAAGAACTGGATTTCAGCCTATTTGGTTCACTGATGTTTCCAATTCCTTAGAACAGTATCTGACACATAGTAATCCCTTATTAAATATGTTATAAATAAAATAATTTATTCTACTTGGCAATAGTGTAGATTCATCTTATATTATAGCATGAGATATTTATTGCTTTGGATTGCTAAATCAGGCATTCTCCTTTAAAATGAAAAGATCTCTGGGAAAATGTGATGGGTATTGTAAACTTTAGCCTAACCAACAGAAACAAATTAGATCTTTATTTAAATTTGCTTTTCAAAGGTTCTGGTTTGTTAGATTCTTAAGTGGTACCTAGAGGCCAAGAGAAGCTGGTGGCTTTTGCGTTCAAATAGTTACTGTAAGGAATGTTATGTAGGTTCTCATCCATCTAGTCATTAGCAGCCACTAAAAATATGTGTTGAGCGGCATATTGTTTTATCCAATTTAGGTAGAAAATGTCTTCCTTTTTGGAAGTCATTTCTGCTTTCCCGAGCTTAGTAGGTACTTCATCACTAGTGTATGTTTCTTCATTCTTTATATAATCTGGAAGGTTTATAGAGGCATTAAAACCTTTAGTAAATGACTTTGACAACTATAGGACTAATTCCTGAAAAACTCATTGCAGACATCTCTGTAGGGATTTTTGATGGCAAAAATAGGATAAATATCTTGATGCCCTAGAACAGTTAATTATATACTAATATAAGACAGATAAGAAATTACAAAAGATAATTTTATTCCAAGACCAGAGAATGTAATGAGATTAAAGTTAGCTATGATCAAGAGTAGTAAAAGAAAGAAAAAATGTAAAAAAATATCTAGAAACATTTACCTCATGAATATTATCTTCGAATGTGCTAGTTGTTAGTATTACTATTTACTGTTATAGAGGTACCCAGTTAGACATATTCTGGGAAAAATCAGTTTGATATTCTGACTCTTAGAAAGGAATAAACTTCTCAGTTCAAATAATGTGATTAAAAAACCTTTGCTCCACACCAATAATTTTCTGGAAGAAAAGAAGAGGAAAGTGATTTAAGACAAGAAGTAATTTGGCATGTGACAAATTGGAGGGGATTTGGGAAAGCACCAATGGGGAGATGAAGCAATAAGGAGGGCTTTGCAGCTCCTGAAGATGATGAGAGTACAGGCATTAGCTAAGTACCTTGTTGCAAGTTCCTGCCACGTAAATCACAAATTCTTCACCAGTCCTCTTATGATATTTTCTTTCTGATAAAATGACAGAAGAGATAAATGTGGGGATAGTGAGGACATGATGAGAATGTAAATTATGATTTAGGGAAGCCAGTGGAATTGCTGCAATGACTAAATGTATAGGAAGTCCTACATGTGTATTCTTAGGTGTCCTTCCTTCCCAATTATTCCTCCAGCTGCCTTTGCCTGACAATGAAGTGTGAGTTGCATCCATTAAGATTTTTATCTGGGAAGGCTGTTCATTACTCTGTGATCCTGGAGACAATGGCTTGCAGTGTAGTGCCCCTTGGGGCTTCTTGGATTTAGCAATTCATCCTCTTGGAAAGTATGACTGTATTAATATTTATGCTCATGGGAAAAGGATTACTGTGAAAATGGAATTGTGGAAGAGTCACTTTTACTGCCTCAACTCATTTACATCAATTTTGTAGAGGGATACATAGGAATTTTTATTTTTTTAGCATTGCTAATTTTTGATCAAAAGAAAGGAACTTATGTTTCCTGAAATGAGCTCTTCATTTTTCAAAGCAGAATCAATAAGCTGTCCCATTTCAAGGAAAGAAGAAAATGCTGCAATTGGTCTGGAACCTGCTAATCAATAGTGCAGTAGATTTATTCTTATCTTTCTCTGTCCCATTGAAGAAAGGCAGTTGTGAGAAGAAAGACTAGCATCTCACTTCTTAAATCCTCATCCATTCATACCCTTGTTCGAACCACAAAGTGCTTGACCTCTCTGTCCTCCACAGGGTCTTTTGTATTATGTCTAGCATGAACTCTTATGTGTGGTAATTGTCATCTCCATCTAACCTGATGATTTTGGAGCTCTTGACTTACGGAGCTGGTGAATAGAGAAGTTAAGACTTGAATCCAGTGTTTCTTACTCAAAAGCCTGTATGTGTAGCAAGTAGGCTTCCTTGCTTATTCCTTAATCATTAATTAGTAATTTAATCCAGCCAACATTTCTGCTTCTATATTGTACAAAGAAGCAGTTCAGAGTCTGTATTAGCATTCTCCAGAGGAACAGAAAGAGCAGGATATGTGTATATACATAATAAATTATTATTAAATTAATATATATATACATTATATACAGGGTCCAGCAGAAGTAAGGCTTGCTTGAGTGTGGTTGGTAGGGTATATGAATGTCTTACATGAGATTGACAGCAATTTTAACATTTCATCTAAAATGTCATGTGGTGTGCTTGAGTGTGATATTGTTATGTTACAGAGTTATATGCTTATGATTTTGTAATAAAAGATTTTGTAATAAAAGATTTTGTAATAAAAAGGAGGCATTATTTATGCCAAACTCTGTATATAATATATCATATAATGTGTGTATGTGTGTGTGTATGTGTGTGTGTGTGTGTATATAATGACACTCAATAATGGAGGCAAAGAAGTCCCACTATCTGACAATCTGCCATCTGCAAGCTAGAGAGCCAGGGAAGCTGATGGTATAATTTAGCCTAAGTCCAACAGCCTGAAAAGTCAGGCAGTTGATGAGGTAAGCCCCAATCTGAGTCCAAAGGCCTAAGAACCAGGACCATCAATGTCTGATGGCAGGAAAGTATTAATGTCTCACTTCAAAGCAAGAGAGAGCAAATTTACCCTTCCTTTTCCTCTCTGTTTTATTCAGACCTTCAGTGTATTAGATGATGTACAATTATTTTGGTGAGGGCTATAGGGGACTGTTCCTTGTGGTGTGGGAAATGTAGCCTAGCCTCCATTCATAAAGGCCAGTAGGGAGCGAGGTCCAGCACACAGGACCCATACCCACAGATAGGTTCTCCCATGGGCAATCAGGCCTGCATTATACCTATGCTGCTATGAGACTTGCTTTTGTTAAAACTCCCTCACCCTGAATTGAGGCAGCAAATGTTTACTGCATATCTTTAAAGTAACTTCCTAAAATTGATGCTAAACCTCCTAAGGATGAGTGTAACCAGTTCAACCACTTTTCCCTTTGCATTTGAAAATATTCTTCTTCTTTGATGTAATGAGCAATGTCCTCTCCTTTGTTTTCTGTAAAAGGTAACCACCTGAAGCTAACCTGTGCATAGTAAATGAGGACCATCCTCTATGTAATGCTCCCAGAAAAGCAATAAGATCTTGTCCAGGAAAGGGTAAAGGCCCTTTCTCACTCAGAGAGTGGTTGTGCTGTCCCTTTTTCTCCACATGACTTCTGTAGTTATGTGAATTTGTTCACTGCAGTCACAACACAGGGACCCTGCCGGCCAAGGTCTGCATCAGAGGACAATATTTTTCAATGTGCTGGTTCAATAAATGTTGCTAATATTTTCCCAAAACACCCTCACAAACACCCAGAAACATGTTTTTACCATCTAGTTGATTCCCCTTAACCCAGACAAGTTGACACATACAATTCACCATTACAGGCCCAATGCAAAATTTTATCCTTGTAGATAAAAAATCTATGGTGGAATATGTTCTTTGAGATACATGAGCAGAGAGGAGTGAAGTTGTAGAGATGGGGAGGAAAATTAGAAAGTGTTTTTCCAAGAAATATGTGAGCATGGAGACCACATGCTGGATTTGGCTTACAAAGTGGAAGACACTGATCTTTCTCGATGGAAATACAAATGTCTCAGAGTTGTACTTGTGAGTAAGCATCATCCTACAGTCTACCATCCCACATTCTGTTTTAGAAGACAGCATTATGTTGTAGAAGGAGAATGGCCTTGGAGTACGATTCTCATTCTCTTGTAACAGGGTGCAGCCAAGAGGGGGCCCCAAATAGGGATATATAATGGGGTCCAGAACTCAAGGTGTCAAGGAAATATTAGAAAAATACATGTATATGATGTCCTTATCCCCACAAATCTGAGCTGGGGGATGGGATGAGGAGAGCCAAGCAGGATAATGTGTACCAAAGGAGTTGGAAGCAGGCCTCAGGTTCAGCACAGCTGCCCCAGGGCATGGAAGACTGCCTGATAGATTGTTTTAAGAAAAGAATGACTTGGCTGCTTGCTATATCACTGTACCAAGAAGGAGCAGCAAATGTTCTTAAAAAATACAATGTACCTAGCCTTATGGTTTGTCTTTCTCATGCTCTGCTTCAAAACTTAATATATACAGCTTGACTTCACCAATAAACAATTCCCTCTTCTGAATCCCAGAGATGGGACTCCCCTGATCCTGCTTTGACTCTGTCTCTTTATTTCTTAATCCCCTGTCACCTTCCCTCAGGACCTGACTGATCTAGCCGTGCTGATTGTGGCAATGGGACACATGGAGCAGGTCCATTCAGAGCTGTTTTGTATAGCAGTAGCTTTGCAGCTAACCTCTGACATGGTCATTTAACATATCTATAACCTTTAACTGATTTTATAGGTATGTCAAATAGCTGTGGCCACGCTTTGAGCCAGGGGGATGGAAGTGACTCCAAGATGTAACTGGGAAGCAGCTCCCCCTGGTTACAGTGCCTGCATGAGAGCTTGGAGAAGATTGGCTCCATGCCATGGGGCCACACCTGCCCTGACTGACAATGGCAGCCCAGAAAAGCTGTAAGAATACAGGAATGCTGGCAGGTGTAACTGATTGTGGGAGGAGTTGGAAATGGGGCTGCAGAGGAAGACTGGCTTCGGGATTTCAAACCCAGGCAAAGCAGTCATACTAGAGAAGAACCTCGTGACTTTGACAGAGTGGGGACTTCGTGGCTTTGGTGAGAGTCAGGACCATTCAGCTTTGGTGTACTCCTTTTTGCCATGTGGCTTAGGAAGCAGGAGAGACTTTGCTTAGGAGAAAAGGGGTGAAAGAACTCTTGCTGGTGGGCCATAAGATGGTGCCACATGGCTTTGGATTAACTGGAGATCATGGTGACACTGTTGATGGCATGGGAGCCTGAATCACGGACATTTACTTCTTTTCCTGAGATATAGTACTCCAGACTGGGCAAAGGGGAGACAGAAGGACTGCTTGTGTTTGTTGGTATTCTAAAGAACTTTAATATTTTAATGAAGGCATTAAGTCATTACTCTAAGTCTGTATAACTTTAAAATAAATAATTCCTTTCCTTTTCACCAATCACTGGCCTTGAGAGATGTCTTTACTCTGGTGGCAGGCAAAGCGAACCTAGTACAGGGGAGGAACCCCCCAGAGAAAAAGGGGGGTCCTTTTGGTAGTATATATCATTTATCCCCCTTGGGTCTGTTCTGTAACACTCTTGCAGGGAGCCCCACCTGGGCAAGCCAATGGAGCTGAATGTCCTGCAGAGGAACATGCACTGCTCAGGGGTGAGCACTGGCTCTGTTACTTACTAGAAATGTTACTGTAGGCAGGTTCCTTATCTTATCTGTGCCTCACCTTTCTCATCTATAAAATTGGGATAATAAATATTATGCTATATACAAACCAATAAAGTTTATATGTGAGATAGATGACATATGGGATACATAACTACTTTCAAGGATGTCTGGACCATAACAAGATCTATGTAAGGGTTTCACTCTCTCAGTTATTTATTCCCTGGTAAACAAGCATGATAATACCTTCCTCTTGGGCAGGGTTTAAATTAATTTGTTACCTTAGGGCTATGGTTTTCAAATGGAAACAAATATGGCCTTGGGGTTTTTTGGCAATGTCTGAAAAGATTTTTGATTTTTAAAACTGAAAGGGGGTATTAATGGTATCTAGGAGATAGAGAGTTACTCTCTAGGAGAGTAAACATTCCATGCTGTTTAGCATCCTATATCACAGCACAGATCCCAGAACAAAGTGGTATCTAGTCTAAATGTCAATAGTGCTGAGGTTAGAACCCTGTCCTAGGTGTGTTCCAGGTGTGTAGGGTGTAGTGGTACTTTTCTTTTTTCCATCCTCAATCTGTACCATTCTGTTGACTTTCTGTTCTCACCAGTGTTCATTTATAGTCAGCAATGCTACTCGATGGCTCACCTTTCTCTATTTCTTCCTTGAAGAATACAGCAGCTATAGGGCTCTTGTGGCAATTTTGAAATAATGACCTACCTCTACATGTGATGCTTTTTAGTGGTCCTATTTTACAGCTCCTTTTAGAACTGCAAGATGGATGACAGAGAGCCAACCTTAACTTGGAGTTCAGAATCTTGGAATCTACAGTCATTTAAAAGTCATTTTTTCCATTTGTATAATTCAGACTAGGCCAGGTTGTGTTCTCTTCCTATAATAGATTCCTGGAGATTTAAGTAAAATCCTGGAAAAGAATAGAGTGCTTGGTCAGTAGCAGGGAGTTTTCATTTACCCTTCATTTTTTTTTTTGTTATGAAGATCCCCACAATTAGAAGCAGTTGGTGTCATATATGAGAAGAAAAAATAATGAATGTGCAAAGAATCATTTCCGAAACCGTCTTTGAGATCTACCTGGGTCAGCTTCCCATAGCGACAAGTAAATTTATTGCTTGGAGGAACATAATTTATCTGAATTATTTTGATAAGAGTTGGCTCTCTCTACACATTTCCTAAAGCATGAAAGTTTTGAAGTCTACCTAGTTTATATTGACAAATGAAGAGAAAAATGATCTTAAGCATTATGATGTTATTCAAAATCATTTTAGAAAATGTTCTAATAATTAGATGTATATTCAGAGGAAGCTTCGTTGGAATCAGATATGCCATAATGAATTGCTGAACTCAAATGATACCTTGCATTTGTGTTAAATGATTTTTAGTATTAACCCTTATTTCAAAGTATGACTCACCATGTTCCATTTTTCTCAAAACTCTTTAACTGTCTCTCCTCTCAAAGATGACTTACAGTTTTAGAATGAGAAATAAAAGCAGGAAGGAATTTTTCCTAAAAGTAACCTGGCATTTTATTTTCAGGATTATAGTGTTATTGAATATGAATGCAATGTATCTGTAACCTCATGGTACCTGCACTGTCTTTAAAAATGTACATTTGGTAAAGACTCAGATATGAGCCATGAGTCACAGCAATTTTTCAAAGCCATTGTACAGAATTATTATGACAGAAATAAATGACTAAATATCAGTTTAATAATTGAACTCTGACAAATTTGCCATCTTGGCCACATATCATCAAAATTATTTATTTAGCACCTTTCAGGGGAATAAATACATAGGATAGTTTTCTACAAGATGTCTTCAAGTTAACAACAACAAGAACAGGAACTCAGAAAACAAGTGAAATTAAGAACAAACTGACAGTAACCAGAGGGAATGTGGGAGGGGATAATGGGGTCGGGGGAGAGTTTTCAGGAACAATTATAAAGGACACATGGACAAAACAGAAGGGGGATGGTACCAAGGGTGGGAGGTAGGGATGACTGAGGTGGTAGGGAGTGATGGGGGGAAAATGGAGGCAACTGTACTTGAACAATACAAAAAGTTAAAAAGAAAACAAGTAGAGAGGAAGTACTTAAAAAGCTCAGCTTTGCTAAGCATTTTGCATTAGTCTCATGTGAGAAGCAGGAAGCAATGGTGTTTTGTATTATATAAGCAGTCATACCTATGTTGAAATTTTGATTCCTCCTATAAATCTTTCTGTGACCTTGGATATTTTATTTAACCTCTAATTTTAAAGCAGTTTTTTTTAAAAAATAAGAGGATGTTGTAAAGATGAAATTAGATAGTGTACACAGACATCTTTGCACAGATTATTGGAATATACTTAGTGCTTAAAAAATTATATCAAAAGTTTCTCTGGGAAGTGTAGTGATATTTACAAACATGACATTTTTAGATTTTAATCCATTTATTATCTATCTCCTTTTTGGAAATCCTTGGAGTTGGGAGAGTTTGAAAGAAATTGGATGTGTGGCACACTTCTAGTCACATCCAACTCAGGTGAACATAGATACCGTATTGTTGGAATCAAGACTGTCTGGAAACATTAAGGAAGTAATAGCCAGATTTTAGGCATATTATGATCAGAGTGAGGTTTTTTGGGCTTCCCTAAATGATAAAGGAATGGCTGTATGGTGATGATTTGCTAACATGCATGATTGGCTCTTTTCTGTTCTTAGTTCAAGTTCAAAGGTGACAAAAAGAAATCATATAGATATTCTCAGCTTCTTTGTATTGCTTTTTGAATCCAGCTGAAAGGCAAACATTTCCAAGTCCCCTGTCATTAACTCTCTGTATGATTTTAGGCAAGTTAGTTAATCTTTTTAAACCTCAATCCCTTCACCTATAAAATGGTACTAATCAAGTACCTGTCCCTAAAGGACCACTAGATGCTAATTAGTCTCCCAGAATCTTTTGCATTTACTTTGGCTCTTTTTGTCTACCTTCCTCAAGGAAGAGAGGAGAGTGTGAATGTGAGTCTGTGAGCCCTTAAAGACTGTTTTCCTTAGCCATGCAGAAGCTTTTTATTTTGATGAGGACCCATTTGTTTATTCTTTCCTTTATGTCCCTTGCTTCTGGGGACAAATCCATGAAAATATTGCTGCATAGAATATCTAAGATTTCCCTGCCTATGTTCTCCTCAAGGATTTTTGTGGTGTTATGACTTATATTTCAGTCTTTTATCCACCTTGAATTTATTTTTATGTATGGTGTAAGTTGGTGATTGAGTTTCATTTTTTTACATGCAGCTGTCCAGATCTCCCAAAACCATTTGTTGAACAGGCTATTTTTGCTCCATTTTATGCTTCTGCTCCCCTTTATCAAATATTAATTGACCCTAGAGACTTGGGTTTATTACTGGGTTCTCTGTTCTGTTCCATTGGCTCATGTGTGTGTTCTTATGCCAGTACCAGGATGTTTTGATTACAGTGGCTTTGTAATACAATTTGATATCAGATATTGTGATCCCTCCTACTTTGTTCTTCTTTTTCAGAATTGCTACAGGTATTTGGGGTCATTTCTGGTTCCATATAAATTTTTGAAATGTTTGTTCTATATCTGTGAAATATGCTATTGATGCTTTAATAGGTATTGCCTTGAATCAATTAAAATGAAAAGAGAACCAACTATATGGGAAAACATATTTGCCAATGCTACCTCAGACAAGGGTTTGATCTCCAAAATAAAGAATGCACATGACTCCACTCCAGGAAGACAAACAACCCAATTAAAAAATGAGTAAAAGACCTGAACAGACACTTCTCCAAGAAGGACATACAGAGGGCACAGAAACATGAAAATATGCTCAGCACCCCTAGCCATCTGAGACATGCAAATTAAAACCACAATGAGATACCACTTCACACCAGTGACAATGGCCATCATAAACAAATCAACAAGTGACAACTGTTGGAGAGGATGTGGAGAAAAAGGAACCTTAGTGCACTGTTGGTGGGAATACAGACTGGTGTAGCCACTATGGAACATAGTATGAAAGTTTCACAGAAAACTAAAAATGGAACTGCCTTTTAACCTGGCAACCCCACCACTGGGATTATATACTAAAAACACTGAAAGATCAATCCATAAGAACCTATGCACCCCAATGTTCATAGCAGCACAATTTACAATAGCCAAGTGCTGGAAGCAACCTGGGTGCCCACCAGTAAATGAATAGATCAAAAAACTATGCGTTTGGGAGCTGTTCTGCCTGGTTTCAGAGACTGTAGCCTCATTTACAGACAAGAATGTCCCATGGTTAGGACTGAGTAAAAAGGCCTTGGAGACATGAGCCACTAAGGAGACAACATTTCCTCCTGACAGGAGTGCAGCCCCTGGTTCCCTCACTTCCCCCTGCTTGGCCCACATGGATGACTAGTTAGCCAATGATGTGTAAGTCTCATCAAGGTAAGGTCAACCTAAGACAGGCACGTTATGATGGGCCATTAGGGAAGGACTTAGAGGTCTATAGAGAAGGGGAAGAAAGACCCTCACTCCTTGGCTTTGTCATAGCTTGAGTCCTCAGTCTTTCTGTAAATGTCTCCTAATCTCTTGGCTGCTTTGCTCTCCCCATCTGACACAGCCTGGGAACTATGCCAGAGGCAGCTATGACCTTGTATTGGAACAGGCAGCTCCCTGGGTGAATGTGGCCATAGAAAGAATATACATTGTCTCCTTTGAGCTTGCTCTGCCCTGTTGCTATGAAACATGCACTTGAGCTAAAGCCAAACCTGACCAGATAAAATCCCTGTGTTTCTTCAACTATTACATGTAAATGATGTCAGTTTCTCTTGACTATAGCTTTTTGAGCATCGGTTGATGAGCTTTACGTGAATACTATGTATCTCTGTGTGAGCAGAAATCAATAAAGATGCAGGAAAGAAAATCTTCAGGGCCTTTCTCCTCTGAGAGACTGGTCACATTTCCTCACCAAGTAGATCATGTCTTGGTAGATTTATTCTCATCAGCAACTGCAGGAGAGCTCTGAAGGTGGAGCACTACCCCCACAACTATGGAACATTTACATGAAGGAATACTACATGGCAGAAAGAAGAAGGAATTCCTACCCTTTGAGATAGCATGGATAGAACTGGAGAGCATTATGCTAAGTGAAATAAGCCAGGTGGTGAAAGACCAATACCATATGATCTCACCTTTAACAGGAACCTAGTCAACAAAATGAACAAGCAAGCAAAATATAGCCAGAGACATTGAAATTAAGAACAATCTGATAGTAACCAGAGGGGAATTGGGGGGAGATAATGGGGGGGTAGGGGAGAGTTTTCAGGAAGAATTATAAAGGATACATGGACAAAACCAAGGGGGTGTGGAATCAGGGGAGGGAGATGGGGATGACTGGGGTGGGGAGGAGTGTTGGGGGTAAAATGCAGACAAGTATACTGGAACAATACAATAATTAATAAAAAATTAAAAATAGAATTACTATATGATGCATTAAAAAAAAAGACTGCTTTCCTAACATCCTGATGTAGCTTTGTCCAGGGAGGAGAGGAGGATTTGAATGAATGAAAGCACTTTAGCCTGTGTGCCTCCAATAGCTGCTTATAACCTCTCAGGTTCAGGAATGATGCCAGCTGTAGTGATGAACTAGAAGACTGATAAAAAGTAAAAGTTTGATATTGACAGGAGCTAAAGCATTAGTAATTAAGCACTCTTGATTATACCGGACTATATGTGTACATATGCATATATATTTATTTAAAAAATATAATTAAGTTAAAAGTTCTAATGATAGCTTTTAACCCTTTTCTGATATTTCCTATGGCCATCTTCACTGCATTTGTTTCTGGAACAAAACTTTGTTATGCCACTTCCTGAGGAATTTTTTAAATGCACATATTTTAACATTTACTTTACATTTAAAAAGTAACATAATGGAATAAATACCTAAATATTCACTATGATTTACAACAAAATGAAAACTATATAGTTGCTTTTACCTTAGGGTAACATTTGCTGTTTGCTGGGAATGAATATAAGCCATACAAAATAGATTGCAGCTGCTTATTCAATATTTTTATTTGTTGTAAAGAATCTGTCTGCCAGGTGAATTTGAAAAATGAGCATCCCCAGATTGATTAGTGCAGGCGATAAGGGAGATTCTATAAAGACTGGACTCAAGCCTGGTATATGAAGACACTGCAGACTAATGAGGAGATCCAAATAAAGCACATGGCCAGCAAACTTACAGGAGAAAGCATAATGGAACTTTAGCCTTCATCTACCTGATGGTGACATGCATTTTAGAAGGCCTCCAAGTTTAAATTTGTACCACTGAGGAATCCTTCCTCCAACTTATATTTTTAGGTTACAAATTATTTTATTTTTTTAAACATCTTTAAAATTGTTGTTCAAGTACACTTTTCTGCCTTATCCTTCCACCTTTCCCTATGAATCCATCCCTCTTGACCTCCCTACCCCATCCCCCCATTATTGTCAATGTGTCCTTTATAATTGTTTCTGCAAACCCTTCACCATTTGCCCCTATAATTCTCTCCCTTCTCCCCTCTGGTCACTGTCAGCCTGTTCTCAATTTCAGTGTTTTTGGTTATATTTTGCTTGCTTGTTCATTTTGTTGATTAGGTTCCTGTGAGATCATATGGCATTAGTCTTTCACAACCTGGCTTATTTCACTTAGCATAATGCTCTCCACTTCCATCCATGCTGTCACAAAGGGTAGGAGCTCCTTCTTTCTTTCTGATGCATAGAATTCCACTGTGTAAATGTACCATAGTTTTTTGATCTATTCATTTACTGACAGGTGCTTAGGTTTTTTACAACACTTGGCTATTGTGAATTGTGCTGCTATTAACATTGAGGTGCATAGGTTCTTTTGGATTGGTGTTTCAGGGTTCTCAGGGTATCATCCTAGCAGTGGAATTGTTGGGTCAAAAGGCAATTACATTTTTAGATTTTTTGAGGAAATTCCATAATGTTTTCTATAGTGGTTGCACAAGTGTGTATTCCCACCAATGGTGCTCTATGGTTCCCTTTTTCAACAACCTCTCCAACACTTGTTTCTTGCCCTGTTTATGATGCCATTTTCAATGGTGTGAGGTGATATTCCATTGTGGTTATAATTTTCATCTCCATGATGGCTAGTGATACTGAGCATCTTTACATATGTCTCTGGACCCTCTATATGTCCTCCTTGGAGAAGTGTCTGTTCACATGTTTTGCCCATTTTTAATTGGGTTAATTACCTTCTGAGAGAGGGGTTGTGTGAGTTCTTTATATATTTTGGAGATCAAATGCTTATCTGAGGAATCATTGGCAAATATATTTTCCCACATGGTTGGTTTTCTTTTCATTTTAATGCCATTTTATTTAGCTGTGCAGAAGCTTTTTCTTTTGATAAGATCATATTTGTTTATTCCTTTCTTTGTGTCCCTTGCTCTAGGGGACATATCAGTAAAAATATTACTTCATGGAATATCTGTGACTTTCCTGCCTATGTTCTTCTCTAGGAATTTAATAGTGTCACTACTTATATTTAAATTTTTTTATCCACATTGGATTTATTTTTGTGTATGGTGTAAGTTGATGCTCAAGTTTTATTTTTTTTTTTGCATGTAGCTCTCCAGCTCTGCCAACACCATTTGTCAAAGAGGCTATCTTTACTCCATTTTATGCTGCTGCCCCCTTTGTCAAATATTAATTGACTCTGGATACTTGGGTTTATTTCTGGACTCTCTTCCATTGGTTTATGTCTGTTGTTATGAGAGTACCAGGCTGTTTTGATTACAGTGGCTTTGTAATACAGTTTGATATCAGGTACTGTGTTCCCTGCTACTTTGCTCTTCTTTCTCAAAATCACTGCGGCTATTTGGGGTCATTTCTTGTTCCATATAAATTTTTGAAATGTTTGTTCTATATCTGTGAAATATGCTATTGGTACTTTAATAGGTATTGCATTGAATCTATAAATTTGTCATTGGTACTTCAATAGTGATTGTGTTGAATCTGTATATTGCTTTGGGTAGTGTGGACTCTTTGATGATGTTAATTCTTCCAATCAATGAACATGTTAAGTGCTTCCATTTACTTGTGTCTTTTTAATTTCTTTTTTTCATTGTTGTGTAGTTATCTGAATACAGGTCTTTCACCTCTTTGGTTATGTTTGTTCCTAGGTACTTTATTTTTCTTCTTGCTATTGCAAATGGGATTTTTTCCTGATTTTCGTTGTCTAATATTTCATGGTTGATGTAAAAAATGCCTTCAATTTCTCAATACCGACTTTATATCCTGCTGCTTTTCCAAATTTACTTACTATGTTGAGAAGTTTTGGTGGTGTCTTTAGGATTTTCTATGTACATTATCATGTCATCTGCAAACAATGACAGTTTTGCTTCTTCCTCTCCAATTTAGGTGCCTTTTTTTTTCCCTTGCCTGATCACTGTGGCTAGGACTTCTAATACTATGTTGAGTAGATATGGTGAAAGTGGACATCCTTTTCTTGTTCTTTATCTTGGTCAGAAAGCTTTTATATTAGTCCCTTGAGTATGATGGTGGCTGTGGTTTTCTTGTATATGGCCATTATTATGTTAAGGAATGCTCCCTCTACTCCCACTTTGCTGAGTGTTTTTTTTTCATAAATGGGTGCTGTACCTTATCAAATGCTTTTTCCGCATCTATTGATATGATCATGCGATTTCTGTCTTTCTTTTTGTTTATGTGATATATTATTCTTATTTATTTGATAATGTTATACCACCCTTTCATCCCTGGGATGAATACCACTTGATCATTGTGTATGATCTTTTTAATGTGTTGCTGGATGCAGTTTGCCAGTATTTTGTTTAGAATATTAGCGTCTATGTTCATAAGCGATACTGGCCTGTTTTTCTCTTTCTATATTTTGTCTTTATCTAGTTTTGGGATTAGAATGATGCTGGCCTCATAAAGAGTAGTTTGGGAGTCTTCTCTCTTTTTGAATTTTTTGGAATAGTAAGTGAAGGATAGGGGTGAGCCCTTGTTTAAATGATTTGTAAAATTCTCCTGTGAAACCTTTTGGTCCAGGACTTTTATGTGCCTGGAGTTTTTGATTACTGCTTCTATTTCACCAGGTGTTTTTGGACTGTTAAAGCTTTCTCTATCTTCATTCAATTTTGGATGATTATATTTTTCTAGAAGTTTGTCCATTTCACTCAAGTATTCAAATTTCTTGTTGTGTAGTTGTTCATAGTAATTTCTTACACTCCTTTTCTATTTCTGTGGTATCTGTTGTAATTTCTCCTCTTTCATTTCTGTATTTGTTTATTTGGGTCCTCTCTCTTTATTTTCTTGATGAGTCTGCTTAAAAGCTTGTTGAAATTGTTTATCTTTCTGAGAACCATCTCCTGGAGTTATTGACCCTTAGAGTTGTTCCTGTAACCTCTATATCCTGTAATTATGCTCTGATCGTGGTTATTTTCTTCCTTCTACTCATCTGGGCTTTTTTGGGTGTTTTGCTCCATTTCCTGTATATGTAGGGCTAAGTAGTTCATTTGAAATGTTTCTGTCTTTTCTAGGTAGGCCTGTATCTCTATGAACTTCCCTCCCAGGACTGCCTTTGCTGTGTCACATAAGTTTAGATTGTTGTGACTTCACTTTCACTTGTTTCTAGCAATTTTTTATTTCTTCCTTGATTTCATTGTTAACCTATTCATTGTTTAATAGTACTCTGTTCAATCTCCATGAATTTGAGTGTTTTTGAATTTTTTTCCTTGAGGTTGATTTCTAATTTTAAGCCCTTATGTATGAGAAATTACTTGATATGATTTTAATTTTGTTGAATTTGTTGAGGCTTATTTTATGCCCTATTTTGTGGTCTATCTTTGAAAATGTTCCATGTAACCTTGAAAAGAATGTGTATTTTGCTTCTTTGGAATGAAAGTTTCTATATATCTATCAGGTAAGTCCATTTGATCGAGAGCAGGGGTGTCAAACTCATTTTCACCAGGGGCCACATCAGACTCACAGTTGCCTTCAAGGGGCCAAATTCAATTTTAGGACTGTATAAATGTGACTGCTCCTTAACTGTGAAGCAAGAGCTTGGTCCTATGCCAGGTAGAAACAAGGTGCCAGGCCAGATAAAACAAGGTGTATGGCCAGATTCAGCCTGGAGGTCTTATGTTTGCCACCTGTGATCTAGGGCATTGCTCAATGTAGCAATGTTCTCGTTGATTTTTTTGTTTGGAAGATCTACTCATTCTTGAGTGTGAGGTGTTAAAATCCCCTAGTATAAGTGTGTTGCCGTCTATATTATTCTTGAAGTTCTCCAAGATTTTCCTTATATCTATGAGTGCTCCAATGTTGGGTGTATATATGTTTATAATGTTTATGTCCTCTTGATGGATTCTTCCCTTGAGTATTATGAAGTGTCCTTCTGTTACTTTTTTTATATCCTTTGTTTTGAACTCTATTTTGTCTGATATTAATATTGTTACCCTGGTTTTTATTTTTATTTATTTATTTTTCTTGTCCATTGGCTTGGAATATGGTTTTCCAAACCTTCACTTTCAGTCTCTGTAGGTATTTTTCTTTTCTGTGATGGGTCTCTTGTAGGCAGCATATGTGTGGGTCATACTTTCTTATCCATTCAGCTACCCCAAGTCTTTTGATTAGAGCATTTAATCCATTTACATTTAAGGTTATTGTTGATAGGTACTTATTCATTGTCATTTTATTCCCTTCATACCTGTGTTTCTCTCTCACACACTCTTTTTAATCTTTTCCTTAAATCAGTCCCTTTAGTATATCTTCCAGTGCTGGTTGGTGGAGGTGTAATCTTTCAGCTTTTTTGTGTGTGTGGAAACTCCCTATTTTGCCTTCCATTATAATTGAGGGCCTTGCCGGGGACAGTAGTCTTGGTTATAGGTCTTTTCTTTTCAATTTTTGGAAAATTTCTTGCCATTTCCCTCTGGCTTGTAGAGTTTCTGTTGAGAAATCAGCTGCTAGCCTTATCAGTTCTCCCTTTTATGGTACTTCCTGTTTCTTTCATGCTGCCTTTAAAATTCTCTCTTTATGAATTTTGTCATTTCAATTTTGTGTCTTTCAGTGTGTTTCTTTAGGTTCCTCTTGATTAGGACCCTCTCTACTTCCTGGATTTGTGTGACTTTTCCTCACATCATATTAGAAAAGTTTTGCGTCATTACTTTTTCAAACAGGTTTTCTATCCCTTGCTCTTCTTTTCTCCTTCTGGTATCCCTATTATATGAATATTATTAAATTTCATGTTGTCCTTCATTTTCTTTAATCCCTCTTCATTCTTTTTGGGTCTTGTTTCTTTTTCTTGCTCTTTGTGTAATTTTTTTTCTACCTCACCCTCTAGCTAACATATTGAATCCTTTGCTTCATCTATCATGGTTTTGACTTACTCTACTGTGTTCTTCCATTCAGAAGTTGTATTGTTCATCTCTTCTTGGCTCTTGTTGATAGTTTCTATGTCCTTTTTTATGCTGGTGTAATTCAAGTAAGTTACTTGTAGCTTCCTTGTAGTTTTTGGTTATTCTTACTGAGCTCATTGAGCTTCCTTATAACCATTTTTTTTTACTCAATACCTGACAGTTGGTTAGCACTCTTTCTGAGGCTTCTTCTCTTTCTTTTTATTGGGAATCATTTCTTTGTCTTCCCATTATTTGTGAGACTCTCTTTATTTCCCTCTGCTTCAATTCAAAAATTGATCTGTTTTGACTCCCTAAGTTTGTGGTGTGAACTTCTATGGTAGGAGTCCTGTGAGATTTGGTAGTACATTCTCTTTGATCTCCTGAACTTAATACATTTGGAATGCCCTTTATACCATTTATGTTGGCTCTCTGGATGTAATTGGATTTTGTTATTTGTGTTGTTCTTTGGTGGGTCCTTCTTTCCAGCTCATTGACTGAATGTCACTCCACCCACCACATCTTCTATGCTGTTTTGCAGATGCTGCCAGAATAAAGCCACAAAGCTCAGGGAACAGACCCACACTAGCAAAAATATCTCTCCCTGCAATCCCACTATCAACAGCAAATGAACCAGTATTAATAAGGGTGTAAAGAGATTAAGACTATTATAAGAAAGAGAGAAAGTAACTATAGTATACAATCTAGTGATTTAATATGCACAAAGTTAATGGACATGAAATGAATGTTAACAAGCTATGCATGAAAGAATATATTACAAGTCATGGAGAAGCCCAATGTGGATATCATCTTGTTAGCTTCTAGCATTTACCACTGTTTTTCCTTTCTGGATCCTCCTCTGGTGATATCAAATGTTGACTTTGTCTTACCTTAGGCCACCTGCTCTGAGACTGCCAGGGATCTGCTTTCTGTGGCTGTCTAATTCAGTTAATCTATTCACTTTCATGCAGCATTCAGGCTTAAGCCCCATAGGGTGGTACAGAATCCCTCTTGATGCTGGGGCTACTTTTTCTCCTCTGGCTGCTGCTTCTCAGAGGAGCACTTGACTTGTAATAGCCAGAAAAAAAAATGAAACTAGACAATCAACCTACACCATACACCAGAGTAAATTTAAAATTGATAAAATACAAATATGAAAATTCTAGAGTAAATGATAGGCAGTAAAACTTTAGATATCTCACATAGCAATATTTTGCTGATATATCACCTAGTGCAAGGGAACCAAAAGAGAAAATAAAGAAAATGAATTACATCAAATTCAAAAGCATCTGAAGAGCTAAAGGAACCATTTTCAAAATGAAAAGGGAGCCCACTATATGGAAGAATACATTTGCCAATGATACAACAAACAAGGGTTTAATCTCCAAAATATATAAAGAAATCATATGACCCAACACCAGAAAGACAAACATTCTAATTTAAAAAAATGGGCAAAGGACCTGGGTAGACTCTTTTCCAATGAGGACATACAGATGGCATATAGACATGAAAAAAATGCCCAACATCACTAGCCATATGAGAGAGGCTAATTTAAACCACAATGAGATATCACCTCACACCTGCCAAAATGCCTATTAATAATAAATCAATAAATATCGTTTTCTGGTGAGGATGTGGAAAAAGGGGACCCTAGTGCACTTAAGCAGGAATGCAGACTGGTGTAACTACTCTGGAAAATAGTATGAGGTTTCACTGAAAATTAAAAATGAAACTGCCTTTTGACCCAGCAATTCAACTTCTGTGAATATATCCTAAGAATCCTGAAACACAAATTTTAATGAATATATGTATGGCTATGTTCACAACAGCATTAATGATAATAGCCAAAATTTGGAATCAACCTAAGTGCCCATCGATAGATGAGTGGACAAAAATGCTGTGGTAGCCATGGCTGATGTGGCTTAGTGTATGGAGCACTGACCTATGAACCAGGGGTTGCCAGTTCAATTCCTAGTTAGGACACATGCCTGAGTCCAGGCTGGGTCCCCAGTAGGGCATGTGCGGAAGGCAAACACAAGTTGATGTTCCTCTTCCTCTCTTTCTCCCTCCCTTCCCCTCTGTCTAAAAAGAAAAAAAAAAGCTGTGGTATATTTATGCAATGGAACACTACACAGCAGTAAAAAGAAGAAATTCTTTTTGCAACAGCATGGATAGAATGGAATGTATTATGCTAAGTGAAATAAGCCAGTCAATGAAAGACAAATGCCATATGATTTCACTTATAATTGGAATCTAATGAACAAAGCACACTGATAGAAACATAGAAACATAAAACATACTGACAGCTATAAGGGGGGAGGGTGGAAGTTGTTTGGGAAGTGGTTGAAGGAAGGTGAATGGAATAGTTAAAGGACGTATATGTATGACCCTTGGATATAGACAATGGTGAGGAGATTTTGGGGGTGAGAGGTGAGATGTTTGGAGGGGGCAAAAGGGGAAAATTGGGAAATCGTAATAGCCGAAACAATAACATATTTAAAAGAAAAATAAATTAAATATCTAAATAAATGGAAAAGCATCCTGTGTTTATGGAACAGTTAACATTGTTAAGATAATGACATTTCCCAAATTGATCTACAGATATAATCTCTATCAAAATTCTTGCTGAGTTGTTTGCAGAAATAGACAAGCTGATCTTAAAATTTACATGAAATAAATGCAAGGGACATTGAATGACACAATTTTTATAAAAAAGAACAAAGTTGGAGGGCTTATACTTTCTAGTTTCAAAAGTAGAGGAATTAAGTAATTATTGGAAAGCTACAGTAATTAAGCAAATGTGGTAGTGGTAAAAGGATAAATATTTAGATTAATATAAATAAGATTGAGAATCATCAAACTCATATATCTATAGTCAATTGAGTTTTCAACAATGGTGTCTAGGACATTTAAGGGAACAGGGGCAAGAATAACCAAAAAGTGGAAACAACCCAGCTGTCCATTAATGGTGAGTGGATAAACAATGAGGAATAAACATAAAATAGGGTATTATTTAGTCATAAGAGAGAATGAAGGCTGACTCATGCTACAACATGAATAGATATTAGAAACATTATGTTAAATAAAAAAGCCAGACAAAATGGCTGCATATTATATTTTTAGTGTAAATAGGTTTTAGTTATTATTAAGGGTGGAAGCAAAGGAATCAGATATTAAGCTTAATAAACTGGGAAGTTGAATTGTATATTAAGACAGCATCCCATTAAGCTAACTAGGAAGCTACAGCATTTACAGAATCATTTACACACTCCAGGGGACTGCTGTGGAGGAGATTTAATCTTGAGAGTGTACAGGAAATTTCTCCAGTGGTGCTGCCAGTCCAGTACTGGATTATAGGAGGGAGGAGGAAGAAAAAAATTCTTCTGCTGGGTGCATGAACAGTGGAAATGAGATGATGTCATGGAAGTTTTTAACATGGCAAATAGAAGTCAAGATGGTGCAGGGAGAGATATTTCTACTTTTGGACATACACAGAAAGAGCCATAAAGTAGCAGAGCCTACCTGGTGAAAACTGGAAAAGTAATCCTATTGGATAAAGGACTTAGAACCCCAGGAAATCCTGAAAAAGGTTTGGTCAAGTGAGGGCCTGATTGAAACCCTGGAAGGATTAAGAAGTTGGATTGGATGGTTTGAATGGCTCCCTCATCCTTAATTAGAACCAAGAAAATATATGGAGGATTAACAGAAGCTTCAGGGCAGTTGCTTCACGAGTCTTCCTGCCTTTTACATCATTCAGGATTTGTTATTTCTTCTAAACTCCAATAAAAGCTTGCCACCACACTTAAACTTCTTCATGTGGTTATTTGAAATTCCTTTC
Source organism: Phyllostomus hastatus (assembly GCF_019186645.2). Lineage (NCBI taxonomy): Eukaryota > Metazoa > Chordata > Mammalia > Chiroptera > Phyllostomidae > Phyllostomus > Phyllostomus hastatus. Next base: position 391,704 of record NW_025333922.1, on the reverse strand, counting down.
TCTCAACACTGCAACAAAAATTCATCAATAGCAATATGACTCTATTTATAAAAATGTACACATAAGTACATCCAGAAAACCAGAGAGCAAATTGTTGGTTACCAGGCATTGAGGACTGAGGGGAATTTGGAATGACTGGGTACATTACAGGGTTTCCTTTTGGGGCAAAAAAATGTTTTGGACTTAGATCATGGTAATGATTGCATAACGTGCATATAATAAAAACCTCTGCACTGTGCACTTTAAAGTGAAGAATTCTATTTTATGTAAATTATATATCAATTAAATAATAGGAAAAAATATATATGGTATGTTTTCCTATGGATCTCCAGTGCAGGCTCAACTTCTTTACATGTCTTAACTCTTCTTTATCATGATATCAATCCTATAAAATTATTAATATATTTCTCTCCCATTTTACTTATGAGGAAATTGAAGTATGGAAGCAGAAAGAGTTTAATTTACCCAATGCTGTACACTAAATGAGTGATGGAGTCAGGACTAATAAACCTGTGGCTCAATTTTGTGGTGATAGTGTTAAAAATTGAGAAAGACTACTTTCAGAAGCCATAGGCTGATTACTTTGTGGCTTCCTATTTGTTCCTAGCAAGAACTATATAAGGTAACTATTATTATACATCTTTATAGGATGAACAAAATGATACTACATAGTGGGTACTCACCTATGGTCACACCCCCACTAAGATACAGCTATCATATGTAATGAAACCAGTTTGATCTAATGACTAGTTTATGAAGAGCATTAGATTGTTCTATACCCTGAAAGTCCAAATTCTTCCTGTTTTCTTTTCTTTCTTTTAAGTCACTGTTTTTTTTTAAGATTTATTTATTTATTTCTTAGAGAGGGAGAAAGAGAGAGAGAGAGAAACATCAATGTGCGGTTGCTAGGCGCCATAGCCTGCAACCCAGGCATGTGGCCTGACTGGGAATTGAACCTGTGACACTTTGGTTCGCAGCCCGTGCTCAATCCACTGAGCTATGCCAGCCAGGGCTGTCTTCCTGTTTTCTTAAAGTTCAAGCCTTACTGTGTTTACCTCTCTATTAGTTTGTTTGTCTCTAGAGGTTCATTCCCTTGTGAAATAAGTTTACATTATAAAACAGGATGTGGAGATGCCTTAGAAAAGGTGTGCTTGTAAACTGTGAATAAGGAGGCCAACCACAGAAAATAGCTTTAAGTTAAACCAGTTAATTTCATCTAAGTCAGGAAGAAGGAGAGAGGCAGTTTTTTTACTGAAGGAGTTCATCAATCACAGAAATTTAATTTGTCAAAAAAAACCCTTTCTTTTTTTAACTTTTGTTGAATTTATTGGGGTGACATTTGTTAACTAAATTACACAGTCTTCAGATATGCAATTCTATAATACATTAACGGTATATCATATTGTGTGCTCACCACCCCAAATCATCTTCTTCTATTACCATTTATCCTTCCTTTACCCCTTCTTTTTAAGACAGTTCCCAGTCTATCAATTAAACAGTGGTGTATGAGCTTACTTTGTTAATAGAGAAAGATAATGATAAGGTGTTTTTTTTTAGTAATGCTTTATATACAGAGATAAGTTTTGATTTATTTAGGATAATAAAACCTCAGTAAACTGGGAAATAAAAGAATGAATAAGAGATTGAGTAGGAAAATCCTCAGTTTTCTACCTTCTGTGTAGAGAAAAACCCAGTTCTTCCTGAATGTCTTTCTTGAGTCTCTTTTACTAATCACACAGAATACTTAAGTTCACTTCTGGTCAAAAAATCTATAAAGTTTCACCCCAAATCAAGCAATTTTCTGTGACACCAGTGAGTTTCCTACAATTTAACACAATTCTAACACTATCTACCTGGATAAAGTGTCAAATTCCACAGAATAGGGCTCAGTCTCTCAAGACTCTTCCAACTCTTCAGATACCTATAGCAAGTAATAGGTCCCAGGTTACCCACAACTTCTGTCTGCTTTGTCTATAAGTCAGAGTTTCCCATGACTCTCTCTTCAGGTTTGATTAGTTTGTTAGAACAGTTCACTGAACTCAGGGAAACACTTATTCATATTTACCAATTTTTGAAGGATATGATAAAAGATACAGAAGAATAGCCAGAGGAAATGACACCTAGGGTTGAGATCTGGGAGGGTTTAGGGTGCTGGAGCTTCTGTCCCCATGGATTTGAAGTGTGCCACCCTCCTTGTGTGGAAAGTGTTGGATCTGTTTGTTGACCTGGAAGCTCTCTGAACTTCATATGTTTGGTATTTTTTGTGAAGACATGATTGATAATTAACTCCATTTTTATTCCTTCAGCCTTTTCAAGAGAATGTGGTATGGCTGAAAATTCCCAGCTTCTAATCATGGCTTTGTGTTTCTGTTGACCAGCCCATATCCCAAAGCCATCCATCCAGCAGCCCACCTTGAATCATCTCATTAGAACGAATGACACTCCTATCACGCAGAAGATTGCAAAGCTTTTGGAAGCTCTGTGTCAGCAACCAGAGCCAAAGGCCAAATATAAGAAGAAAACATGTTCCAAATACTCTTATCACAGGGAATTGCAAGATTATCAGGAATTATGTTCCAGGAAACAGTGGTAGAGACCAATTTACATTTTTTCTATTTTCTCAAAGCAGAAGAGAACAAAACTTAGATTAACTTTGTTAATACCAGTTAGAGACTTGCTTAGCAATAGCATTTAGATTTCAATGGAATGAAAGGGAATGCCTGGATGTTGAAACTAGATGTACCCCTAGTGACTTCTGTCTATATTTATGCAATTAAACAAGTTACCTGAATTCTTTGATTCCTAGTTTTAATTTCAGCAACATGGAAATACCAGTATCTGTTTCCTGGGGGTTTTATAAAGATTAATTAACAAAGTGGGAAACTTCTAGTAGAATAATATATAGCAAGATGCACCAGGCACTTGGTAAATTCAATTTCCCCTTCTTCCATACATACATGACTACAAAGTATATAATTGTTTATGATGTCTATATCACTACTTTCCCACCTTATGACTCCCCAAACTCCTTAACAAAGAGTCCCTTAGGACTCCCCACATAAATTTTATTTCCAGGATATTGTTAGGTGTATACATGAGATATAGTCTCTTTCTTTCTCTTCACTTATTTTAACCTTCCTTTAGGTTGGGATACCCAGACACTTTGACATCCAAACCTGTTTTAGAATAAATTAATAGTGATAATTGCATTATTATTCACTTATGGTAAAGCCAACAGGTCAGAAGACAACTGCTATTAGAAAAATCATCTGTGATAATTCCTAAGAGGAAGGGTGCAACTTGTCAGGTCATCAGGGCCACACAGGAAAGCCCTGGTCAGTCCGGAGGCAGAGTGAGTGAGAGGAAGTGTGGGCAAGAGACTTTATTGTGGTTTTCATGGGAAGGAACTGGTAAGGCTGGACAAATGTGCTAGAAATGGCCAGTTTGGGTAATTTGAGTGGGCTCTGGGCCATAGGGGTTATTCCTAGGTGTTTGAAAACTTCTTTGTGGAGTGATTAGGGCAGGTGGACAGTGGCTTAGCGTGTGAGAGCTCAATAAGAGAGGTAAGTTGGGGTGTGGGCTCTTTTTTGCGTATGAAAACTGTGCTCTAAGATTAGTTGTTTGCTGTCTCTGGCTAGAAGCTAGCTCTGGTAGGGGCAGTACCTCCAGAGTCAGCAGGTCCCCAAATGTCAAAACTTCAAACACATTCTTTAATTAGATTGTTTGTTTTCCTGGTGTTGAGTCACATCGTTTCTTTACATATTTTGGAGAACAAATATTTGTCTGAGGTATCATTGGCAAATGTGTTTTCCAAAATGGATATTTCCCTTTGATTTCACTGATGTTTTCTTTCTGTGCAGAAGTTTTTAATTTCATGTAGTTCATTTTTTTTTGTTGTTCTTTACTTTATATCCCTTGCTGTAGAGGACATGTAGATGAAAACATTGCTGTGTGGAATATCTGAAAATTTCCTACCTGTGTTCTCCTCTGAATCTCTTATGGTGTTGTGACTTATATTTAAGTCTTTTATCCATTTTGAGTCTAATTCTGTGTATGATGTAAGACAAGCAATCCACTTAAAAAATTGGCAAAGGACTTAAACAGATACTTCTCTAAGGAGGACATACAGAGGGCCCAGAGACATATGAAAAGATGCTCAGCATCACTAGCCATCAGAGAGATACAAATTAAAACCACAGTCAGATACCACTACACATTGGTCATAATGGCCATCATAAACAAAACAATAAACAACAATTGTTGGAGAGGATATGGAGAAATGGGAACTCTAGTGTACTCTTGGTGGGATGCAAACTGGTACAGCCCTTATGGAAAACTGTAATGGAATTTCCTCAAAAAACTAAAAATGGATATGCCTTTCCACCCAACAGATCCACTGCTGGGTTTATGCCTTAAGAATCCTGAAACACCAATGCAGAAGAACCTATGCACCCTAATGTTCATAGCAGCACAATTTACAATAGCCAAGTTTTGGAAATAGCCTAAATTCCCATCAGTAAATGAATGGATCAAAAAACTGGTACATTTACATAATGGAATTATGTGCCATTACATATGAGATCGTGGCTACTTAATTTGGAAGTTTTGATTTGCAGACAATAAAAACCCCAAATCAAAGATGAATAGTTAAGCACTTTATTAAACAAAATCAAAGAGAAAAGCAAAAATCAAGAGTACACATCACCAGATGGGAAATCACCAACACCTGAACATAGATGCAGGAAAATCCCAAAGACGGCATTTGGGGTCTGACTGGGAAAAGTTCTGAGTGAAGTGTCCTTCTCTCAAGTTAGATTCCAAAGTCTCACTTTGGCGATTATGATTAAATATATTTTAGACAAAACTGGCTATGTGCCAGCGGCCTTATATGACTTGACTAACCAACTGGTCCCTCTTGGAAAAGGGCCAATTCTCCCCAAAGTAACAGTTAAATATCAAAAGTACTAGTATCCTGGGGAAAACGGACAGTTCTTCCTGGGAGATAGCACTATATTTCATTCTTTCAATGAAGACTACAGCTCAGGCAGAAACAGGGAGGATTCTCAAGGTCCCTTTAACTCATCAAATACTACTCAGTAGAAAGAAAAAAAGAAACTCCTATTATTCATGGCAACATAAATGGAGCTAGAGAGTATTATACAAAGTGAAATAAGCCAGGGGGTGAAAGACAGATACCATATGATCTCACGTATAAGTGGAACCTAATCAACAAAACAAACATGTGAGAAAAATAGAAACAGAGACATGGAAATAAAGAACAAACTGACAGTGACCAGAGAAGAGTGTGGGGGGCTGGGAGAAGGGGGAGAGTCAAGGAACACATGGGCAAAGACAACAGGGTGGGGGAGGATTGAATGTGGAAGATTTGGGAGTGTAGGACATGGGAAAATAATTGGGGAAAATGAGGACAGCTGTAACTGAACAACAATCAGTAACAAAAAACAAAACAAAACAAAAAACCTTCAATCAGGACTTCTGGCCAAGATGGAGGCATAAGAACATATACTTTGACTCCTCCCACAACCAAAGGAAGGACAACAACAAATTTAAAAACAAAATATAACTAGAAATTCCAGAAAATTAAACTGTATTGAAGTCTGAAAATCAAGGAGTTAAAGAAATATTCATCCAGTCTGGCATGTCAAGTCAAAGAAATATGGCCCAAATGAAAGAACAGATCAAAGCCCCCAAAATAGGACAAAGCAATTAAAAGATAACCAACCTAGCCCTGGCTGGCATAGCTCAGTGGATTGAACGTGGGCTGTGAACCAAAGCGTTGCAGGTTTGATTCCCAGCCACGGTACATGCCTGGTTTGCGGGCTATAACCCCCAGCAACTGCACATTGATGTTTCTCTCTCTCTCTATCTATCTCCCTCCCTTCCCTCTATAAAAATAAATAAATTTAAAAAATTAAAAAAAAAGATAGCCAACCTATCATATGCAGAGCTCAAAACACTGGTAATCAAGATGCTCACAGAAATGGTTGAGCATGATTGCAAAATAGAGGATGAAAATGAGGCTATGCAAAGTGAAATAAAGGAAAATATACAGGGAACCAACAGTTATGGGAAGGAAACTAGAAGTCAAATCAATGATTTGGAGAATAAGGAAGAAAAAAAATTCAACCAGAACAGAATGAAGAAACAAGAATTCAAAAAATGAAGAGAGGTTTGGGAACCTCTGGGACAAGTTAAATGTTCCAACATCCAAATCATCGGGGTGCCAGAAGAAGAGCAAGATATTGAAAACTCATTTGAACAAATAATTAAGGAAAACTTCCCCAAACTGCCAAAGGGAATAGACTTCCAGAAAGTCCAGGAAGCCCAGAGAGTCCTAAAGATGTTGGACCCAAGGAAGCACACACCAAGGCACGTCATAATTACATTACCCAAAATAAAGGATAAGGAGAGAATCTTAAAAGCAGCAAGAGGAAAGGAGAGAATTACCCCCAAAGAAGTTCCTATAAGACTATCAGCTGATTTCTCAAAATAAACCTTGCAGGCAAAAAGGGGCTGGAAAGAAGTGCTCAAAGTCATGAAAGACAAAACAATCATTTAGAATAGAAGGACAGATAATGTGCTTCACAGAAAAGGCCAAGTTAAAGGAGTTTATCATCACCAAACCCTTATTATACAAAATGTTAAAGGAAATTATATAAGAAAAAGAAGATAATCAAAAACATGAACAGTAAAATGACAATAAGCTCACAACTATCAACAACTGAACCTAAAAAACAAAAACAAAAACAACCTAAGCAAACCAGGAGAATAGGAAGAGAATCCCACAAATGGAGATCACATGTAGAGTTATTGGTTGAGAAGGAGAGATGGAAATGGGGGAAAATGTACAGGGAATGAAAAGCACAAATGGTAGATACAAAATAGACGGGGGAGTTTAAGAATAGTATGGGAAATGGAGAAGCCAAGGAACTTATATGTATGACCCGTGGACACAAACTAAGGTGGGACAATGCTGGTGGGAGGGGTGTACAGAGCAGAGTGAAATAAAGGAGAGAAAAAATGGGACAACTGTAATAGCATAATCAATAAAATATATTTTTAAAAAGAGAAAAAATAACTTCAAACACAGAAACTAGAAAAATGGTTGTACAAGACCATATCCTAAAGATTTAAATACAAATTCTAGATTGTACTGGTAAGAGACAGGTGACTTTTTAGGGTATAAGGGGAAGAAAGGAGTTAGAGAAGACTCCTAGTGTTTTACCCTGAACAAGTAGAAAGATGGAATTGTTATTGACTGAGAAACAGAAGATTGTGTAAGGACTTTGTCTGACTGTGAGAAAAGGGGGTGGAAATGCCTATTAGACATACAAGTACAGATACAGAGAAGCTGTTGGAGATTTTATATATATATATATGGAGTACATATAGGCACTCTAGGCTGTAAGTATAAATTTTGTAGTCATTCGCATAAAAACTGTATTTTAAGCCCTGAAACTTGATAAAATAATAAAGGAGGTGATTTAAGGGAAAATAATGGGTTTTGAGAACCCTGTGACACAATTCTCAGCCTTGGCCTATAAATCCATTAATCCCTCATTACAGCATTATTATCTCATTCACTCTGCTCTATATTTTTCTTAGCACCTATCACCTTCTAATATCTTATTTTGCATGTTAGTTTATGTGTTTGTTGTTCATTATCTTTCCCTTTTGATTCTTTCTATCATACACTCGCCCACTGGATCTAAGCTCCTCAAAAGGAAAGGACTTTGTGAATTTGATTAGTAATATATTCTAAGCTCCTTACATAGTTTTTGAAACTAGGTAGTCTACAAATATTTGTTTATAAATGAAATAAGTGATAATTTTATTCATCTTTCCTTTGAAAATATTTTAGTCTTAAAATCTTTACTTTTAAATTTTAGCATGTCAAGAAAATCTAGTTGAAAGTCAACATCTTTGATGACAGATTTGAACAAGACCTTAAAAGATATGGAACCAAAGACATATCCTGGTCAGGAGTATGTAGGGAGAGTAAAGTCAATGTTAAAGGGGAAAAAGGTAACAGAGAAAATGTAGTTCCTGGACTCTGCTCTTATCTGTTTAGGAATATAATAAAAATTATAACATTCCCAGACATGACTCATCCTAGGGACCAACTCTGACAGGAATAACTTTGGTAATAATTTCAACACTGATTTAATTCCATTTAAACTTAGGCATGTCATAATGTTAATAAATATATAGTTGTTCTGAGGAGGGAAGATGGCAGCAAAGTAGGTGGGAGCTGACTGCACTTGTTTGAGCACCCACCTATGACACTTAGTGGTCCTTGTGAAGAACAAAGTGAACAGCCAACAGAATTTGAGCTGATATGAAGTTTGGGAGCCAAAGTGAGCAGAGGACACTTCAAAATGGGTGGTAAGGACGTGTTGTAAGAGACAGGGAAAGTCCACAGCATGATGCCTTACCTGCAGCTTCTTCATGGATAACATCAGACTTCAGAGGAGAGCAGGTCCATGATAGCAGTTTAGTGTCTCCCTTCCCTCCCAGGGCAAGAAAAACAGAGACCCACCCAGAAAGGCTTAAGCATGTAAAGTCGCTGTGACCTGCCACCATGCCTTCATGAACCCAAGCCTTCTTGGTGGTCAAGAGCCAGTCTGAGACAGTGCTAGAGAGTGGTAGAGACCATAGCTGCACCTGGAATCAGGAGAACAGGAGGGCCTCGACTGGTGGTGTCTGGCACAGACTCTGGATTTGGCTCACAGATTGATCAAAGGGGTGCAAAGTGAGGTGGTTTATACACACACAAAGGCACAAAGTGGAGAGTGTGGGTCTCACAGAACTCTCAGCAATAGGTTATTGCTATTTTTTTTCTGTTTCTTTTGTTGTGCCTAGTCTCTCCATCTCTTATTGTATCTTTCCTTCTTTCATTTCACTCATATTCTGAATAACTCATTACTCTTGTCTTTTTTTAGTTTTTTAATTCTTCTTATTCAGATTATATATTTTTATCATATTATTCTTATTTCAAAGTCCACATAGCACCCCTTCCTGATCTTACCATGTGTCCATCTTCCTGAGCTTTTTACTATTGTGGTAAACTTATTTGCTCTCACAGTACTCTGACTTCCCATCCCTTACTCTCACTATTGCTCCTCCACTTAAGGTACTCTTCTTTTTTAAGTCAGCACACATTCTTTTCCCCCTTTGATAAAAGTTTTGTTTCTTTTCCTCATATAAAAAATGGCTAGTTAGGCTAAATACCATGGTTATTGCTGTATTGCTACAATGGAACATGTAGTTGTTCACTATTTGTTGGTTCTTCAAACATCATAGACAACTCTCCCACTGTCTTACTCCATTTTGTTTTTCCCTTGCCCCTGATCATAAGAGTAAGAGCTCTTATTTGATTTTTTTAAAAATATTTGTTTGTTTTCCAAGTCTCTTAACCTGGGCTTTTTTCCTTACTCTTTTTAGTTTGCTTCCCCCATAATCTTAAAATCATTTACTTTATGGTAGAAATCTCATATTCAAATTTTGCTTTAGTACAATATTCTTATTACCATCCCAACTTTATTAAACTTCTTCCAGCTGTTGTTGCTAGCAACTTTACTGTGTTTTTTCTCCAATTTCTCTCCCATTGGTCCAGTATCTTTTAATTGTACCTCAGACCTCATAGTACAAATTTCCCCTATATTACCCCATTGTTCCCATCATGCTTACATGTTTTATTTAAGTTAAAAATTCTGTTCTCTTCCTATCTTCACCTCAGTTCTATCCCCACTCTTATCAATTGTCTTCTCTTACCACTCAATAACGTGTCCCCTTCTTTTGATCATCTCATATTCCTTTTGTCATATTATTTAATATCCATAATCTTTCTTTACCTTTATCAATATTTGCTCACATGCAGCTGAGACTGATGTAGTGATAGGGTGGTCCCATATGCTGGCCTAGGTTTTGTTGCCTGGTAATACTGCTTTGTTAACCAATACTTATAAAACAGCATATAAAACAAGGTGGACATTGTGACTAACAGTAAACTCACTAGAAAGGAGAACGCATCAACATAGAAGCCACCAGCAAGTAAAGCCCAAGAAAGCCCACACAAATGGAAGAAAGGGCAACCCTAGAGTATCTAGACAAGGCAATCAAAGAGACAGCACCACCGAGTCAATAGAACTCCTACCACAGAAGACAACCACATGAAGATAGCTGACAAAACAAAGTGTCCTGGATCACAGAAATAACCAAAATAAGCCACCTAAAATGGGGAGACAAAAAAGGAGCTCCCAGTTTAAAGGAATTGAAGAACTCCAAGTAAAAGAGCTAAATGAAATTGAGGCAAGAATCTATCAGACATAGAATTCAAAAAATTGGTTATAAGGATGCTTAAGGAACAGAGAAACAACTACAAAAAACTACGTGAGAACAACAACAACATGGAAAAGGAAATAGAAACTACAAACAAGAACCAGACAGAAATGAAAAAACACAATATCTAAAACTAAAAATACATTAGAAAAAATTACAAGCAGACTAGATGAAGCAGATGACTGAATTAGAGATCTGGAAGACGGGTAGAAAGAAATACCCAGGTAAAGCAGCAGCATGAAAAAAAAGTCAAAAAGTATGAGGAGAACTTAGTGAACTTCAGCACAACATGACACACAACATTATTAAATTCATAGGAATACCTGAAAAAAAAAGAGCAAGAGATAGAAAATGTGTTTGAAAAAATGACCAAAAGCTTCCCTAACTTGGAGAGTGGGGAATCCATGCAAGTTCAGGAAGCACAGAGGGTCCCAAGGAAGATGAACCCAATGAAGCCTACTCTAAGACATATCATAGTTAAAATGCCAAGTTTTGAAGACAAAGAGAGAATCTTAAAAGTAGCAAGGGAGAAACAGATAGTAATATAAAAGGGAACTCCAATAAGGTTAGCAGCTCACTTCTCAACAGAAGTATACAAGCAAGAATGGAATGGCAAAATAGATTCCAAGTAATGAAAAGCAAAGGCCTGCAACCAGGACTATTCTACACAGCAAGGGCATCATTTAAAATAGAAGGCAAACTTAGGAGTTTCCAAGACAAAGAAGGCTAAAAGAACAGATCTCTACCAAATAAGCACTGCAAAACATGTTAAAGGGACTGCTTTAAGAAGATGAAAAAAAGTAGGGAGAGAAAGAGGAATACAGGTACCTATGGGGAAAATGGTGATAAATAAGTGCTTATCAATAATACCCTTAAATGTAAATGCTCCAATCAAAGACATAGGATAGGTGAATGGATAATAAAACATGACCTGTGCATCTGCTGTCTACAAGAAACTCACCTCAAAACAAAATACCTACACAGACTGAAAGTGAAGGGTTAGAAAAAAATTATTCCAAGCAAATGGAGAGGAAAAAGAATCCATGGTAGCAATAGTTATATCAGAAAAAAAATAGACTTCAAAACCAAAGTAATAAAGAAACACAGAAGGTCACTTCATAATACTCAAGGAAAGAATCCACCAAGAAGACATAACCATTGTAAACATATGAACCCAAAATAGCAGCACCCAAATATATAAGCAAAATCTTAGACAACTTTAAGAAAGATATAGACAGCAACAAACTTATACTGGGGAATTTCAACAGCCCATTGTCAACAATGGATAGATCTTCCAAACAAAATATCAACAAAGATATTAAGACTCTGAACCATGCACTAGAACAAATGGACCTAATGTGTATGTATCAAATCTTTCATTCCAAAGAAGCAAACTACACATTTCTTTCCAAATGCATATAAAAATTTTTCAAAAACAAACTTCAAAAATTCCAGAAAATTGAAATCATATCCAGCATTTTCTCAGACCACAAGGGACTGAAACTAGAAACCAATCTCAAGGAAAGAACTCAGAAGCATTCAGATTAGTGGAAACTGAATAACATGTGATTAAACAATGAATGGGTTAAAAATGAGATCAAGGAATAAATCAAAAAATTTCTGCAAACAAATGAAAATGAGCACACAACAATCCAAAACCTATGGGATACGGTGAAGCCAGTCCTCCAACGGAAGTTCATAGCAATACAGACCTACTAAAAAACACAGAAATATTTCAAATAAACAACCTAACCTTACATCTGCAAGAAGTGGGAGAACAACAACAAACAAAAACCAAAGCAAGTAGAAGTAAGGACATAATCAAGATCAGAGCAGAATTAAATGTCATAAACACTAAAAGTACAATAGAAAGGATCAATAAATACAGGAGCTAGTTCTTTGAAAAGATTTAAAAAAATGCCAAGCCTTTAAGCAGACTCATAAAAAAAAAAGTAAGGAGCAGAGCCAAATAAACAAAATCAGAAATGGAAGTGGAGAAATTACAACTGGTACAAAGTACTGTAAGAAATTACTACAAACAACTGTATGCCAAGGAATTTCAAAACCTAAGTGAAATGGAGAAATTTCTAGAAACATATTATCTTCAGAAATTTAATCAAGAAGAAGTAGAAATCCTGAACAGATTGATAACAGCTAGTGACATTGAAGCTAGTGACATTGAATAATTATGGCACACAAAAGCCCTGGGACAGATGGTTTCACAAGAGAATTTTACAAATCATTTAAGGAAGAGCTAACTCCAATCATTGAAACACTATTCCAAAAAAATCCAAGAGGGAAGACTCTTAAAGCTCTTTTTATGAGGCCAGTATCTTCCAAATCCCCAAAACAGATAAAGACACAAGAAAAAAAAACTAGTGGCAAATACAGCTCATTAACATAGACACTAAAGTCCTCCCCAGAATACTGGCAAACCACATCCAGGATACATTCAAAAGGTCATACACAATGATCAAGTGGAATTGACCCCAGGAATGCAAGGATGGTACAATATTAGAACATTAATAAATATAATATATCACATAAAAAAAGAAAAGAAAAAAATCACATCATCATATCAATAGATGCAGAACAAAACATTTGATAATGTTCACTACCAAATTATGATAAAACCATTCAATAAAGTGGGAATAAAGTTAGCATTCCTAAACATAATACAGGCCATATATGAGAAACCTACAGCAAACATCATACTCAATGAGGAAAAACTATGATATTTCTAAGATCAGGAAGAAGCCAAGGGTGTCTGCTTTCACCATTTATATTCAAAATAGTATTGGAAGTCCTAGCCACAGCAGTGAAACAAGTAAAAGAAATAAAAGGCACCTAAGTTGGAAAGGAGGAAGTAAAATTGTCATTGATTGCAGATGACATGATTGTATACACAGAAAACTCTACAAATTCCACCAAAAAACTACTCAACCTAATAAGTGAGTTTAACAAAATAGAAGGATACAAAGTCCAGAAATTGAAGGCACTTTTGTATGCTAACAATGAAATAACAGAAACAAAAATTAAGGAAAAATTCCATTTGCTGTAGCAAGAAGAAAGATAAAATATCAAGGAATAAACCTAACTGAGGAGGTAAAAAAGCTGCACTCAGAAAAGTACAAAACACTGAAGAAAGAAATTAAGGAAGACAAATAAATGGCAACATTTATTGTTTTCATGGATTGGAAGGTTTGTGTTTTTTTTTTTAATTTTATTTTAATCATTGTTCAAGTACAGTTTTCTCCCTTTCACTCTAATTCCAGCCCACCCACCCAACCCTCCCCACTTTCCTCCCATTACCACCCTCCCCCTAGTTTTTGTTCATGTGTCCTTTAAATTTTTTCCTGTAAACCCTACCCATTCTCCCCTGAAATTCCCTCTTCTCTCCCCTCTGGTCACTGTCAGTCTGTCCTCTATTTCAGTGACTTTGGTTATATTTTGCTTGTGTTTTTATTTTGTTGTTTAGGTTCCTGTTAAAGGTGAGATCATATGGTATTTGTCTTTCACTGCCTGGCTTGTTTCACTTACCATAATGCTTTGCAGTTCCATCCAAGCTGTTGCAAAGGGTAGGAACTTCTTCCTTCTTTCTGCTGCATAGAATCCCATTGTGTAAATGTACCATAGTTTTTTGATCCATTCATTTACTGATGGGCATCTAGGTTGCCTCCAACACTTGCCTATTGTAAATTGTGCTGCTATGAACATTGGGGTGCAAAGGTTACTTTGTATTGGTGTTTTAGTGTACTTAGGATATAGTCCCAGCAGCGGAATTGTTGGGTCAAAAGGCAGATCCATTTTTAGTTTTCTGAGGAAGTTCCATACTGCTTTCCATAGTGGTTGTACCAGTCTGCAGTCCCACCTAACAGTGCACTAGGGTCCCCTTTTCTCCACAACCTCTCCAAAACTTGTTTGTTGATTTGTTTATGATGGCCATTCTGACCTGTGTGAAGTGGTATCTCATTGTGGTTTTAATTTGCATCTCTCTGATAGCGAGCGATATTGAATGAACATCATTTCATGTGTCTTTGAATCTTCTGTATGTCCACCTTGGAGAAGTGTCTGTTCAAGTCCTTTGCCCATTTTTTAATTGGGTTGCTTGTCTTCTTAGAGTGGAGTTGTGTAAGTTCTTTATATATTTTGGAGATTAAACCCTTGTCTGAGGTATCATTGGCAAACATGTTTTCCCGTACAGTGGGCTCTCTTTTTATTTTGATACTGTTTTCTTTAGCTGTGCAAAAGCTCTTTATTTTGATGAAGTCACATTTGTTTATTCTTTCCTTTATGTCCCTTGCTCTAGGAGACATGTCTGTAAAAAAATTTCTGCGTGAAATATCTGAGATTTTCCTATCTACGTTCTCTTCTAGGACTTTAATGGTGTCACGGTTTATATTTAAGTCTTTTATCCACCTTGAATTTATTTTTATATAAGGTGTAAGTTGGTGCTCGAGTTTCATTTTTTTGCACGTAGCTGTCTAGTTCTCCCAACACCATTTGTTGAAGAGGCTATTTTTATTCCATTTTATGTTGCTGCTTCCTTTGTCAAATATTAATTGACTGTAGAGTCTTGGGTTTATTTCTGGGCTCTCTGTTCTGTTCCATTGGTCCATGTGCCTGTTTTCATGCCAGCACCAGGCTGTTTTGATTACAGTGGCCTTGTAGTAGAGTTTAGTGTCAGGTATTGTCCCTCCTACTTCACTCTTCTTTCTCAAAATTGCAGCAGCTATTCGGGGTCATTTATGGTTCCATATAAATTTTTGAAGTGTTTGCTCTTTGTGAAATATGCCATTGGTACTTTAATAGGAATTGCATTGGATGTGTAAATTGCTTTGGGTAGTATGGACATTTTGATGATATTAATTCTTCCAATCCATGAACACGGTACATGTTTCTATTTGTTTGGGTCTTCCTTGATTTCTTTCCTCAGTGTTATGTAGTTTTCTGAACACAGGTCTTTTACCTCTTTGGTTAGGTTTATTCCTAGGTATTTTATTTTTCTTTTTGCTATTTCAAATGGGATTTTTTTTTTTCTTGATTTCTGCTTCTGCTGTTTCATTGTTGGTGTACAGAAATGCCTTTGATTTCTGGATATTGACTTTGTATCCCACTGTTTTGCCAAATTCATTTATTAGGTCAAGCAGTTTTTTGGTAGAGTCTATAGGATTTTCTATGTACACTATCATGTCATCTGCAAACAGTGACAGTTTTGTTTCCTCCTTTCCAATTTGGATGCCTTTTATTTCTTTTTCTTATCTGATCGCTGTGGCTAAAACTTCCAGTACTATATTGAATAGAAGTGGTGAAAGTGGACAGCCTTGTCTTGTTCCTGATCTTAGTTGAAAAGATTTTAATTTTTGCCCATTGAATATTATGTTGGCTGTAGATCTATCATATATGGCCTTTATTATGTTGAGGAATGCTCCCTCTATTCCCACTTTACTGAGTGTTTTTATCATAAATGGGTGCTATACCTTATCTAATGCTTTTTCTGCATCTATTGATATGATCATGTCATTTTTGACATTGCTTTTGTTTATGTGATGTATTATATTTACTGATTTGCAAATATTGTACTATCCTTGCATCCCTGGAATGAATCCCACTTGGTCATGGTGTATGATCTTTTAATGTACTGTTGGATGTGGTTTGCCAGTATTTTGTTGAGGATTTTGGTGTCAATGTTCATCAGCGATATTGGCCTGAAGTTTTCTTTTTTTGTTGTGTCTTTATCTGGTTTTGGAATTAGGATGATGTTGGCCTCATAAAGAGAGTTTGGGAGTCTCCCATCTTTTTGAATTTTTTGAAATAGTCTGTGAAAGATAGTGGTTAGCGCTTCCTTAAATGCTTTGTAGAATTCTCCTGTGAAACCATCTGGTCCAGGGCTTTTGTGTGTCAGGAATTTTTTTGATTACTTTTTCAATTTCTTTTGCTGTTATTGGTTTGTTCAGTCTTTCTGCTTCTTTTTTACTGAGTTTTGGAAGATTATATTTTTCTAAAAATTTGTCCATTTCATCTAGGTTTTCAAATTTCTTGGCATATAGTTCTTCATAGTAATTTCTTACAATGCTTTGTATTTCTGTGGTATCTGCTGTAATCTCTCCTCTTTCATTTCTGATTGTGTTTATTTGGGTCTTCTCTCTTTCTTTCTTGATGAGTCTCCTTAAAGGCTTGTTGATTTTGTTTATCTTTTCAAAGAACCAGCTCTTGGATTCATTGATCCTTAGAATTGTGCTTTTAGTCTCTATGTCATTTAATTCTGCTCTGATCTTGGTTATTTACTTCCTTCTGCTTTCTCTGGGCTGTCTTTGTTGTTGTTCCTCGATTTCTTGTAGACGTAGGGTTAGGCTGTTTGTTTCGAATGTTTCTATCTTTTTTAGGTGGGCCTGTATCGCTATGAACTTCCCTCTCAGGACTGCCTTGGCTGTGTCCCATAAGTTTTGGGTTGTTGTGAGTTTGTTTTCATTTATTTCCAGAAACTTTTTGATTTCTTCCTTAATATCCTTCTTGACCCATTCATCATTTAATAGCATGCTATTTAATATTCATGATTTTGGGTGTTTTGGGTGTTTTTCCTTGGGTTTGGTTTCTAGCTTCAGTCCTTTGTGATCTGAGAAAATGCTTGGTGTGATTTCAATTTATTTGAAATTGTTAAGGCTTGTTTTGTGTCCTATCATGTGGTTGATCTTTGACAATGTTCCGTGTACATTTGAATAGAATGTGTATTTAGCTTCTTTGGGATGGAGGGCTCTGTATATATCAGTAAAGCCCATTTCATCTAGGGCATTGTTCAATGCCACAATATCTTTGCTCATATTTTGTTTAGAAGATCTGTCTATTTTTGATAGTAGGGTGTTAAAATCCCCCACAATAATTGTGTTGCTGTCAATATCTTTCTGGAAGTCCTCTAAGATTTTCTTTATGTATTTGGGTGCTCCTATGTTGGGTGCATATATATTTATAATATTTATGTCTTCTTGGTGGATTCTTCCCTTGACTATTATGAAATGACTTTCTGGGTCTCTCTTTATGGCCCCTTTTTGGAAGTCTATTTTGTCTGATATGAGTATTGCTACCCTGGCTTTTTTTTTCCTGTCCATTTGCTTGGAAGATTTTTTTCCAGTCCTTCACTTTCAGTCTGTGCAGATCTTTTATCCTGAGGTGGGTCTCTTGTAGGCAACATATGTGTGGGTCATATTTTCTTATCCAATCAGCTATTCTGTCTTTCGATTGGAGCATTTAATCCATTTATGTTTAAGGTTATTATTGATAGGTACTTATTCATTGCCTTTTATTTACGTGTGTTCCTCTCTCTCTCTCTCTTTTCCTTTCTTTCCTTAAAGCAGTCCCTTTAGCATCTCTCGCAGAGCTGGTTTGGTGGAGGTGCATTCTTTTAGATTTCTTTTGTCTGAGAAGCTTCTTATTTGGCCTTCTATCTTGATTGAGATCCTTGCTGGGTAAAGTAGCCTTGGTTGCAGACCTCTGGTTCTCATTACTTGGAATATTTCTTGCCATTCTCTTCTGGCTTGGAGTGTTTCCACTAAGTCAGCTGCTAACCTTATTGGGGCTCTCTTGTATGTTACTTCCTATTTCTCCCTTGCTGCCTTTAATATTCTCTCTTTGTCTTGAAATTTTTGCCATTTTAATTATGATGTGTCTTGAGGTGGGCCTCTTTGGGTTCCTCTTGTTTGGGACTCTTTGTGTTTCCTGGACTTGTGTGACTTTTTCTCTCATCAAATTAGGGAAGTTTTCCATCATTACTTTTTCAAATAGGTGTTCTATCCCTTGCTCTTCTCCTTCTGGTATCCCTATTATATGGATATTATTATGTTTCATTTTGTCTTTCATTTCTCTTAATCCCTATTCATTCTTTCTGAGCCTCTTTTCCTTTACTTACTCTCTCTGGATTTTTTCTTCTACTTTGTCATTTAGCTTGCTGATCCGATCTTCTGCTTCATCGATTGTGCTTTTCATTCCTTCTACTGTGTTCTTGAGTTTAGAAATTGTATTCTTCATTTCCTTTTGGACCTTGTTGATAGTTTCTATTTCCTTTTTTTATGTTTATGTAGTTTGCAGTGAGTTCATTGTAGCTTCCCTGTAGTTTCTGGTAGCTCATTGTGAGCTCATTGAGCTTCCTGACGATCATTGCTTTGAACTCAATATCTGATAGTTGAATTGCCTCTATTTCATTTAGCATTCTTTCTGAGGCTTCCTCCTTTCCTTTCATTTGGGGATTGTTTCTTTGTCTTCCCATTGTTTGTGAGACTCTCCTGGTTTGCCTCAGCTTCTTAAATTGATCTGTTCTGGCTCCCTGGGTTTGTGGTGTGAACTTCTTTAGTATAATAGCAGTGAGTTTCAGTGGTGCAGTTTTCTTGATCTCCCGAGCTCACTGGTCTTGGGCTGTCATTTAAGTTGGCTTTGTGTTTGCCTTTGGGTTTTGATTGTTGTTGGGTCTTCTTTGGTGGTTCCTTCCCACCAGCTGGTTAAATGAGGGTCACTCTGCACACCACCTCTTGTATTTTGTTGTGCTGGTGAGGGCAGGTTGTGTTGAAGCTGGTTCTTCTGTGTGAAAAAGGCTTTAAGAATTCTCTCTTGCTCTTGTCCAGTTGTTTGTACTGTCTCTACTGTTTAGTTGTATTTCTAGATAGGTCCTGGATTGAGGTTTGTGTGATTACCACTCCCTCCTTCACCTTCTTTTGTTGTTATCTGTTAATGGTTCCTTTGTTGTTGAGTTTCCTCTTCCAGTGGGTATCCTGGTGTTCACTGCTTCCACCTACTCTTTTTTGTGATCAGTTGGAGGAGGAGGCAAAATGGTTTAAGACAGCAAGATAGTATTCTATGATATTTACAGTAGGAGCCAGTAGAGAAGAGATAGGAGATCCTGTGACTATGTGTAGTGTAAACCGTGATCTTCCACCCAGCTAGCTGATTTTTAGAAAGGATGGAAAGAAGATAAGACTCTTGTTGGGGAAGGAAGGATTGTGAGTTGGATCTTGAAAGCAGTGAGGTTGTGGGAGGTCAGATTCTAAGGTAAGGTGAGAGCAAAATATAGTAAATAGTTGTAGTGTGTGAGAGAACATAGTTAACCACTACAGCATTAGAGTTCAGGAAACTTTGAAATGGGCTAAGTTCTGGGAGGGGTGTTTTGAAGTAATTACAATTGCATGGAGCAGCAATTATTTACAATAATATTATGCCAACAATCATATGATAGAATCTATGAGATCTAGGTAACAAGAATAGAGAGTACAGAACCTTGAGTAGTGTGGTAATGGGACACAGGTGAGTTAAAGGACAGTAGATTAGCAATACACTATGAAAGAGATATCAGGGGAAAGCTGTCAGGTCATACAATATAACCAGCCTTCCAAAGCAGACTACACAAAAAGAAGGGGGATACAAAAATACTATTAAAAAGTGTAAGAATACTGGAAAAATAATAATACAAATATGCAATAACTTGCAGGTCTGTAATAGCAGCGTGAAATTTGTCTCAGTGTCCAAGCTGTTTTTATGCTTCTTCTTTGGGTTCAACTTTGGTTTTTTCACAGATCCAGGGTTTTGTCTCACTTGTAGGTATTTAGAAAAAATAAAAATAAAAAAGGCAGACAAAGAAAGGAAGAAGAGATAAAATTGGAGGAAAGAAAGGAGGAAGGAATAAAACAAGAAAGCAGGAAAGAGAGGAAAAAGAAATTAAAATAGAATAAAAATAATAAAAATTAAAAAATTAAGAATTGTTAAAAAAAAAAAAACAGAATCAGTTTAAAAAGTCTCTTGGTTTCAAAGTGGCCAAACTGGTTTTTCTGCTCTTGATGGCTCTGGCAGACTGAGGGGTGATTGGTATGGCTTTTCTTCCTTGGTCAGCAGTGCGCACTGGCTTCTCAGCCCTGAGCCCTGGGTGTAGGAATCAGGCCTTTCCCCAGGGTTACTACTGTGGACTGGGGTGTGGGGCTGCTCTCCCCCTGCTCCCGTGCCTGTGTGCCTTTGGCTGGGTGGCAGGGAGGCTGGAGCGATTGATCACTTTAGGAGAATTCCCAAAACAGTGTCTGTCTATTCATTCCTTCCTCTTGAGAAATTCCTCCTGTTCAAGCCTCCCACTCCACACAATGGCCTGGCTTGTGCCACAGCCAAACTCTCCAGCCAGACCAGTGACTGTGGGGATCTGGGCCCACTGTGTGACCCAGCCCCTCCGATGTCCATAGCCTCCAAAAGTGCTCACAGCCCTTGTGTGTTTGCTAGCACCTGGATTCCTCCCAGTGCTGCTCAGACCTTGTTTGGCTGGGGAGGGAGCAGTTGTCCTGGCTCTCTCCCAAGGACTCTGTGGCAAACTCAGCAGTGGGTACTTGGCCTGGGGCTGCAGCACCCGCACCACACGCTGGTCCCTGGGACCCTACCTTGTTGCAGCACTCTTCTTAGGGTCCGGTTTTTCTGTTCTGCCACAATCCTTGTTCTCCTATTTTCACATATGGTGATGTATGTTGGTTGCTTGCTTCTCTACTCCATAGATCGGCCAGGATTTTCTCCCCTGAGAAGAGGGAAGCCGAATCTGCTCCTTCCTACTCTGATGCTGTCTTAGATCCCCGACTGCTTTTTTTTTTTAAGATTTTATTTATTTATTTTTAGAGAGAGGGGAAGGGAGAAATAGAGGAAGAGAAACATCAATGTGTGTTGCCTCTCAAGTGCCCCCTACTGGGGATGTGGCCCACAACCCAGGTTTGTGCTCTGACTGGGAATCGGAACAGCAACATTTTAGTTCACAGGCCCATGCTCAATCCACTGAGCTACAGCAGCCAGGCATCAATTTGTATGTACTTCTAAATTCCTTCACCTTTTCACTCAGCCCTGCAACTCCCCTTCCTTCTGGCAACTATCAGTTTCTTCTCTGTATCTGTAAGTCTGAGGGGTTTTTTTTTTGTATTCTTAATACTGTGTTTTAGATTTATATATATAAATGAATATGGTACTTGTCTTTGTTTTTCTCTGACTGACTTGTTTCACTTAATATAATACTCTCTAGATCCATCCATGCTCTTTCAAGTGATAAGATTTTGTTCTTTGTATGGCTGAGTAATATTTCACTATATATATGAGTTTTGTTTTCTTATCCATTCAGCTATACTGTGTCTTCTGATTGCAGCATTTAATCCATTTACATTTAAAGTTATTATTGTTAGATACATATTTATGGGCATTTTATTCTTTATAACTAAGTTACTTTTTTTTCTTCTTAAAGAAGACCATTTAGGAACACCTAGCCAATCTTCTGAGGAACAGAATGAACAGCCAATGAAATCCCAGCTTATATGAAGTTTGGAGGCCAAAAATTGTAGAGGACATTGAAAAAGAGATAGTGAGGAGATTGTGCTAGGATGGTATGGTCTCTGGGATCTGCACAGGAAACTAGGCTTTGCCTCCTGCCCAGCACCTGCTGCAGGATACAGGGAGGAGAGTTAGATAACCAACTTCTTCCCCTACCAGAGCAGGGAGGAAAGCCTGGCACCAGGAGGGACCTGGATACTGGAAGTCACTGTGGGGAATAGAGATGAAATGGGAGACACGCAGAGATGGTATACATCTCCTGGGACTGTGGACCCAGCACCAGAGAAATTGGGGTGCTGGGCAATATCTGGAGATGGCAGGAGTTGGGCCATGTCAGACTGTGACTTGGATAGTCTTCGGACTGACTGGAAATTTGGGTTGTGTGAAAAGCTGTATGCTTGTTAAAAACAGAGGGCATCAGCTTTGTAAGTAACTCTCAAGCAGAGGCTGGCTCACCCCAAGGGCAATTTGAGCTGTGGACACCCAGAGACTGTGTGGCTGAGTGGAACCAAGTACCAGAGCTTAACTCAAGCTCTGTGGCCAGAGTCTGAGTGGCAAATTTGAGCCACACACCCATGACTGAGTGGCTGAGTGGAAATGCACACCTGAACTTGACTGGCACTGTGCACGCACACACTGAGTGGCAGATGAGAACAGGTAGCCCAAGCTTGACTTGTGCTGTGTGTCTAGAGACTGAGTGGCTGATTTGAGCCTGGCAGCTCATGGAGGACCTAGGCTGGAGGAAGAGCAACTGTGAATATTGTGGCCAAGACCTGGTCCTCATTCTCTTAAAACCATAGGAAGGGAAAAAAAATGAAGCCCAGCCCCCCTCCTTCTGTGGCATCCAGGAAGACCGGCAGAAATCATTGAACAGGTTTAAAGTCAGCAGGGTGCTTATTTATTTTTCTTGCCTCTCTCTTGTTTTTCCTTTTTTCCCTTCTCTCAAGTGAAAAAGTAAGACCTACAGTTACTAAAGGTCCAGAGACATATCCAAAAGGGGAGCACAAGGCTAAACCCAAAAGTTAAGAAACTGACACAAATGTCATTTTGCTATCATAATAGAGCTGGCATTTCATTGTTTATGTGTATTATTCTTATTTTTTCATTATTTTTACCACTTTTATTAATATTTTTATTTATTTTCTTTATGTTTAGTTTTCACTTTATTTCTGTTGGATTCTTACATTACATTAATTACATTGATTACATTATGTTAATTACATTGTTTGAGTAGTTTTCCTTATTCTCTCTTTATTGTATTTTAATTTTCCATCTTTCACTTCACTTGTGTTCCAATAACACTACTCTTGACTGAATAATTTCTATTCTGGTTATCCAAATCATACATTTATTATCATATTATTGTTGTTCCAGTACTATTGAAAATAATTGTTGTTCTATACAATTGTACATACTACACAGCAACCTTCCTTTATCTTAAGCCACTTCACTTTATTTCCGATCTTTATTATTGTAATGATTAACTCTATTCTCTCTCACACTACACCTATTTTCTATCCTTTACTCTCTCTCTATCTCATCATCTAACATTGCACAAGCTCTGTATTTTCTGGATTTGGCTCACAATCTTCCTCCGCACTAACAAGAGTCTTATCTCTCTTTTACCTTTTATAAATAGTGGCTACTTGGGTGAAATATCAGGTTAATGCAATAGTTATCCAAAGAATCTCCTGTCCATTCTCTACTTGCTGGTACTTTAAATTCCATAAAATACTCTCCCAGTGTCTTCATCCATTTTGCTTACCCCCTGCCACTGATCACATACAGGAAAAGGTGGGAGCTGTGAACTTCAGTATACCTGCTGAAGGAGAGAAACTACCAACAAAGGAACCACAAAAAGGTAAAAACTCAAGTACAACAAGAGAGCTCACACAAACAGACAAACTTCAAACTTAGAGCATCAGACAAGAATATCAAAGAGACCACACCACTGAACCCCACAGAATTCCTACCATAGAAGTTCACCCCACAAAGACAGCTAGGAAAGTGAAATATCAGGAAGCACAGAAACAAACAAAAAGAGCCACCTAAAATGGGGACACAGAAAAAAAATATGCAGTCAAAAGGAATGAAAGATTCCCCACTAAAAAAGCTAAATGAAATGGAGGTAATCAAACTCTCAGGTATAGATATCAAGGTAATGGTGACAAAGATGTTCAAATAACTCACAGACATCTACAAGTAACCAAATGGGAACTACAGAAGTATGAAAAAGGTAATAGAAACTATAAACAAAAACCAGGAAGAAATGAACAATAAAATCTTGGAAGTAAAAAATATACTAGAAGGAATTACAAGCAGGTTAGATGAAGTAGAGGATCAAATCAGCAACCTGGAGAGAAATGTAGAAAAAACACCCAGAAAGAGCAAGAAAAGGAAAACAGAGACAGAAAGAATAAAGAGGAGGTAAGGGAACTGCAGGACAGTATGAAACGTAATAATATCCATAAAATAGGGATACCAGAAGGAGAAGGAGAAGAGCAAGGGATAGAAAACCTATTTGAAAAAGTAATGATGGAAAACTTCCCTAATCTGATGAGAGAAATAGTCACACAAATCCAGGAAACATGGAGATTCCCAATCAGGGGGAACACAAAGAGGCCCAGTTCAAGACACATCATCATTAAAATGTCAAAATTCCAAGACAAAGAGAGAATCTTAAAGGCAGCAAGAGAGAAACAGGAAGTAACATACAAGGAAGCTCTGATAAGACTGTCAGCTAACTTCTTTTTTTCCTCCCAGTGGCCTAAGCACTTTATTTTTATTTTATTTTTTTATTTTAATTGTTGTTCAAGTACAGTTTTTTGTCTTTTACTCTCATCCCAGCCCTCACTACCAGTGCTCCTGACCTCCCTTCCATTTTCATCCCCCTTAGTTTTTGTCCACGTGTTCCTTATACTTGTTCCTGTAAACCTTTTCCCTTTTCCCCTGAAATTTCCTCCCCTCTCTGCTCTGGTCATTGTCAACCTGTTCTATATTTCAGTGTCTTTGGTTATATTTTGCTTCTTTGTTTGTTTTGTTGTTTAACTTCCTGTTTAAGGTGAGATCATATGGTACTTGTCTTTCCCCACCTGGCTTATTTCAGTCAGCATAATGCTTTCCAGTTCCATCCATGTTCTTGCAAAGGGTAGGAGATCCTTCTTTCTTTCTGCTGCATAGAATTCCATTGTGTAAATGGCAGCTGACTTCTTAATGGAAATGCTTCAAGCCAGAAGAGAATGGTAAGAAATATTCCAAGTAATGAAAAATAAAGGCCTGCAACCAAGACTACTCTATCCAGAAAATCTCTCAATTAAAATAGAAGACCAAATAAGGAACTTCCCAGACAAAAAGAACACTCAAAGAATATACCTCTTCCAAACCAGCTCTTCAAGAGATGCTAAAGGGATTGCTTTAAAATAATGAAGGAAAAGGGTGAGAGAGAGGAACACAGGAATGAAAAATGGCGATGAATAAGTATGTATGAATAACCTTAAACATAAACAGATTAAATGTTCTAATAAAAAATGTAGAGTAAAGCAATGGATAAGAATGCATGACCCACATATATGTTGCCTAAAACAGACCCATCTCAGAACAAAAGACCTACACAGACAGAAAGTGAAGGGCTGGAAACAAAGAATCCAAGTAAATGAACAGGGAATAAAAACTGGGACAGCAACACACATATCAGACAAAATAGACTTCAAAATAAAAGAGCCATATAAAAAGATTCAGAAGGTCACTTCATAATACTCAAGGGAAGAATCCATCAAGAAGACATAAACATTGTAAATATATATTTACCCAACATAGAAGCACCCAAATACATAAAGAAAATCTTGGAGGACTTCAATAATGATATTGACAGCAACACAATTATAGCAGGGGATTTCAACACCCCATTTTAAAAAATGGGTGGATCTTCTAAACAAAATATGAAGAAAGATATTGCAGTATTGAACAATGCCCTAGATCAAAGGAACTTAACTGATAAATAGAGAGAGCCTTTCATCCCAAGGAAGCAAAATACACATTCTTTTTTCATTCACATGGAACATATTCAAAGATAGACCACATTATAGGACACAAAACAAGCCTCAACAAATTCAAGAAAATTGAAATCATATCAAGCATTTTCTCTGACCACAAGGGACTGAAATGAGAAACTAACCTCAAGGAAAAAAAAAAACACAAAAAAACCCCTCAAACTTGCAGATTGAATAGCATGCTATTAAACAATGAATGGGTCAAGAATGAAATCAAGGAAGAAATCAAAAAGTTTCTGGAAACAATGGAAAATGAACTCACAACAACCCAAAACTTATAGGGGACAGTGAAGGCAGTTCTGAGAAAGATGTTCATAGTGATACAGGCCTACCTAAAAAAGATTGAAATGTTTCAAATAATCAACCTAACTCTAAACCTACAAGAATTGGAGAAAGAACAACAACAAATACAGCCCAGAGCAAGTAGAAGAAAGGAAATAACCAAGATGAGAGCAGAATTAAACAACATAAATACTAAAAATACAACTATATGGATCAATAAACCCAGGAGCTCGTTCTTTGAAAAGATAAACAAAAATCAACAAGCCTTTAAGCAGAATCATGAGAGAGAGAGAGAGGGAGAGAGAGAGAGAGAGAGAACCCAAATAAACAGAATCAGAAATGAAAGAAGAGAAATTGCAACTGATTCCACAGAAATACAAAGGATTATAAGAAATTATTGCCAGAAGTATATAACAAATAATTTAGAAACTTAGATGAAATGGAAAAATTTCTAGAAACATATAATCTTTATACACTGAATGATAAAGAAGCAGATAGCCTGAACAAACCAATAACAGCTGATGAAATTGAAGTAGTAATAAAAAAACTCCCAACACAGAAATGCCCTGGACTGGGCTGTTTCACAGGAGAATTCTACAAAGCATTTAATGAAGAGCTAACCCCTATCTTTCACAGACTATTACAAAACATTCATGAAGAGGGAAGACTCTGAAATTCTTTTTATGAAACAAGCATCATCCTAATCCCCAAACCAGATAAAGACACAAAAAGAAAGAAAACTTCAGGACAATA
The DNA here is from genome assembly GCF_019186645.2 of Phyllostomus hastatus. Taxonomy (NCBI): domain Eukaryota; kingdom Metazoa; phylum Chordata; class Mammalia; order Chiroptera; family Phyllostomidae; genus Phyllostomus; species Phyllostomus hastatus. The sequence goes on along the minus strand of NW_025333922.1, from coordinate 364,933 downwards.
TCACTGATAAACATAGATGCTAAAACCAGCAATAAAATATTGGAAAACCACATCCAGCAATACATTAAAAGGATCATACACCATGATCAAGTGGGACTCATCCCAGAAATGCAAGAATGGTAAATATGTTCAAATCAATAAAGGTAATACATCACATAAAGAAAAGCAAAGACAAAAAATCACATGGCCATATTAAAAGATGTGGAAAAAATTTGATAAGGTGCAGCACCCATTTCTGATTAAAACACTCAGCCACATGGGAATAGAGGTAGCATTCCTCTACATAATAAAGGCCATATTTGAGTGACCTACAGCCAATATCATACTCAGAGGGCAAGAATTTAAGCCTTTCCAAATAAGATCAGGAACAAGACAAGTCTGTCTACATTTACCACTTCTATTCAACATAGTATTGCAAGTCCTAACCCCAGCAAATAGACAAGAAAAGAAAGTAAAAGGCATCCAATTTGAAAAAAGCAAAGAAAACTGTCATTGTTTGTAGATGACATGATAGTGAACATAAAGAATCTGATAGATTCCACCAAAAATCTACGTGACCTAATAAGTGAATTTGGTAAGAAAGCAGGATACAAAGTCAATATTGAGATATTAAAGGGATTTGTCAATAGCAATGATGAAAGAAACAGAAATCAAGAAAAAAAATTCCATTAGCTATAGCAAAAAGAAAAATAAAATACCTAAGAATAAATCTAACCAAGGATGTAAAAGACTTGTACTCAGAAAAGTATAAACACTGAAGAAAGAAATTATGGAAGATATAAACAAATGGAAGCATGTTCCATGATCATGGATTGGAATAATTAACATCAAAATGGCCACACTACCCAAAGCGATTTATAGATTCAACATAATACCTATTGAAATACCAATGGCATATTTCAAAGATATAGAAGAAACATTTCAAAAATGTATATGGAACAATAAATGACTCCCAATAGCTGCAGCAATTTTCAGAAAGAAGAACAAAGTAGGAGGGATGACAATATCTGACATTACACTGCATTACAAGGCCACTGTAATCAGAACAGCGTGGGACTGGCATAAGAACGGACACATGGACTGATGGAACAGAACAGAGAGCTCAGAAATACACCCAAATCTCTAAGGTCAGTTAATATTTGGCAAAAGGGCAGCAGCATAAAGTGGAGAAAAAATAACCTCTTCAACAAATGGTGTTGAGAGAGCTGGACAGCTACATGCAAGAAAATGAAACATGATCACTAACTCACACCATACACAAAAATCCACTTAAGATGGATAAAAGACTTAAATGTAACTTGTGACACTATAAAAGTCCTTCAGGAGAACATATGCAGGAAAATCTCTGATATTTCATGCATGAATATTTCCACTTATATGTTCCCTAGAGCAAAGGACATAAAGGAAAGAATAACAAATGGAATCTCATCAAAATAATAAGCTTCTACACAACTAAAGAAAACAGCATTAAAATGAAAAGAGAAACAGCTGTATGGGAAAACATATTTGCCAATGATACCTCAGAAAAAAGTTTGATCCCCAAAATATATAAAGAACTCACATGACTCTGCTCCAAGAATATAAACAACCCAATTAAAAAATGGGCAAAGGGCTTGAACAGACACTTCTCTGAAGAGAACATACGGAGGGTCCAGAGACATATGAAAAGATGCTGAGCATCATTAGCCATCAGAGAGATGCAAATGAAAACCACAATGAAATACCACTTCACACTGGCATGAATGGCCATCATAAACAAAGCAACAAAAAACAAGTGCTATAGAGATTGTGGAGAAAAGGGAACCCTAGCGCACAGTTGGTAGGATTTTGGACTGGTACAACTGCCTTGGAAAACAGTATGGAATGTCTTCAGAAAACTAAAGATGGAACTACCCTTTGACTCAGCAATTCCACTGATAATATATCCTGAGAACATTGAAACACCAATCCAAAAGAAACTATGCACTCCTGTGTTCATAGCAGCACAATTTACAATATCCAAGCAACCTAAGTGCCCCTCAGTCAATGAATGGGTCAAAAAATATGGTACATTTACACAATAGAATTCTATGCAGCAGAAAGAAAGACAGAGCTCCTAACCTTTGAAACAGCATGGATGGAAATGGAAAGCATTATGCAAGTAAAATAAGCCAGGTGGTGAAAGACAACTAACATATGTTCTCACCTTTAACTGGAACCTAGTCAACAAAACAAACAAGCAAGCAAAATGTAACCAAGGGCACTGAAATTATGAACTAACTAACAGTAACCAGAGGGGAGATGGGTGGAAATAATGATGGGGAAAGGATGAAGTGTTTGCCTAAACAACTTAAAAGTACATATGGACCAAAACAAGTTGGGGTCAAAACAGTGGAGGTAAGTGGGGAGGGCTGGCATAGTGGGGAAGGGTAGGAGGAAAAGGTGGAAAATTGTACTTGAATGATAATAAAATTCAGAAGTATTTAATAAAAATGTTATTAAGAAAATCACAAGGAAGAGAAGATAAAATGAAAAAAAAATAAAGACCATTTAACATTTTCTGTAGTAGTGTGTGGTGGCAATAAACTCCTTTATATGTGTGTGTGTGTGTGTGTGTGTGTGTGTGTGTGTGTGTGTGTATGAGGGAAACAGCAGGGGAGAGCGAGTCTGGTAAGTTTTTAATTTTAAATGAAAGTTTTGCTGGGTAAGGTAGTGGCTGTTCATCCTTGCTTTTTATCACTTTGGTTATTGTGTGTCAGTCCATTATGTCATGAAGTGTTTCTGTTGAGAAAGAAGATACAGCTTTATAGGATCTCCCTTCTGGTTAACTATCTGCCTTTCATGCTGTTTTTAAAATTTTGTCTTTGTCTTCAACCCTCATAATTTTAATTATGATGTGTCTTATTGTGGTCCTGTTTGGTTCATCTTGTTTGAGCTTCTCAGTGTTCCCTTGATCTGTGCAGCTTTTTTTCTTCCCCAGGTTAAGGAAGTTTTCCACCATTATTTTTTAAATAGCTTCTCAATCTCTTGCTCTTTCTCTTTTCTTTATGGTGCCCCTATGAGGCAGATGTTGCTACCTTTCTTATTGTCCCAAAGCTCTCCTAAACTATTCTCATATTTTTTTATTTTTTTATTCTTTTTTTGTTTTTTTTGCTGCTTTGATTTGGTGTTTTCTGCTGTCTTGTCTTCCAATGACTGATTCAATCTTCTGCTTTATCTTATCTAACCTACTATTTAATTCTTCTAATGTAGTCTTCAGTTTAGATACTATATTCTTCTATTTCCAACTGGTTCTTTTTTATGGCTTCTGTGTCCTTTTCCACGCTGTTGAACTTTTCACTAAGTTCCTTGAGCACCTTTATAACCACTTTTTAAATTGTATATCTGGCAATTTGCTTGGCTCCATTTCATTTATCCCCCCACCATGATTTCTCTCTATTTCATTTGGGGCATGTTTATTTTTTCCCATTTTGGCTGCTGTGTATTAGGTGGATCTTCCAGTTGGTAGGGTGGCCTTATGTAGTAGTTGTCCTTTGGGACCCAGTGGTGCAGTCTCATTGATCACCTGAGCTGAGTTCTCCAGATATGCTGCTTATGTGGTGTTAAGTGGGTCCTCTTGTAACTGAGTTGTGATTGTTATTGGCCTGTTTGTGTATGGGTTGATCTCCAGGCTTGCTGACAGGGTTGATCTCAACTACAGTGTATGAGCTGCTGTATGTGGGCTAACCACATGAAGCAGAACTCACTTCCATAGTGTCTGGAGCTTGCTAATATCTCCCTCTGAATATGTTGTGGTGAAGATCATTGGATCCTTCTCTATTTTTCTGAAGATATTATTGTGTGTGTTAGTTCTGTGCTTCTTGGGAGTGACTCTGGTGTGGGTCAGTACCAGACACTGTCTTTGACTAGACCTGGGAACCTTTTTGGAGTTACAAAGTGATCCACAGTTCATGGCTGTTTCTGTTGGGCTTGGGTATGTATTTGAATGACCAAGGTGCACACCAAGTCCAGCTTCCTTTAACACTCAGCCCAGGGGAAGATTGGTAAAAGGCCCAAGGCACAATGAAATCTGCTTCCACTTATATCTACTGACTCCACCTGCAGGCTGCCTGTTAGGCTCAGTCACTGAAAGAACTTCAGGCAGTACACAAGTTACATAAGATAGGTTCTCAGTGGGTCATCAGATGGAAGTGAGTGGTGTCCACCAGACTGACATAGGCTTAAACTTGGTGCCAGTGTAAGGTTTGTGACAACTCAACAAAAGTGCCAGGGTATACCAATGCTAGCTGCCACCCCAATGGGTTCCTGCAGACCTTTGCAGTGGGGTCAAGTCTCAGGGAGTTGCCAAGGGGAGGCCAACAGAGTTTATCAGGCCCAAACAGAGCAGAATTGGGACATGTGAAAGAAAGGCATTCACAGGAAGAATTACCCCTGTTCTTAGAGCCACAGAACTTAGTCCTAAATGTTTTATAGCCCTCTTAGAAAGCCCAAGATCATCAGGGAGGGTCTGCCAGGAATTAGGAACATGGAGCTGATTCCTGTGAGTCCTTTCCTGTAAGGGAGAGGTGCCACTGAAATTTGAAGGAGGATGGGAAGAATAGTCTTTGGCCCAGAGCTACACAACTCAGTCATGAGGACCCCTGAGTTTTCCCACATGTCTAAACCCCATCCCAGGCAACTAACTCCTCTACAGGGCATGAGCTCTGCAGGGCAGACTGAAGGAAGTTTAGAGGGTGGGGTTATTTATTTCCTACCTGTTGGTGCCATATTGAGAGGAGTGTTCTACCCAAGACAAATGGTGTCTGCAGTGTAGGAGAGGGGCTTAACACAGGGGCCCTGGTGGCTGTCCCTTCAGTTTTCTCCATGGAGCCACAAACCCAGTGTATCCTCACATGACTCTTTTCTGTCCTCTCTCTGCTGGAGCTGAGGTTGAGTGGCTATACATGAAATTTTGTGTGCTGGTCTTTTAAGAAAACATCTGGGTTTCTAGCAGACTTGTATCTCCCTGCTAATCAAAATCCATGTTGATTTTTACAGTCAGGTGTTATGTGGATTCCTTTTCTCAGTTCTGGTGTTCTAGGCTTGGGGTCCTGGTGTGGAGTTGAGACCCCATGCTTCTCAGGAGAATCTTTGCAGCTGAGATATCCCTTCATATTCTCAGCCACTGCACTTGGGTGTGGAACCAGCTCATCTGTATCTCCTCCTTTCCTACCAGTCTTTATTTGGCTTTTTCTGAAAATTCTTGGTATAAGACTTCTGTTCAGCTAACCTTCAATTTTTTTTTCAGGTTGATTGTTCTATATTTAAAGTGTAATTTTTGTTTTGTCCTGGGAGAAGGTGAGTGTAACTTCTACCTAGTTTGCCACCATTGGATGCCCTGGCCTGGCTTTTAATAGAACAAAAGGTAAGCCACTGCTGTTTCACAAAGTGGAAGGATGGTTTTTCCTAATTTGTCTCCCACATTAACATTCTGCATAATCTAAAGTCACAGTGCATTTGTCTTAATTTTGCATTTGTATTTTAAACTCCTATTAACTCCTGAAAGGATAAATGAGGCATAAAATTCAAATGAGATTATTAAAAACTGGGTGGGTTTGCTGTGGCATCTTCATCAGCTTTACTGACTAATTTTTCTAGGCTTCTAAATTTATGACTGTGTAGCTAAGCTTTCAGTCTCTCCCTATTAGATAGAGTGGGAAAGGACAAGTTCTTAATGCAAAATTGAGGTAAGAGGTAACAGCAACCTTTAAGGTCTAGCAATATTCAGTGAGTACTCAGAGAGAGATTTATTTTAACACTTCCAAATACAATGCATGGAAAGTGTTATTATCACTAGTTAGCAAATGAAGAAAGTGAGGTTTGAGGAAGTTAGTTCATCCACTCAAGGTTACTCTGGACACAGGTAAGGCAAGAGCCAAAGCTTGGTACAGAGTTGGCCTACTGCAAAGCTCACATCCCATGTTGTGTTTGTATTCTCATTGATGAGCAGAATTCCAAAGGCAACAAATAAGTAAACTAAACCAAAGCACTTTATAATCTTGGGTTACTTGTACTTAGAAATCATGCTCATGTTTCTTTCCATTTTTGAAGTTGGTATAAGTGCTGTTGCTGGTGTATGTGCTGAGCTGGCATTGCTGGTGGTTATCATTCAGTATACTGATGGAAATAATCAAGAGCTTTGGAGCATGGCACACTCATGTTTAAATCTAACAATTTCTGTTATCTGTATGACCTTAGTGAAGTTACTGAAACTCTTTGAACTTCAGTTTCTTTATATATAAAATGGAATTAAATTTGTTCATCAGTGTGTGGAAGTGTGTCTGACAAATGGAAGTTGCTTTCTTTCACTGGAATAAGGAACAGTCAACCATTTTGTGTTATCTCAATATTTGCCTAGATAAATGGAAGTGTCCAAGAAGTGTTTATATATAGCCTTATATGTTTAATTGGAATGGCTACATTCACTCTTGGCCATTAAAGTTGGTCTTTGTGTGAAGCATCACTAAAATTATATCTCCCTGAAATATGTTTCTGTTATACTAGCTCTTAATCATGCCTGGACATTGATGAGAGACTCCACCATGGCAGAGGTACCAGCAGCCCAGAGTGGAAGAGGGCCACTGAATCAGAAAGAGATGAAGTCCTTATAGTCTACTTGAGAATACTGGCCTGCTTCCATTGTATAACTAATGTCCTAGTATGAAGAAAAGTTCACTCTTGCATTTTAAAGAAATTGTATCTACATTTAAAATATCTTAAGAACATTTCAAAAAATGTAAACATACACAGACCAACAAAAAGAATGCAAAATTGAATTACATTGTATCCCATAAAGTAAATGTTTCAGAACAGAAAGACCTACAGAACATCTGACATAGAGATTCAACTAGTAGAAAACTGAATGTCCCTCAGTTTTGTTAATAAGTAGAACTGATATTTGTTTGCCTTTCAGATTAAATCAAACTTCTGATTTGAAAATAGCTTACCAGCTTCTGACCTTGAGGGCCATATTCTTGTTCTTAACTTAATTTCTCTCTTCTTTAGATGCCTTAGCTTCCAAGCAGCTTGTAAAGTGGCACAATGGAGTCTGAGATGGGTCAGAGAAATTATTTACTTAACAAATATTGAGAGAAACACAATATTAGGCAAACTTTATCTTCTCTCTGGTGAAGTTGTGCCTGACAAACTGACCATTCACTGGGTTTTGATGGTTTCTCTGAGGCTTAAGTGCCCAAAGATATGCAAAGTAAATTTACAACAATTTTCATAGCTTGACAATATAAATATTATCAGGATGAATGTCAACATTTGTGCAAGTGAGGACTGGTCTTTAAGGATAGAGACAGCACATCTTAAAGTAAAAGAAATGTTAGTGTTTGCTGTTTTTTAGGTAATGTCTGCACTGGGAACTCATTTTTTTCTTAGCATCTGTGGACATAACTTGTCATTAGAGTTAGCTGGTTTAACAAAAGATGTGCTAGTTTTTTACTCAAGAAAATATTTTATTTTCAAACATTGATGGATAAACATAGTAGGGATATCCATATAATATAGAATAAGTGCTATCATTTATGTGTGATTACAGCATTCTGAAGGACTGTCCTTGTGGATCATTAAATCATACAAGTTTGTGCTTATATTTCAAAGTACAGCAGGAACTTTAAGGCTTATGCCTATGACAGCTGATTTTTGAATAAGTTTTCTTAATTTTGACACTATTGACATTTTGGGTTGGATATTTCTTTGACATGGAGGATGTCATGTGCATTTTAGGGTGTTTAGTTGCATTCCTAGCCTCTAATCACTGCTTGTCAGTTATAATTCTTACTATTTCCCTATGACAACTGAAATGTTTCCAACTATCACCAAATATTATCTAGGGTGAAAATCTACCAAGTTAAAAAACACTATTTTAAAGGAATGTCTACCTTCTCCAAAATATGTTCCTTTATCTCATAATGTGACACTAATATGTTCTTCTTCTTGCTCCTCCTCAGTTTTTCCTCCTCCGCTTACTCCCCTTCTTCCATTTCACTACCACTACCATTATTATTATCATCATATTATTTAACAGCTATGCTATTTAACAAGGAGTCTTTTACATACAGAAATATTTACTAAGCGTGGGTTGAAACTTATGTGTCAGAGAACGAGGGTCAAGAAGCATGACAAGTAGGTGGTCAGGCAAGATCATGGAGAGTCTCAAATGTCACAGTAAGAGACTGAAAATATAAATATATGTCATTACATGCATATAATGTAATGAGTAGGCAAGACCCCGAATTACCTATTCATATGGAGAAAAACAATTCAAGGCAGCTTAATCCATGTACAATATGAGTGGCAAAGACAATAAAAGACCAAATATGCCTTAGATCAAATAGAAACTCTTGACTTTATGAATTTTATCATTTGAGTCAATAAAAAGGCAGTTTAAGCAAGAGAAATGGAAATTTAACTAGCAAAATATGCATATCATTAATTTCTATGGACCATGTCTAGCATGTTTGGAATATTTAAAGAAAGCAGAAACTATTTGCACATGACTAGGATGAATTCAATTGTTTTTTTGCTACTGTAACAAATTGAATAGCCTAAAAAACCTCTCATTTATTATCTCACAATTCTGTAGGTCAGAAGTCTGGATCAGCTTGCTTGGTTTCTCCACCTGGGGATTCACAAAGCTAAAATTAAGGTGTCAGTCTGCATGGGTTCTTACTGAGACACTCTGGTGATAACTTGTTTCCCAGGCTCACTCAGGTTATTAGCAAAATCTACTTCCAGTGGCCATGTAACTGAGCTCCTGTTTCCCTTACTGGCTGCCAGCTAGAGGCTGCCAGCTAGAGGCTGCCTGTAGCTACTAGAGGACTTCTATGGTTCTTGAATGTGAAGCCTTGCATTGTAGAGCCAGTGCATTAAATCCTTCCCATGCTAAGGAATATCTCTGATTTCCCCTTTGCAAAAGGGAAAATTTTCCTGCTTTGAGACTGAGAAAGTTTTCTACTTTTAAGTGTTCATATAATCAGATCGGGCCCATCAAATTAATCAAGATAATCTTTCTATTTCAAAGTCCACAATAGGATATGAATATCTCTGGGTTAGGGACATTATTCCAGTTACTGAAGAAGATGACTAAAGAAGGCAATATGTAGTCAGAAACAGTAGAACATATACATGGTTTTAATAAACTGTGGATTTCTGTTGAAACATTCTGAGAAAAACAAATTTTTAATAAACATAATTTTGGAATCATTTTAGATTTACAAAAAATGTTATAAAGATAGCACAGAGAGTTTCTATATATCCCTAACCTAGTTTTCCCCATTAACATCTTGTGTTGCATGGTACATTTGTCAAAACAAAGAAATCAACATTACTAATAAGTAAAATTCAGACTTATTTGGATTTCACTAGTTTTTCGATTAATCTCCATTTTTTGTATTCCAGTATCAAAGCCAAAGTACCACAGAGTTTTTGGTTATCATACTTTTAGAGTTTCCTTTGCTCCATGACAGTTTCTCATTGTTTACTTGCTTTTTCTGACCATGAAAGTTTTAAGGAGTACTGGACAAAAATCTTGCAGAAATTCTTCCAATGTGAGTGTCTGATGGTTTTTATTTTCCTCATACTATGACTAGGCTGATGGACCTTCTGGACACATTATGTGATAAGGTAATGGTATCCACATGACCTATTTGGTGATGTTAGTATTTTCCCTTTCTTTAACTAAAGATTATTTTTTAATCATTTATTTTTGAAAACTAAGTAGGAGTGATTAAAGTGAAAGAAATAGATTTCATTTCACCACTTCTATTCAACATAGTACTGGAATTCCTAGCCACAGCAATCAGAAAAAAAAGAAATAAAAGGCATCCAAATTGGAAAAGAGGAAAAAAAATTGCCATTGTTTGCAGATGACATGATTGTATACAAAGAAAATTTCAAAGACTCCATCAAAAAATTACTCAACCTAATAAATGAATTTGGCAAAACAGACAGATACAAAGTCAATACTCAGAAATCAAAGGCATTTTTGTACACCAACAATAAAACATCAGAAACAGAAATCAGGAAAAAAATTACATTTAATATAGCAACAAGAAAAATAAAGTACCTAGGAATAAACCTAACCAAGGAGGTAAAATCTCTGTACTCAGAAAACTACACAACACTGAAGAAAGAAATCAAGGAAGACACAAACAAATGGAAGCATGTACCATGTTCATGGATTGAAAGAACTAATATCACCAAAATGTTTATTCTACCCAAACCAATTTATACATTCAATGCAATCCCTATTAAATTACCAATGACACTGCACAAATATAGAACAAACACTTCAAAAATTTATATGGAACCATAAATGACCCCCAATAGCTGCAGCTATTTGAGATAGAAGAACAAGATAGGAGGGATCAGATATCAAACTGTATTACAAGGCCACTGTAATCAAAACAGACTGGCACTGACACAAGAACAGACCCATGGACTAATGGAACAGAATAGAGAGCCCAGAAATAAACCTAAATATCTAAGGTCAGTTAATATTTGGCAAAGGGGCCAGCAGCAAAAAGTGGAGTAAAAATAGCCTCTTCAACAAATGGTGTTGAGAGAGCTGGACAGCTACATGCAAGAAAATAAGACTTGATCACCAACTTATACCATACACAAAAATTAATTCAAGGTGGATAAAAGATTTAAATATAAGTTTTGACACCATAAAATTTCTTCAGGAGAACATATGCAGGAAAATTCTCTGATATTCCACATACAAATATTTTCACTGATATGTCTCCTAGAGCAAGGGACATAAAGGAAAGAATAAACAAATGAGATCTCATCAAAAAAAGCTTCTGCATAGACAGCTAAAGAAATCAGCATTAAAATGAAAATAGAAACAAAGATATGGGAAAACATATTTGTCAATGATACCTCCAACAAGTGTTTGATCTCCAAAATATATAAAGAACTCACATGACTCCACTCCAAGAAGACAACCCAATTAAAAAATGGGCAAAGGGCTTGAATGGATGTTTCTCTGAGGAGGACACACAGAGGGTTTAGAGACATATGAAAAGATGCTGAGCATTGTTAGCCACCAGAGAGATGCAAATGAAAACCACAATGAGATACCATTTCATACCGGTCAGAATGGCCATCATAAACACAGCAACAAAAAACAAGTGCTATAGAGATTGTGGAGAAAAGGGAACCCTAGCGCATAGTTGGTAGGATTTTGGACTAGTACAACTGCCTTGGAAAACAGTATGGAATGTCCTCAGAAAACTAAAAATGGGTCTGTCTTTTGACCTAGCAATTCCACTGCTAGGGTTATATCCTAAGAAGCCTGAAACACCAATCCAAAATAACCTATACAACCCAATGTTCATAGCAGCACAATTTACAGTAGCCAATTGCTGGAAACAGCCTAAGTGCCCATCAATCAATGAATGGATAAAAAAACTATGGTACATTTACACAATGGAATACTATGCAGCAGAAAGAAAGACGGAGCTCCTACCCTTTGCAACAGCATGAATGGAACTGGAGAGCATTATGCTAAGTGAAATGAGCCAGGTAGTGAACGACAACTAGCATATGTTTTCACCTTTAACTGGGACCTAATGAAGAAACAAACAAGGAAGCAAAATATAACCAGAGACATTGAAATTAGGAACAATCTGACAGTAACCAGAGGGGCAATGGGAGGAGATAATGGGGGTGGGGTGAAGGGTTTTCAGGAACAGCTATAAAGGACACATGGACAAAACCAAGGGGGATTGAATCAGGGGAGGGAGGTGGGGATGGCTGGGGGGACTAGGTGAGGGGAAAAGGCAGAAAACTATACTTGAACAACAATAAAAAAAGAAAATAGTCACAACTGCACTTGAACTGCAATAAAAATGTGAAAAAATAAAAGCTACAAGGAAAAATTGAAAATTAAAAAAGAAACAAAATCATGATAATCTGTGTGTACTTATGTGGGTGTGAACTTGAGAGATAACTGTAGTTAGTAAACAGGAGGAAGAAGTAGAAAAAAATTACTAGAAGTTAGTGATTATATTGAGGAGAGAGTTAAGAATGTTTTTAAAGTGTTAGGCATTGGTGATTGCTGGAGGGAGGGGGCATAAGGAGAATAAATGGTAATGAAAGAATACAATACAGAATAAATTAAAAAATTACTGGAGCATGTGTCACAAAAGAAAAGTATTAGGCATGCATAATAAAATGAATGACAATATCAATGTCAGTATGATCTAGTTGGAAAGGTAAACTTGCATGATGACTTCAATTTTACTTGGCTTTCTGTTTCAGAAGATATTATTGTTCTTACTTAGAGGGCAATCAAGGACACAGCTGAAATGTGAAACTGAATGACTTAAAGCATGTCAAGGTTGAAGAGAGAGCCTGTTTGAAATAAAGTACCATTAAAATGTAAAACTTATTTTAGAGTTCTCAAAATATGTTCATTCCTTAATCACTGCAATTCATTCAGTGCAATCAACCTTCCATGCTAGGCATTTCTTTGGCTATACTCATGGCAGTTTTCATTAAGACTTCAGAGTAAAAAACTAAGCAACATAAACCATCAGATCCCCACAGGGAGATAACCAAGCCTTTTGTCTGATGCAATTTCAGCTCCTGGCAGCTCAATGCTCTTCAGGGAAATCCAGAGCAGCCACTTGTCTTAATATTCAAAATGTAGCACTTTGGATTGAACCAAATGCCTTGCAGCTGCTCCTCTCTTCTCCTATTCAGAGATTGAGCCAACTGAGTACTCTGCTGCCAGCCCTTACTAACTCCTGGAGTTTTGAGATCTACATGAATGACGTACACATCTCTGCTTTTGCAAAGTATTTGGCATCGAACAGGAAGCATGCCAATCATAACATTAGGGGAAAACATGAAACAGAATGCCAAAGAGCATTGAGTTCAAAGTCTTGCTCTGCCATTTATAGTTGACTAGGCAACTAGACAGTTACTTAATATTTTGGTGCTGATATCCCCTCTCTGAAATATTGGGAAAATAGCACACACTCCTTAAAAAGGTTGTAAACCTTGTATGAGCCAATGCATTAAAGATTGTAACACAGAGCCTGAACATAGCCTTCACTTGACAAAAGTTAATAACATTTACATAACATTTAGTTAAGGTCAGATATTGCACTATGTTATTCTAAATTTACTCATTCATTTCATCGCAATACAACTTAACAAGCTAAATAGACCAGTGTGCCCTGGCTGGTGTAGCTCAGTGGATTGAGCAGGGTCCTGAAAACCAAAGGATCAAAGGCATTCCCAGTCAGGGCATACGCCTGGGTTACAGATCAGGTTCCCAGTTTGGGGGACCCATGGGAGGCAAGAACACATTGATGTTTCTCTCCTGATCTTCTTCCCTTTCCTTCTCTCTAAAAATAAAATAAAATCATTAAAAAATAAAAAATAGACCATTGTTATCCCTATTTCATAAATGAGGAAACTGAAGACTGGTAAAAATGACTTGGTCAAGTAAGAGTACAGATAGGATTAAGGTCCAGACATCTGACCTCTGAACCTTTGCTCTTAAACACTATTATATACTATTATTATGTACATGGCACATAATAATAAGAAATGAGTATCCCAAATTTTCCCCTTTTTCCTCTTCCCCCCATCCTACCCTCCACCCCTGCAGTCACTTCCCACACTGTTGTCCATGTCCATGAGTCCTGCATATATGTTTGGTTGATCGGTCCCTTCCCTTTCTTTCCACCATTATCACTGTCCCCTCTACCCTCTGGTCACTGTCTGTCTGTTCTGTGTTTCCATGCCTGTGGTTCTATTTTGTTTGTTAGTTTATTTTGTTAATTAGATTCCTTTCATAGGTGAGCTCATATGTTTTTTGTTTTTCACTGACTGGCTTATTTCACTTAGCATAATATTTTCCAGTTCCATCCATGCTGTCACAAAATGTAGGAGTTCCTTCTTTCTTTTGCTGTGTAGTATTCCATTGTGTAAATACACCATGGTTTCTGGATCCATTTACTTAATGTTGTGTACTTAGGCTGTTTCTTGCACTAGGATATTGTATATAGTGCTGCTATGAACATAGAAACCATCATAAAAATGAAAAGAGAACTGATAGTATGAAAGAACACACTTGCCAATGATACATCAAATAAGGGTTTGATCTTCAAAATATATTAACAGCCCTGGATGGTGTAGCTCAGTGGATTGAGTGTGGGCCTCAAACCAAAACATCACAGGTTTGATTCCCAGTCAGGGCACATGCCTGGGTTGCAGGCCATGGCCCCCAGAAACCTCACATTGATGTTTCTCTCTCTCTCTCTCTCTCTCTCTTTCTCCCTCCCTTCCCTCTCTAAATATAAATAAATAAAATATTAAAAAAATATATATATATTAATATATATATTAATTGAGTTCCTACAACTCAACACCAGGAAGACAAACAATCCAATTAAAAAATGGGCAAAGGACCTGAATAGACACTTGTCCAAGGAAGGACATACAGATGGCCCATCAACAAATGAAATAATACTCAACACCACTAGCATCAAATTAAAACTACAATGAGGTATCACCTCACACCTGTCAGAATAGCTATCAATAATAAATAAACAAACAACAAGTGCTGGTGAGAATATGGAGGAAAGGGAACCCTAGTACACAGTTGGTGCAAATACTGACTGGTGCATCCACTCTGGAAAACAGTATGGAATTTCCTCAGAAAATTAAAAAGGGAACTGCCTTTTGACCCAGTGATTCTGCTGCTGGGAATATACCTTAAGAAAACTGAGTCACCAATTCAAAAGAACTTACATATCCCTATGTATAAACATTTTGTGCAATTAATTGATTGATTTTTAAAATTTCACCCTTACTGAGGTATATTTGACAGAATGCAGGTTTCTCAAAAAAAATAAAAACAAAATTATAATGTGATCTAATGTTTCCACTTCTGGGTGCATATCCAAAACATATAAAAACAAGATATCAAAGCTATCTGCATTTCTGTGTTGCAGCATTAATACAATGCCCAAGATACTCAAAATCTGTTTTTTTGAAAACCTAAGCATCATTAAACTGATTAATGGATAAAAAACATGGTATATATAATTAAATATTATTCAGCTATGAGATGGCAAATATATGTTATTTGTGGCAACAGGTGTATACCTTAAGGATATATGCAAAGTGAAAGAAGCCAGATAGAACAAGACAGTATAACTTATATGTAAAAGCAAAAGAAAAAAAAGTCAGTCTTATAAAATAAAAGTGGTCATTAGGGACGGGGGCAGTGGAAAAAAATAAGGATGTATTGGTAAAAGGGTACAAATTTTCAGCTATATGATGAATAAGTTCTGCATTATTATATGGTGACTATAATTGGGGACATTGTACAGTATAATTGAAATTTGCTAAGAGAGCAGAACTTAATTGTTCTCACAAAATATAAATAAATATGTGAGATGATGCTTGTGTTAACGAACCAGGTATGGGGAATCTTCATGATGTGTATGTATATCAAATATCATGATGAACAGTTTATATATCCTTACATTATACTGTCAGTTATACCCAAGTGAATTTGGAATAAAAAATGTTCAATTAATTACATAAAATGGTTAAACACAACTAGGTATTTTGGTGGTTAGTTATCAAGGATTGTGCATAGAACAGAATTTGGTACTAGAAATGGAGTGGTGTTATAACTAAAGCTTTAGCACTGGGTGTTGAACAGAAGCTGGAAGGGCTTGCGGGAGACCTTTTGTGAAAACATAATGGATCCAAACAGGTTATTGGGGAACTCTTGAGGTAAAATGGTATTGAGAGCTGGTAGTCTTTCAATTCTACACTACCATGGTGGAGAGGACCTGGAACTCTGGTTGGCAATATACACCCAACTCTCAAAAAAGGATCAGCATTGCTTCTTAAATATGGGTGAGCCATTGTGTAATACACAAGAATGCTGCTTGACATGACTTAAATATGGAAAAGCTTTCAAAGTTTAACTTATTTAAGTTAACTTAAGTTAACTTAAACCTATTTTTTTCAATAGGTTTTCTGTCATTATTTCTCTCCTCTTCTTTTGGGATTTCTATAATGCAAATGTTGGTATACTTCATGTTGTGTCAGAAGTCTCATAAACATTATCACATTTTAATGTGTTTATTTTTTAACTTAATTATTTGTTGCTTTTTGCTGTTCTGATTGTGTTTTCCTCTACTCTGTCTTCTAGACTGATATTTGTTCTTCTACATGATCTAATCTGCTAATGATTCTGTCTGGTGTATATAATGTGGTCTGTTCTGAGAAAGTCCAGTCATTGTTAATATAACAAGAATGGTATGCATGACATCAATGTAACCTGGCAGCCAAGGAGAGTGGACTGGAATACATATGTGTGTGAACAATGACCACTTCACTGTACTAGTCAGTGGGAGCATTAGATACCATTGAGTGATTATATGTACTCTGTGGCCATCACATTCAAAATGAATGAGTTAGTAGAGTAGCCAATCTGCATCAAATTTTGTGTTAAGCTTGAACATTTCTCTGTGGAAACTATTCAGACAATTCAGAAGGCTTTCAGTGATGATGTAATGAGTACAGAACAAATAAAATTGTGGCACAAACACTTCAAAGAAGGTCAAGAATATGATGAAAGTGATCCATATTCTGGAAGGCCTACAAGAAACAGAAATCAGAAATGATGAACATGTGTGGAATGCAATAAACAATGATTGGTGACTGACAGTATGAGAACTAGAAGCTGATCTGGGGATTCTAAAAACTACTGTGTTCAAGATTTTGATACAGGATCTTGGTGTGAAACATGTCATGGAAAAATTTGCTCCACAGCTTCTGCTACCAGAAAGAAAGTAACATTGTGCTGCAGTAGCTAATGACACTGGGAGAACTGCGTGAGGTCCAAAGGTGCCTACTTTGAAGAGGATTGAGATATCATTGTCCTATGTACAATATTACTTATATCTTATATCGTCTCCAATTAATTCAAATTAATTTTTCATATTACATAGCTTGATACTCTATAGACAGGCCATATATATATATGTGGCCTGTCTATATGATATATATATATATATATACACACACACACACACACACACACACACACACACACACATATATACATATATATATTATATATATATATATATAACAACAATGGGATTCATGTTTCACATATGTGCTTCATCACAACAGTGTGCCCACTCATGCATCACATTTTGTGTAGCATTTTTTGATGAAGCATTGAAACTTACAGGCAACTTAGTCCTCCTATAGCCCATATTTGGTGCCCAGCAATTTCTGGCTTTTCCAAAAACTAAAGTCACATTTGAAAGGGAAGCGATTTCAGACCATTGATGAGATTCAGGAAAATATGACAAGGTAGTAGATGGAGATTGGGAGAACTGTGTGAGGTCCCAAGGTGCCTGCTTTGAAGGGTACTGAGGCACCATTGCCCTATGTACAATAATTCTTATAACTTGTATCTTTAACAAATGTCTCCATTTTTCATATTACATGACTAGATACCTTCTGGACAGACCTCATATGAATGATTAAATATATGTGATTATGTTACAAAGATTGTAATAACTTTAATAGGATTCTCCCTTTTGCTAACTTTCAAAAATGAGCTTCCAAGGTGTGAGCTGCCTATAGAAAAGGCCGTGTGGCATATAACTAAAGGCAGTCTATGGCTATTAGCAACAGGAAACCAGGCTCTCAGTCCAGGAGCCAACAAGGAGCTGAATGCTATGTAATTACATGAAAGCTTAGAGATGGATTCTTTACTAAAAGGGCCTCAGTTGAGACCATAGTCAATACCTGTGAAGTCATAAACATAGGCCTTCAGTAAGCTGTGCCCTGATTCTTTTACAGACACTGTAAAATAATAAATATAGATTGTTTAAAGCAGGTAAGATTGTGGTAATATTGACATGCTGCCATTTTTGAGGATTTCTCTCCACTTTTACCTTTTAGGCCCACTCCTGAGAGGGGGTATAGTGTAGACACAGTTCATTTTTTTTTTACTTCTACTCACAAATTAAACTTCCCCATTAGTGAATCAAGCTCAGCCATTTAGCTTCTCCAGAGCTAGTATTAAAAATCCCACAAAATCCCACCAATAGGGCCATAAATATGAGCAGAAAGAGAGAAGTGCTAGTGGAATAATGATGAGTGACTGAGGGAATCTAGGACACATGTTCATGAAGCTTACTTGTGCACCCTGGTCCTGCTATGCCCAACTCCAGAAGTTTCACTTTCATTTTAGGATTGAATCTGTTGGGTACTCTTGATGTTGTTTCTTTGTGAATCCTACCTTAGCTGATAGATCCTGCCTTATGATGGATCCAGTCACATAGTCACATGTTCCATGATTATGCATATTATGAGCTGTTTCTAAAACATATATAATGGCCACTTCCAGCCAAGATGGAGGTATAGGTGGACACACCGTACTTCCATGCACAACCAAAATAGGGACAACAACAATTTAGAAACAGAATAACATCCAGAAATGACAGAAAATTGATCTGAATAGAAGTCAGACAACCAAGAAGTTGAGTTAGACCAGTGCATCCAGACTGGTAGGAGGGGCAGAGATGAGCAGCCAGGCGTGGGTTGAAGCGTGAAGAGCAGAGGGTGGTGGGACTGGGTGCGTAAGGCATCTGGGGGCATGTAAGGCATCTGGGGCATGCAAGACCGCAGCAGGTGGACCCTGAGTGCACAGGCATCATCTGGCAGACCCCCGCCCGGGGGTGGCAACCAGCAACTGGCAGACCCAGTGAAGTGGCAATTGTAAAGCAAGGTAGTGTGCACAACCCAGGATCACAGCGCTGGGAAATAAAGCCTCAGGACACTGATTGAAGTCACCTGTGGGAGTTGAGGTGCACGGAAAGACACCTAGCCTCACAGGGGAGGTTTTTGAAGGGTCCCATGGTGTGCACAAGCCCATCCACATGGGAATTGGCACCAGAGGGGCCCAGTTTTCTTGGGGGAAGCAGCAGAGGGAACTGAGGTCCCACGGAGAATGGAACAACTGCCATTGTTCCCTCTCGACCCTGCCCCCACATACAACGTCACAACCCAGCGACTGGGATGCCCTGCCCTGGTGAACACCTAAGGCTCCGCCCCTTACTGTAACAGGTGAGACCAGACCAAAAAGAGAGAGAGAGAGAGGGAGATGGCTCAAACAGAAGAACAAATCAAAGCCCCAGAACCCATCATTTTAAGTGACTAAGAGATAGCCAACCTATCATATGCACAGTTCAAAACACTGGTGATCAGGAAGCTCACAGAATTGGTTGATTTTGGTTACAAATTAGATGAACAAATGCAGGCTACAATAAGAGAAATGAAGAAAATGCACAGGGAATCAATAGTCATGGGAAGGAAACTGGGACTCAAAACAAGAGAGTGGACCAGAAGGAAGAAATAAACAACCAAACAGGAAAGAATGGAGAAATAAGAATTCAAAAAAAATGAGGAGAAGCTGAGAAACCTTCAGGACATTTTTAAACTTTCCAACATCTGAATTATAGGAGTACCAGGAGAAGAGGAAAAGCCAGAAATTGAAAACTTATTTGAGCAAATAATAAAGGAGAACTTCTCCATTTTGGCAAAGAAAATAGACTTCCAGGAAGTCCAGGAAGCTCAGAGAGTCCCAAAGGAGTTGGACCCAAGAAGGAATACACCAAGGCACATCATAATTACATTAGCCAAGGTAAAAATGAAGGAGAGAATCCTAGGAGCAGCAAGAGATAAGGAGGCAGTTACCTACAAAGGAGTTCCCATCAGACTGTTAGCTGATTTCTCAAAAGAGACCTTAAAGGCAAGAAGGAGCTGGAAAGAAGTATTCCAAGTCATGAAAGGCAAGGACCTGCATCCAAGATTGCTCTATCCAGCAAAGCTTTCATTTAGAATGGAAAGGCAGATAAAGTGCTTCTCAGATAAGGTCAAGTTAAAGGAGTTCATTATCACCAAGCCCTTATTTTATGAAATGTTAAAGGGACTTATCTAAGACTTTTTAATCTTAAAAGAAGATTAAAAAAACATGTATAGTAAAATGACAGGAAACTCACAATTATTAACAACCACACCTAAAACAAAAACAAAAGAAACTAAGCAAACGACTAGAACAGGAACAGAACCACAGAAATGAAGATCACATGGAGGGTTAGCAATAGGGCAGTGAAAGGAGGAGAGAATAGGAAAAGGTACAGAGAATAAGTAGCATAGATGGTAGGTAGAAAATAGACAGGAGGAGGGCAAGAATAGTATGGGAAATATAGAAGCTAAAGAACTTATGACACATGGACATGAACTAAAGCGGGGGATGTGGATGGGAGAGGGTGTACAGGGTGGAGGGGAGTGAAGGGGGGAAATGGACAACTGTAATAGCATAATCAATAAAATATATTTTAAAAAGTGTATAATGGCCTTGTTCTTTGAACACAATCTATACAATAATTCCCCTACTGGGCTCCAGCATAAACCCTACATGGTACTTTTTCTTGCTGTAGATAACTCTTTAATTGTAACCTTAACAGGTTCTATGTAAAATGTCCCTTGATCCCTCCAGATAAACTGTGGTATAATATGATGAACACAGTGTGCAGCTGCTGCAGAGTTCTTCTCTGCTATAGACTTGTCAAGATCAGTTTTATATGTCAACCCTGCCAGGGCATGGTACCCTGTTTTTCAATCAAACATGAATCTAGGCATTTCTATGAGAATATTTAGTAGATGTGATTAGCATCTATAAAAGTGGATTTTAAAGAGATTATTTTAGATAATATAGAGAGTCTGATTGAAATTAGGTAAAAGGTTTTAAGAGTAGAGCTGAGATTTTCCTAAGGGAGAAGAAATTTAACCTGTGGACTGTAGTTTCATTTCCTATCTTTGAGTTTCTAGCCTTCCCTTCCAGATAGCTTACCACATGGATAGATTTCAGACTTTTTTATTTGGCCACCATAGTTGAATAAACTAATTCCTTGCAGCAAAATGCACAAATATCTGTGTGTATGTGTATGCATATACATAATGGTGTGTATATGTTTATGCTAAAGGTCCATGTTTTTTTTTCCTAGTAGACCCCTAACTAATGGAAGGCCCTATTAAGTTTGACAGCTTTAGGTTGTCCCAGAATCCATTCATTTCCAATACAAACCCTGATTTTTGTCATAGAATATCTGTTAAGTTTGAATATTTAATTTGTCATTGGGACTTACCCTCATCTTATTCTTTTCTCCCATATGGATGAAAATATTTTATACAGTGCTAGAGAGACCCTCTGACCTTAATCTTTGGTTGGAAATTATTTATATCCTCTTATCAAACTTACATTTTAAATCATTTATTACCCACAATGAGATCCATCCAGTTTCATAATCCTTATAATTACTAATTCTCAAATATTTCTTAATCATCTGATACACTTCATATATCTGTGCTTTCCCTTTTCCTGGTATACCATCCCAGCTTATCGCTGGGTAATCTTCTTTTAATAATTGATGCCACTCTGACATGGCAAAGACTATTCATACTCCACCAACCACCACTTTCAGAATTTTTATTGCTTGTGTGCACGAAGGTGAACTAGTTAAGTTCTGAGATCTCCAAAATTTAGAGTGTTCTCTTTTCTACCACTTGCAGTGCCACCTCTCATATGTTGGGTTCCCTGAGAAGAAGCCTCTGAGGAGATATGAAAGCAAGATATTTATTGAGGCAGGAGGAGTTTTCAGAATCAACAACTGTAGGGGAATAAAGGAAGCATGACTGACAGTAAACATGAAGCAGAGTGATGCAATGACAATAAAGTTGTCAGTGAACTCTATCTGAAGTAATGAAACTGAGTTTGTCCTTCAGAGTTATCTGAGGTTGAACAAGGAGGCCAGACATTTACACCTCTGCATTGACCACTCACTGGATGTGTGTGTGCTAAACCAGAAAAGGGGCAAAACTTGTGCAAGGCAGCACTGTGCAGTTGAGGGAAAATTCCAGAGGGGGACTCAGTGGAAAGTCATTGGCTGTTAAAATTCTTGGAAGAGAAATGAAGGTTTTGGTTCCATACAGAGCTTCTAGGAACTGCTCCAGGACATCGACTGCAGCCTAGCATCAAGGCCTATCACTATAAGAAACTTAGCATCAAGGTCTATCACTAGGCTGTAATCCACATGTATTGATCATGTTTTTAATAGTGTCCCGTTGTTGTTTGCTAATCAGAATTCATAATAATGCACTAGTTTAAGAGTTGATAGGAACTTTAAAGAAGTTGTATTATGAGAGAAAACACAATCTTATCAAATAATTATGGTTTCTTAATTTCTAAGGCAACCCCCAAATCCCTGACATGATACCTACAGGTTGCCTTAATTTCTAAGGCAAACTCAAAATCCCTATCATGATACCTAAATGATACCTTTAGGAAGTGGGAATCCTAAAGTTATAGAACTTTTAGAATGAAATTTCCTTCATGCCTCAGTCAGGCATGCCCATGAAGGAAAAGATAAAAGAGAACAGAAGTGGAGCAGGCAGACTGATTAAGTAAGAACCTCATTTCCCTACTAGTACAGAGATATATTACACATTTTGTCTGGGAATATGAAGTATGCCTTAGAGTTAAAAACCCTTTCTATGTTATTCCCTTTCTCTGCTTTCAAAGTGAGAGTGTTTTGGATTATATTATTTTCTCTTCCTTTTTAAATTTGCATGTTTTGGATGATAAAATTCATAATTTATTCTATTCCTAGACCAAATATATTGAAATATAGTTTCAATAAGCATAGGAGAAGAATGTATATCTCTTGAGTTGCAACACCAGTGGATTCATGACATGACAATGTAACATCTGGAAGTGACATAGGGCTACAACCCCTTGGAAAGTGCGGTGTGTGATTTTAACATGGTACTTGTAAATAAGTGAAATTGAATGTTTGACAAGAAGTTATTATTTTTATTTTTAACAAGGTTCTTTTCTGTTTTAATTATATATTACTAAATATGCTATTACATTTTTTCTGATATTTCCCCATTTACCCTCTCCACCCAGCACCCCCTATTCCCTCAGGCAATACTCCCAAAATTGTTCATGTCCATGGGTCATGCATATAAGTTTTTTGGTTACTCCATTTCCTATACTGTACTTTGCATCCCCATGGCTATTCTGTAATTACCTATTTGTACTTATTAAACCCCACACATCTTCACCCACTCCCCCACACCTCTGTCCCATTTGGCAAACATCAAAATGCTCTCCAAATCCATGTCTTTGTTTTCCTTGTTTGCTTAGACTGTTTTTAGGTTCAATTGCAGATAGATATGTGTCTTTTGCCATTTTATTGTTCATAGTTTTGATTTTCTCTTTTTTCTTAAATAAGTCCCTTTAACATGTCATATAATAATGATTTGTTGACAATGAACTCCTTTAGATTTTCTTGTCTTAGAAGCTCTTTATCCTCCCTTTGATTCTAAATGATAGCTTTGCTGAGTAGAGTAATCCTGGCTCTAGGTCCCTGCTTTTCATGACTTTGAATATTTCTTGCCAATCCCTTCTATCCTGCAAAGTTTCTTTGGAGAAATCAGCTGACAAACTTATGTAAACACCCCTATAGGTAACTAACTTCTTTTCCCTTGCTGCTTTTAAGATCCTCTCTTTATCTTTAACATTTGCCATTTTAATTATAATGTGTCTTGGTGTGGGCCTCTTTGTATCCATCTTGTTTGGGACTGTCTGTGCTTCTTGGACTTTCATGTCTATTTCCTTTACCAAATTAGGGAATTTTTCTTTCATTATTTTTTTTTCAAATAGATTGACAGTTTCTTGCTGTTTCTCTTCTCCTTCTGGCACCTGTATGATGTAAATGTTGGAACTCATGGAGTTGTCCCAAAGGCTGCTTATACTAAATACAATTTTTTGGATTATTTTTTCTTTATGTTATTCTGATTGGTTGTTTTTTGCTCCCTTATGTTTCAAATCATTGATTTGATTCTCAGCTTCATCCACTCTCCTGTTGTTTTCCTGTAAATTGCTCTTTATTTTAATGCCTTCATTTCTGACTGGATCTTTCTTATGCTGTTGAGCTTCTCACTAAGTTTCCTGAGCATCTTTATAACCAGTGTTTGGAACTCTGCAGCTGATAGATTGCTTATCTCCACTTCATTTAGCTCTTTTTCTGGATTTTGATATGTTCTTTCATTTGGGCCATGATTCTTTGACTTCTTGTTTTGGCAGCCTCCCTGTGTTTGTTTCTATGTATTAGGTAGAGCTTTTATGACTCTGTGATTTGCTAGTATAGTCTAATGTAATAGCTGTCCTATAAGGTCCAGTGGCATAGCCTCCCCTATCACCCAAGCTAGGTACTCAAGGTATGCCCTTTGTTTGGACTGAGCACACCTACCTCTTGTAATTGAGGCTTGGTTGCTGTTTGTAGATCAAGGGGAGGGATTTACCCAGATCAAACAGCTGCAAGGATAGGCTGTGACAACTTACCATCGACCTCTGCCCTCTGTGAAAAATTAGGCAGGGTGGCGGTACTCCAATGTGGTCTATAGCTGTCCACTGGGTATGCTGGTCCTGGGGTTTCTCAGGTAGTACAGGCTAGGGTAAGTCCCCACGTGTGTTCTGCTCAGGGCCACCCTGCCTGAGCTATAAAGCAATCTGAGATGGTTTCTACTTCTGTTGTGTTAGAGATTCCCAGGTGAAGTCAAGCTATGAATCTAGGCTAGCTGCTGCTAGTGTCAGGCCTGGGGTTCACTGAGGCCATTTGTTGCTTTTTTGAGAGGATTTAGGAAGTTGTAGACCATGAGCCAAGACCAGCCATTCATATGGAAAAGCAGCTTGGGAGGGCCCATAAATTGTGTGAGGAAGAGCCTCTGGGGATCTCTAAGGTACATCAAACAGTGTTAGCGTTAGCTGGCATGGTGGAGTCTCAGATATGGCACCATCTTACTGGCTCTACGGGGGGAAGATTTAAAAAACAGACAATGGCATCTACTCACATTGATGCCAGACACTTCAGTATCTCCCTATATGCCACTGTTGCCTTTCAAGCTGCTACCCCAGTACCGGAGCTCATAGGGAATGATTCTGAGTAAGTGAGTCCATGTGTGGGTTCTTTAAGAGAAACTTCTTGGGGTTCCAGCAGTTTATTCCACTGATTCAGTCCACACTGGTTTTTGCAGCCAGAAGTACTAGGGACTTATCTTTCTGGCACTGGAACCCTGGGTTGGGGCACCTGGTGTGGGACTCCTCACTCTCAAGATATCCCTCCCAAATTTTTATCTATCACACATGAGTGAGGGACCAGCCTGTTCCACATCTGTACCTCTCCTACCAATCTGGGTGGATGTGGTTTCTTTAATTCTGTAGCTGCCAGACTTCCACTTAATTCAATTTCTGATGGTTCTGAGTGATGGTTGTTCTAAATTTTAGTTGTGATTTTGATGTCGTCATGTGAAAAGGTGGGCTATCTCCTGCCTATGCCATTGTCTTAACCAGAATTCACAAGTTTATTTTATTTTTATTTTATTTTATATTCTCTTTATTTAAGATACTCATTGTATTCTAGGCTCCCAGTTGGTCAGTGAATCATTAAAATCCTCTGTATCATCCAGGTATAAGATAAAATGTGAGTAAAATCTGACCAATCATATTAACTCATTCCTTGAATCCAGCAATAGTTTATGACCTAAGCAAGGCAAATTAATGTTCTGCCCTGTGATTAATGTTGAACATGGGAAGACAGTCTTTCTTTTTCAGCTAAGGATGCTGAACTGAGAGAATATGAATATGTGATAACAGGTGGCCCTCTTTCTCATCACAGGAAAGGCATGTTATAAAGAAAGAAATTATATCAATACTGAGAACTAAGAAAGAGAGCTCAAGAGAGAGCATTCATGGTCATTTGGGAAACTAAATGCAAGATTGCTTGAAGTTGCCTCTAAATCCAGGCCTCTTGTTTACATAGGAATGCAAATTTGTCCTTTGGCTCAAGATAATATTAGATGATTTTCTCGCCCTTTTGAGCAATAGAGAACTGATAAAAAAATCATCAAGAGTTTGCTTATAATGGTCAATCACTTTTCATCAGCTGTCATGCTCCTTCAGCTCTTTATTTCCGAAGGATATTTTGTTCTCTATCTTAATTAATCTGTTTTAGGTGCTATAGAAAGACACCACAGACTGGAGGGGCTATCAAACATAGAAATGTATTGCTCACATTTCTGAAGAATGGAAGTCTGAGAACATGGTCACATGAGGGCTCTTTTCTAGGTTGCAGAATTCTCATTTATTCTAGTGGAGCAGAAGGGGCTAGGGAGATCTGTGGGGCCTCCTTTGCAAAAACACTGTCCTCATTCATGAGGTTCACCCTCATAACATAATCACCAGTCAGATGCCCCACACCCAAATAATATCACATTTGGGGATTAAGATTTCAACAAATAATTTTAGGGGACAAAAATATTGAGAGCATAACACTCCCTCTTCACTTGACCTCTGTTATTCTTCCCAGCCGCTACTTCTCAGACCCTTTTCTCTTTGACTAGACAAGAAGCAGAATCAGGAGTTCTAAGCATAGTCCAATTTCTGCTATCAACTTATTATACATCCATAGGTAAGCTACCTTATTTCTCCTGGCCTTTGTTTATTCATCTCTAAAATAAAAATAGTACACCAAAATCACTCCTAAAGTACACTATTTAGCTCTAAAAATCTGTGTTTTATAATAGGAAGTGAAGAGAAAGAAATATGCAGTTAAAAGTTGCATATGCTTGAGTCAAATGAAGATGCATTTAGGTGAAATAATTTTTAATTTTCTTCTTTACTGTTAGATAAGTTCATTGTGTTCTATAGTATGTATCTATTTTTTTCCAGAAAGAAAGGAGATATTTTTTTAAAGCTGTAAATGATTTGACAATACCCAATGTTATCATTGCTTAAGTCTAATTACTGGGGAAACAATCTGTACATATTTACTTATCAAATTTCAAACTGCCATCTCCCCTAAGTGGAACCAATTGCATTAAGGCAGTTATAGAAGAAGTGCAGCCATTCTCCTACTTTCACTAAATTTGTAATCATAAAAAAAAATAATTGTAAATGTTTATTTTCCTCCCCTTCAACCATGTAAGTACACCTCATCATATTCTTTGCAAAAGTGATTATCAGTTCTGTCTCTGAAAATCTTCACAGAAAAATTAGATACCCAACAGACTCCTGTTAAACTAAGCACTTGACTCCATTACTTAGAAAGCCAGTTGGTATTCATTTTTACATCTGCCACCAAATTCTTTTAGCTTTGCTATTTTCTCCCTATTATTCTTTTCTTTCTGTGTGTGTGTGTGTGTGTGTGTGTGTGTGTGTGTGTGTGTGTGTGTTTCAGAGAGGAAGAGAGAGAATTGTAGAAAAGATAAATGGTTTCCAGGTATTCAAGCAAATACAGTACCAGATATTTAAATTGAAAATGTACACACTGACGAAAGTTTACTTTACTTGGGTCCAAGAATCTTTCATTACATTACATATTCCAAATTGAATAAGATCTTACTCAAGATCTCACCTTACACAAAAACCCTAGGTGTCCAAGTAGATAAGAAATAAATTTTTGTTTTGGAGAACGCTTACCCTCTTGAGAATCATTTTATAACACTAGGAGCTGCCAGTTTTCAGAACATTTGTTTTAAGTCTTCTGGTCTAACTTCCACAATGATCAGCAATAATATATGGATTGTCCAAATAGACACTATTCCTTGGAGTTGACAGCACTGTTACACTGGAGTCAAACTTGTATAAGGAGATTATTAATGAGGCAGGTGAGCTTTTCCTCATGTGCAGGCTTTCTACCACGTAGTCTGTTTATTATTACTGTCAAGTAAAAGTTATGCTTGGTTTGAATTTTTCTTTCTATTGAATTTATTAGGAGGACACTGATTCACAAAATATTCAGGATTCAGGTCCGTCATTACACAATACATCATCTGTACACTGTATTGTGAGCTTACTACCCCAACTCAAGTCTCCATCCACACCATTTCTTCCCCATACCCTCATCCACCTCCTGCAACTCTCCTCTTTTCCTGGGCAATCACCACACTTTTGTCCACACCCATGAGTTTTTTTCTCACTTTTTAAAAAAATTTTACTCAGTATCTTCATCCCTGCCACCCAGCCCTACCTTGACACTGTCAGTCTGTGACCATGCCTCTGTTTCTATTTGTTTGGCAGTTCATTTTGTTCCTTAGATTACATATGTATGTGAAATCATATGGAATTTTTCTTTTTTAAATTAAATTTAATTTTTTTTATTGCGGTTCAATTACAGTTGTCTCCATTTCTCCACCACCATTCCCACCCCCCACCACAGCCATCCCCACTTCCCATCCTTGATCCTATCCTTCTTTGGTTTTGTCACTGTGTCCTTTATATATGTTCCTGAAAAACCTTCCTTCTTTTCCCTTTTGCTTTTTTTTTTCTTTTGTTGATTAGGTTCCTGTTAAAGGTGAGATCATATGGCAGTTGTCCCTCACCACCTGGCTTATTTTACTTAGCATAATTCTCCCCAGTTCCATCCATGCTGTCACAAAGGGTAGGAGCTCCTTCTTTCTCTCCGATGAGTATTATTTCATTGTGTAAATGTACCATAGTTATTTTGATCCACTCATTTACTGAAGGGCACTTAGTTTGCTTCCAATACTTGGCTATTGTGAATTGTGCTGCTATGAACATTGGGGTGCATAGGTTCTTTTGGATTGGTGTTTCAGAGTTCTTAGGGTATAATCCCAGGAGTGGAATTGTCGAGTCAAAAGACAGTTCATTTTTAGTTTTCTGATGAAATTCCATACTGTTTTCCACAGTGGCTGCACCAGTCTACATCCCCACCAAACAGTGCACTAGGGTCCCCTTTTTTCCATCTCCTCTCCAACACTTCTTCCATGAATTTTATTTAAATGTCTTTTTAGTTGCTACTGCTAATTTCTAGTAGATTGCAGTCCCAAATTCCTTATATGATTATTCAGATAAAAGTATTTCAATTTTGACATCCTCATTCTGTCATAGGATAAACCACAAGTATTTAAGTCTTATGTGGTTGTAATCAGCGTGAGAAACATTGAATTATTGTTTAATTTTACATGCTCTATGTACTACTTCCAATCAAAACAGGAGGTGGGAAAAGAAGATGGGAACAAAGGAAATGGATTTATTTACTATAGTTAAAGTAGAGTTATAACCATAGGCAGATTGAAGAAGGCAAAGTCTGGTTCAAGAGTAAGAGTACTTGACTTGGTATCAAGGGAGAAGGGAGATGACCTGTGTGCACAGGGATTTGCTATTAGGAAGGAAAACTGAAGCCTCCTAAGTGAATATTTAATTATTTGTTCCAGGAAATTCTTACTCAGTATGATAAGGATGTAAGCAAATAAATAACTTTGCTGTTGCTTTAGGAAATTTCTGTAAATCAAATGGTTAGCTTATTAGTTCACCTATTCACTATACTTTATTTCTCAGAATCACTTCAAGACCTCACCCCATTGTACTATCAGTCCTAAGCTATTATCTCATAAACCAGATCCAATAACAACAAATTCCCTGTTTTGAAAGATCTTCCTTATGCCCCTTGATCCCAGACCCCCAAACTCTACAAATATCCTACTGACCTTCTTTTCATGGGACACTACTAAAATCCTGTTAGAATAGTCTTTCCGCTTACTGCATTAAGTAAGATCTAGTGAGATATGGTAGATCAGTAAAATACACCATCCAAGTCATATATCACCTTCTTCTTGTTTAGAAATGGAATGTCTCCTAGAATATTGCCAAAAATGGCAATTACTTTATTAACAAGTTGTTTTCTTATACATTCATTCATGTTTGCTAATTAACAAATTCAATATCAACTCCACAGAAATACAGGTTGTATTGATGATACTTTTGAACAAATTAAAAGAAAATAAATGTGCATTTTTGGCCATGGAAATGAAGTTTCAAAATGTGTCCATACTGCATCTTTTCCAAGGGAAATTGAAACAAGTCTGTGAAGAAAAGTGTAGCTAGTAGAAATGGGAATTCTACAATCTTGTATACTGCCTAAAAGATCATTTCCAGTTTCTTCAGTGTCAGAGAAGTAAATGTTGATACTTGTGCTGTCATGATGATCTTACTTCTCAAAATGCAAAGATTAGTTTTTGTGTATTTGGACTTTGTCACTGCTTCAGCTGTAACAGTTTTCTTTGTAAGTGAAGATTCTGCTTTCAGTTGTATCCATTTTAATATTAATTAGCCCTTTTCATACTTATAGCTGGCATATCTCAAACTCCAACAGACAGCAAAGCCACATTTCTGCTAACTCTATACATTGTGGTGGTTTCTGGAAATGAGATCTATCTCTGAGAGACCTGACACAGTTTCAGTATTCTGCTGTTTAAACACAAAAAGGGGAAAGAAATATCCCTTCCAACCCAGCAGCAAATAACACTTACTGACCCTATACCACCTGCAGGAACTACGCTAGGCATTTATGTGTCTTAACTTATGAATCCTCACAATAGCTATATGAATTAGCTACTGTTCTTAGCCTCATTTTAAGACAAGAAAATGGCAACAGTTTAAGTGTAGCAGTGAGGATGTGGAAGAACTAGGATAGGATTTATTCCTAATGTTTCTACAACCTGTGCACTTACCACACCTTTTACTATGACCCATAATTAGTGCATACCAGACTTTATCTTACTAAACAAACCTAAAATATGTGTATTAGCATTGACTTCACCATTTTTAGAAGAAATAGGTAAAGGAATAACTATTTTACATTGTGTAACCAAAGGGTAGTTTCTTCCAAATAAAGGGAAGCTTCTAGTTCCAGTGACTGACATATACTATAGGTTTGATAAATCTTTGTGAATGCATGAGCAACATTGAGCTATACTTGATTTGAGGGCTCCTTTCATCTTCTTGGGTCCCAGAGTCACTCAGACCAGAATCATCATTGAGCTTACTTTGTTCTCGTCAATTATCCCTGGCCAGCCTCCCTTCCAGTTCCTTTCACACCCCAAAATGTCTCTCTGCTGTCATATCCTGTAAACTTTCCTCTCTATCTATCACATTTTTTCATAAAGAGATACTCTATCTCATTTCTTTTTTTCATATTTTATTGTTATTCAAGTACAGCTGTCTCCATTTTTCCACAACCACTTTCCCCCACCTCACCCACCCTCACTCTTTCTCCCCTTTGGCTTTGTACATGTGTCCTTTATACATGTTCCTTGATTATACTTCCCCTTCTTTCCACCTTATCATCTCCCCCCTCCCCTCTGGTTACTGTCAGTTTGTTCTGTATTCAATGTTTCTGCTTATATTTTTCTTGCTTGTTTGTTTTGTTGATTAGGTTTCACTTATAGGTGAGATCATGTGATATCTGTCTTTCTCCACCTGGTTTATTTCACTTATAATAATGGTTTCCAGTTTCATCATTTCTTTCTCTTTTTTTTTCTGAAATAATGTGCCTGGTGGCTTTCTACACATATACAATTCATTTTTTCTTTGTGTAGTATAAGATTAATCCATTCATTTTACTTATATTAGATTGCTTGTTTACTGGTATAATAAAAGTAAGCATGGATGAACCTTTGGATTATTATAGTAAGTGAAATAAGCCAGTCAGAGAAAGACAAGCACTGTATGGTTTCACTCATATGTGCAATCTAATGAACAAAACAAACTAACAAATAAAATAGACTCATAAATACAAACTGACCTTGTCTGAGGGGAGAATAGTGGGTGGCAGGGTGAAAAAAGTGAAAGGATTAAGCAAAAAAACCCATCATAGACACAGACAACAGTATGGTGGTTTCCAGAAGAAAAGGTGGATGTAAGAGGTAGAAGAGTGTAATGGGAGATAAAGGGTTATAGAAAGAGACTGGACTTCATGTCGTAAACACACAATACAACATACTATGATGTATTTTAGAATTATACACTTGAATTCTGTATAATTTTATTAACAAATATTACCCTGGTAAATTCAATAAAAATAAATAAACAAAAGAATATAAATAACAAAACATTAGATATAGAATTTGTATTGACCCTATAAATGAGATCAACGTGAAGTATGAAAATCTTTAAGAAAAAACAAAAAGATTATTATTTCTTATAACTATAATAAAAATATTTTCCAAGTGCTTTGGAAAAGTGGTAGAAGGATTTTTTGTTTTTACTTTTATGTATATCTGTTCAGTCCAATATATCATTATATCACACATTTTGGTTTCATACTTCCAACACACGCCAACTTAATTTGAGAAAGGCAAAGGTGCATGCTTCATCTATGGGTGAATGAATTGTTTAATTGGCAAATTGTCACAATTTATTGACTATATGAAAAAATACAAATGGTAAATTATAGTAATATTATTTATCATTTTATGTAATGATCTCTGAATTATAAGTAATGTGTGCACTAATACATCCGTTATTTCTCCATAACAATAGGATGACCAAATCTTTAATAGACTGTGCTATTTTCTCTTGACAGGCTTATTAATTATTTTTTCTCAGTTTAGAAAATTTCTTTTCATTCATCAGCCTATACTAACACCAAGACAAAGACATAGAATCAGAACCAAGAGCAAACCAAGCATTTCTGTGGAAAGCAGACAAAAATAAAGCTAACATCCTGTCTGGTGCATGAGATGTTCTTGCAGGAAACTTGAGGAGGACACACAGATAATTAAAGCTACTGTTTATTTCACACTAACTATTTGATAGATTTGCATTGTTATTCTTGACATCTCCAGGGAAATAAAGAATTGGTGGTCATGTGAGTGAGCTTCAAACAAGGTCATGAAGCAAAGACACAAACCTGATCTACAGCCTACAAATAACCTGCTCTTTCATCTAGGTTAACTCTGACACTTGAGCCAACTGACAGGTGTGTGTGTCCTAATTTGTCTTAATCATACATTACATAAAATATTAAAATTATAGTATATAAGAACACAAAATAGTTGTTTCTGGTGACATATAGTGGGATACACAAGAAATGGGAAGAAAATAAAGGACACCTTAATTTACCATATCCTATTTTTTACATTTAAACAAGGAAAAAGAGGAAGATGGTGTTGAAGCAGATGGGAGCTGAGCCCAATTGCTCATACACCAAACTGGGACAACTAAGCAGGTGTTCCAAAAAACAAAGTGAGCAACCAACAGAATCTTAGCTGATTGAAGTATGAAAGCCAAAGTGTGCAAAGGGTGCTTCCAAATAGGTGGTGAGGTGGTTTTATAGATGGATGGGGCAAGTCCTTAATCATTGTGCCAGAAACTGGCTACCATGGTGACAGCATTGGAGGAGAACCAGGTCAATGATAACAGATTAGCACATCCCTTCTTTCTCGGAGTGGGCAAATCACAGACTCATGTCAGAAGCACTTGAACACATAAGGTAGCAAGGAGAAAACTGCATTCATGCACATAGCTGGTGGCACACCCAAGCTCAGGCAGTGGTTGCCAGCTGGGACAGTGCCAGAGAGTTGGGGAGGGGATACTGGTGGTACCTTGAGCTGATAGAAGAGGTGGGCAATGACTGATCATGATTAAGGTAGACTCAACTTGATAGAGAGTTGGAGTGTATGGAAAGACTGGCTTGGAGCAGCAGTGGCACCTACAGAGCCTTTTTTCAAAAGGAGAACTGAGGGTCACTGGTTGGGGAACTCAGATTCTCAACTGCCTGATCATCAAGGAGAGAGAATTGTGAGAATGATTTGCTCCCATTCAGTGCACCTCATGGACTGATGAAAGATGTGCAAAAAGAGATGGTTTATTGGTGCCATCCTGGCACAGCTACACGGAGTGGAGAATGTCAGCTGCACAGAGTTTTGAGAGTGTGGTCTGGGAACTGGGGACCTGTGATTATTGCAGCCCAGACTGAACCTTCTTCTTTGGTGGAAACGATGGAAAGGGAAAATTGAGCCCAATATCCCATCACCTGCAGGAGCTGGGAAGATCTGCAAAACTGGCTGGGCAGTTTAATAACCAACAAGTTTCCCCACCTCAAGAGTAGGACAGCAAGGCTAATGCCTAAAAGGGCCCACTTTGAACACCCCACAGCAATACAAAGTACACTGGATCCTAGGGCCCTATTACACTGAGACCATCCAAACAGGAAGCTAAAAAATGGTACAACAAGGGATATTTAGGGCACTGCTAGACTTGGCTCACATACAGAGCTGCAGGATACACCAAGCAGAGAAAACTAATACTCTTATACAGATTGTGTCCTTCCCCCTGTGAAACTGACAGCTATTTAACAGAAACTATACATCATTGGAAATAAAGTGGAACAGATTAAGATGGGAGGTATAGAGGCAGGGGGAACACACCCACAATTTTTCTGGAAGACTAAATAGTGCCTCCCAGGTGAAACACAGAGGCATTGCCCTCTGGATAGCAACAGAAGATCCCTCTAAAGGCAAAGGAAGGACATATGGTGGTGTTGCGAAAAGTTAAATGACCTTTCTGGGACCTGGAACTGAAAGAAAACCAGAAACAGATCCAGGAAGAAGACAGAAAGCAAACACCAACAGTTGAAACACCTTGTTCTTCATCAGAACTTGTTTATTTTTTAATTTATCTTTCTTCCTTTTTTTAAGTTTTTTGTTTGATTTTATTTTTGTTGTTTCTTGTTAGTTTGTATTTCTCCCTTGCATACTGCATTTTAATTTTCTTCTTTCCCTTTACTCATATTCCAAATAACTCACTCTTCCTGGTCTTTTAATTTTTATTCTTTTATATATATATATATATATATATATATATATATATATATATATATATATATATATATATATATATATTAGTGTTATTCCAAACCCCACACAGCACCTTTCCATGGTCTTAATCCATTTCACCATGTTCCTGAGCTTTATTACTGTTGTAAACTTTATTTTCTCTTACTCTATGCTATGCTCACATCCCTTACTCTTACTATTTCTCTTCCATCTAACCTCACATAAGCACTCTTCTTCCTTAACTCAGGTCACATTTTTTCTCCTCATATGTCCATTACACACTTTTAAACAGTGAATAGTTGGGCAAAACACCATGGTTATTGCTATACTTCTTCAACAGAACTCTCTTATTTTTTCACTATTTGTACTTTAAATCCCATAGAACACTCTCTACCTGTCTTACTCCATTTTGCCTTCTCCCTGCCTTTGAACAGTTAAATGAGGAATTTTATTTCATTTTCTCCCCTCTGTCAACCTGGGGTTTACTTCTTACTTTTATTAGTTTACTTCCCTTGGCCTCTCAAAATCATTTTTCTTTACAGTAGACACCTCCTATTCACCTTTCTCTCTTGTACAATACTCTTATTCATGTTCCACCTTTATTAAAGGTCATTCACCTTTTGCTGCTATTGACCCTACTGTGGTTTTCCTGCATTTTTGCTACCATGGGTCCAATACATTTTCAATTTTACTTTAAATCTC
This sequence comes from Phyllostomus hastatus, assembly GCF_019186645.2. NCBI lineage: Eukaryota > Metazoa > Chordata > Mammalia > Chiroptera > Phyllostomidae > Phyllostomus > Phyllostomus hastatus. Next base: position 329,434 of record NW_025333922.1, on the reverse strand, counting down.
ATAGTATACTCTTCTCTTTTTACCCCATTTTTCCCATTTTCCTTCCATGTTTTACTTACATTTACATTTTTTCTCTCCCTTTCTTTGTCTTGGTTCTACCCATTCTCTTATCAATTCTTCTCCTTCTTCCCACTCCAAAACATTTTCCCCTTTTCTAGTCATCTAATATTCCTTTTGTCATATCTCATAATATTCATAATCTCTCTTCACCTTTATTAAACTTAGTTCAATTGTGGTTCAGATTGCTGATGTGCCAAGGGGGTTCTTTCTGCTGGCTTAGGCTTGGTTGTTTGATAATACCTCTTTGTTAACAGCATACTAAATAGTGGAGAACTTAGCCAGTACAAACAACTGAAAAAGAGAAAGAGAGAATCCTCAAAACCTTGTACACACAGAAGAACCAGCTTCAACACAACCTGAACTCACCAGCACAACAAAATACAAGAGGTGGTGGAAAGATTTACCTTTATTTAACCAGCTGGAGTGAAGAACCCACCAAAGAAAGACCCAGCAACAATCAAAACCCAAAGATAAACACAGAGCCAACTTAAATGAAAGCCTAAAACCAGTGAACTTGGGAGATCAAGGAGATGCCACTAGTGAATCTCACAGCTATTCTACCACAAACGTCCACACCATAAACCCAGGGAGCCAGAACAGATCAATTTAAGAAGCTGAGGCTAACAAGAAGAGTCTCACAAACAATGGGAAGACAAAGAAACAACCCCCCCCCCAAAAAAAAATAAAAGGAAAGAAGGAAGCCTCAGAAAGAATGCTAAATGAAATAAATGTAACTCAATTATCAGATATTGAGTTCAAAGCAATTGTTATCATGAGGCTCAGTGAGCTCACAATGAATTACCAAAAACTACAGGGAAACTACAATGAACTCACTGCAAACTACATAAACATGAAAAAGGAAATAGAAACTATCAACAAGAGCCAAGAGGAAATGAAGAACATAGTATCTGAACTGAAGAATACGGTAGAAGGAATTAAGGCAGGATACATGAAGCAGAAGATTGGATCAGTGAGCTGGAGGACAAAGTAGAAGAAAACACCCAGAAAGAGCAAGAAAATGAAAAGAGGCTCAGAAAGAATGAAGAGGGATTAAGAGAAATGCAAGATAATATGAAATGTAATAATATCCACATTACAGGGATACCAGAAGGAGAAGAAGAGCAAGGGATAGAAAACCTATTTGAAAAAGTAATGATGGAAAACTTCCCTAATTTGATGAGAGAAAAAGTCATACAAGTCCAGGAAACACAGAGAGTCCCAAACAAGAGGAACCCAAAGAGGCCCACCTCAAGACACATCATAATTAAACTGGCAAAATTCCAAGACAAAGAGAGAGTCTTAAAGGCAGCAAGGGAGAAACAGGAAGTAACATACAAGGGAGCCCCAATAAGGTTAGCAGCTGACTTCTAAATGGAAATGCTCCAAGCCAGAAGAGAATGGCAAGAAATATTCCAAGTAATGAGAAGCAGAGGCCTGCAGCCAAGGCTACATTTCCCAACAAGGCTTTCAATCAAGATAGTAGGTCAAGTAAGGAGCTTCCTAGACAAAAGAAGTCTAAAAGAATACACCTCCACCAAACCAGATCTGCAAGAGATGCTAAAGGACCTGCTTTAAGGAAAGGAAGGGGAGAGAGAGGGAGAGAAAGAGGGAGGGAGAGAGAGAGAGAGAGAGAGAGAGAGGGAGAGAGAGAGAGAGAGAGCATCTCTCTTGGCCATCTCTGTGTTCGCCTTAGCAAACTCTAGTGGTAGTGTTTGCGGGATTTCAGGATCGAAGCCAGTGCCATTGAAAGCATTTTTCGCAGCTTCTGCTCCTGAGCGATTGTCAAAACTGACAAAACCTACAGGCAGCTTAGATGTGAGCTTTATAAGAGAACCCTCATAGCCCTTAAATGATCTCAGAGACAGAGAGGGAGAGAGAGAGAAACACAGGTGTGAAAATGGCAAAGCATAAGTGCCTATCAATACTAACCTTGAACATCAATAGATAAATGCTCCAATCAAAAGACATAGAATAGCTGATTGGATAAGAAAACATGACCCACACATATGCTGCCTACAAGAGACCCACCTCAGGAAAAAAGATCTACACAGACTGAAAGTGAAGGGCTGGAAAGAAATTTTCCAAGCAAACGGAGAGGGGAAAAAATGCTGGGGTAGCAATACTCATATCAGACAAAACAGACTTCAAAAAAGGGGGCCATAAAGAGAGACCTAGAAGGTAACTTCATAATACTCAAGGGGAGAATCAATCAAAAAGACATAAACATTGTAAATATATATGCACCCAACATAGGAGCACCCAAATGCATAGAGAAAATCTTAGAAGACTTCAAGAAAGATAGGACAGCAACACAATCATAGTAGGGGATTTTAACACCCCACTGTCAAAAATGGACAGATCTTTTAAACAAAATATCAACAAATATATTGTGGCATTGAACAACGCCCTAGATGAAATGGACTTAACTGATATATATAGAACCCTTCATTCCAAAGAAGCTCAATACACATTCTTTTCAAATGCACATGGAATATTTTCAAAGATAAACCATCATCGGACACCAAAAAAAGCCTCAATAAACTCAAGAAAGCTGAAATCATATCAAGCATTTTCTCGGATGATAAGGGACTGAAACTAGAAACTAACCCCAAGGAAAAAACCCCAAACACTCAAAATCATGGAGATTTAATAGCACGCTATTAAACAATGAATGGGAAAAGAACAAGAATAAGGAAGAAACCAAAAAGTTTCTAGAAACAAGTGAAAATGAACTCACAACAACCCAAAACTTATGGAACACTGTGAAAGCAGTCCTGATAGGGAAGTTCATGGTGATACAGGCCTACCTAAAAAATATAGAAACACTTCAAACAATCTAACCCTACACCTACAACTGGAGGAAAAATAGAGAGAGAGAGAGAGAGAGAGAGAGAGAGAGAGAGAGAGAGAGAGAGAGAGAGAGAAGGGAGAGAGAGAGAGAGAGAGAGAGAGAGAGACTGCTCAGAGCGAGTGGAAGGAAGGAAATAACCAAGATCTGAACAGAATTAAAACACATAGAGATGAAAGGCAGAATTCTAAGGATCAAAGAATCCAGGAGCAGGTTGTTGGAAAAGATAAACAAAACTGACAAGCCTTTAAGCAGGTTCATCAAGAAAAAAAGAGAGAAGACCCAAATAAACACAATCATAAATGAAAGAGGAGACATTACAACTGATACCACAGAAATAAAAGGATTGTAAGAAATTACTATGAAGAACTGTATGCCAAGAAATTTGACAACCTAGGTGAAATGGACAGATTTCTAGAAAACTATAATCTTCCAAAACTCAATGAAGAAGAAGCAGAAAGCTGAAACAAAACAATAACAGCAGATGAAATTAAAGAAGTAATAAAAAAACTCCTGACACACAAAAGCCCTGGATAAGATGGTTTCACAGGAGAATTCTACAAAGCATTTAAGGAAGAACTAAACCCTATCCTTCACAGACTATTTCAAAAAGTCCAAAATGATGGAAGACTCCCAAATTCTTTTTATGAAGCTATCATCATCCTAATTCCAAAACCAGATAAAGACACAGGAAAGAAAGAAAACTTCAGGCCAATATTGCTCATGAACATAGATGCTAAAGTCCTCAACAAAATATTGGCAAACCCCAACCAACAATACATTAAAAAGATCATACACCATGACCAAGTGGGATTCATCCCAGGGATTCAAGGCTGGTACAACATTCACAAATCAATAAACATAATACATCACATAAACAAAAGTAAAGACAAAAATTACATGATTATATCAATAGATGAGGAAAGAGCATTGATAAGTTACAGCACCCATTTATGATAAAATAACTGAGCAAAGTGGGAATAGAGGGAGAATTTCTGAACATAATAAAGGCCGTAAATGAGAGACAAACAGCCAACATCATACTAAATGGGCAAAAACTAAAATATTTTCCAATAAGATCAAGAGCAAGACAAGGTTGTCCACTTTCACCAGTTCTATTCAATATAGTATGGGAAGTTTTAGCCACAGAGATCAGACAAGAAAGAAATAAAAGGCATCCAGATCAGAAAGTAGATAAGAAAACTGTCACTGTTTGCAGATGACATGATAGTGTACATAGAAAATCTTATAGACTCGGCCAAAAAATGGCACAAGCTAACAAATGAATTTGGCAAAACACCAGGATACAAACTCAATATCCAGAAATCAAAGGCATTTTTGTATACCAACAATGAAACAGCAGAAGCAGAAATCTAGAAAAAATCCCATTTGTTATAGCAAAAATAAATAAATAAATAAATAAATAAATAAATAAATAAATAAGTAAAATGCGTAGGAATAAACCTAACTGAAGAGGTAAAAGATCTGTACTCAGAAAACTACACAACACTGAAGAAAGAAATCAAGGAAGGCACAAACAAATGGAAACATATACCATGTTCAGGGACTGGAAGAATTAACATCATCAAAATGTCCATACTACACAGACCAATTTACAGATTCGATTAAATACCCATTAAATTATCAATGGCATATTTCACAGACATAGAACAAACACTTGAAAAATTCATATGGAACCATAAACGATGCTAAGTAGCCACTGCAACTTTGAGAAATAAGAGCAAAGTAGGAGGGATCACAATACCTGATACCAAACTGTACTACAAGGCCACTGTAATCAAAACAGCCTGGTACTGGCATAAAAACAGCACATGGACCAATGGAACAGAACAGAAAACCAAGAAATAAACCCAAGTGTCTAGGTCAATTAATATTTGACAAAGATGGCAGCAACATAAAATGGAGTAAAAATAGCCTCTACAACAAATGGTGTTAGGAGAACTGGACAGCTACATGCAAAAAAATATGCAACTTGAGCACCAACTTACACCGTATACAAAAATAAAATAAAAGTGCATAAAAGATTTAAATATAAACTGTGACACCATTAAAGTCCTAGAGGAGAACATAGGCAGAAAAATTTCAAATATTTCATGCAGAAACATTTTTACTGATATGTACCCCAGAGCAAGGGACATAAAGGAAAGAATAAACAAATGGGATCTCATCAAAATAAAAAGCTCTGCACAGCTAAAGAAAACAGTATTAAAATAAAAAGAGAACCAACTGTATGGGAAAACATGTTTGCCAATGATACCTCAGACAAGGGTTTAATCTCCAAAATATATAAGGAATTTACATGACTCCACTCTAAGAAGACAAGCAACCCAATTAAAAAATGGGCAAAGGACTTGAACAGACACTTCTCCAAGGAGGACATAGAGAGGCTCCAGAGGCACATGAAAAGAAGCTCAGTATTGCTAGCTACCATTGAAACCACAAATTTGCTAGCAAATTAAATTGCTAGCAAATTAAAACCACAATGAAATTCCACTCCACACCAGTCAGAATGGCCATCATAAACACATCATTAAACAACAAGTGTTAGAGAGGTTGTGGAGAAAAAGGAACCCTAGTGTATTGTTGGTGGGAATGCAGGCTGGATCAACCACTGTGGAAAAAAGTGTGGAGTTTCTGCAGAAAACTAAAAATGTAACTAACTGGGTCTTAATGTAGCAATTTCACTGCCAGGATATAATCCTAAGAATCCTGAAACAGCAATTCAAACAAACCTATGCATGTCAATGTTTATAGCAGCACCATTTACAATAGCCAAGTGCTAGACACAACCTAAGTGCCCATCAGTGAATGAATGGATCAAAAAACTATGGTGCATTTACACAATGGAATTCTATGTAGGAGAAAGAAGGAGCTCCTACTCTTCATGAGAGCATGGATGGAACTGGATAGCATTATGCTACATGTCATACGCCAGGCAGTGAAAGACAAATACCACGTGATCTCATCTATAAGTGAAACCTAATCAATAAAACAAGGAAGCAATCAAAATACAACCAGAGACACTGAAATAAAGAAAAGAGTGACAGTAACCAGAGAGGAGAGGGGAGAAGGATTATAGGGGAAAATAAGGGAAGGGCCATGAAGGAACATATATAAGAGGCATATGAACAAAACCAAAGGGGGTAGATTCAAGGGTGGGAGATGTGGAGGGATGGTGAGGTGAAAATGGAGACAACTGTACCTGAACAACAACAACAGAAAGATCAATCAATGAATTAATTAATCAATGAAAAATGTAAATGGGTCAAATATTCAATTAAAAAATATGGGGCAGCTAAATGAATAAGAAAACAAAATGCTTACACATACTGCCTGAAAGAGACAAACTTCTATTCAAAAGACACACATAGACTGAAACTATAAAAATAAAAAATTATTTCATAAACTTAAAAGTTAAAAAAAAGCTGGGGTAGCAATTCTTATACCAGACAAATAGACTTTAAAACAAAGACTATAACAGATTAAACACAAGTCATCAATTCCACTTCTTAGTATTTTTATGAAGACATCCAAAACACTAATTTGAAAAGTCATATGCATCCATGTGTTCACTGCATTACTTACAATAACCAAAAATACAAAAGCAACCTAAATGTCCAGCAATAGATGAATAAAAATTGAAGAGGTGACACTACTAATCCTTAAGAAAGAATGAAATGTTGTCATCTGCAAAGTCATGGATGGAACTAGAGGGCATTATGCTAAGTGAATATGTCAGACATAGAAAGGCATATGCTATGTGTTTTCACTTCTGTGAAGAATCTAGAAAACAAAATAAATGAGAAAAGATAAACTCTTAGAAAAAGAGAACACTTTGATACTTGCCAAATGTTTGGGAATTTGAAGGGATGTATAAAAAGGGGAGAAGATATTAAGTACAAATTTCTAGTTACAAAATAGTCATGAGGATGTAATGTATAACATAGGAAATATGGTCAAAACTATAATTTAACTATGTATGGTGTCAGATGACTACTAGATTGATTTATCAGGGCATCACTTTAATAAGTTATATAAATATCTAATCACCATTTTATACACTGAAATTAATATAATATTGTAAGTGAACTTCAACTAAATAATAAAAATATTTTTAGCCCCAGCTGGTGTAGCTCAGTAGATTGAGGGCAGACTTGTGAGCCAAAGGGTTGCTGGTTCGATTACCAGTTGGGGCACATGCCTGGGTTGCAGGCCTGGTCCCCGGTAGTGGGTATGCAAGAGGCAACCACACATTGATGTTTCTTTCTCTATCTTTCTCCATCCCTTCCCCTCTTTCTAAAAATAAATAAATAAAATCTAATACATATTATTTAAAATTATTAGGAAAATAATAACTGGTGGTATAAACTCTATATACTAATATGTTACCTATTTCATATGAATTCAAATATCTTTGAGAAACACTTTTCTCAATCCTGCTAATAACCTCATAAATTAAAAGGAGTTAGAGCTATATTATTTACTCAGAAAAATAATATATAGTCTTGGAATTAAAAATAATTGTATTAGAATTCTGTTTCCGATTAACTTTCTAACCTTACGTAAACACTAACACTTAATCTTTCTGCACTTTATTTTCTTAATTTGTAAAATGGTCATTAAAACATTTGTGCTGGTGTAGATGTGATTATCATCATTTTTTGTAACTCAATTGAGCTTTACACACAATAAACTAGATATATACTTTTAATGTTAGTTTGATTTCTATACACAAAGAATGAGCAATCTGAAAGCTAGGAAAACTATTTTGTTTACAATGGTAATTATAATCACAAGAATAAAATACACAGTAATTAACTTAATCAAGATGGTGAAAACTATAAAGTGAAAACTGTAAAACATTGCTGAAAAAAGATAGACATAAATAAATGAAAATACACTCTGTGTTTAGGAGACTTAATATCATCAAGATATTGAAGGCTATCCAAAAGCAATCTGCAGATATAATGCAATCTTTTTAAAACCACATTTGTTTTACAGAAATACATAATTCATCCCAAAATTCAAATGGAGTTTTAAAGCATCTTACATAATCAAAAAGATAATGAAGAAGAATAACAAACTTGAAGGATTTACACTTCCTAATTTTAAAATCCATAACCAAGCTTTGGTAATAAAAACAATGCATTGCTGGCATAAAGACAAAAATATAGACCAATGGAATAAAATAGAGTAGAGAAATAAATCCTCACATTCATAGTCAAATAATTTTTAAAACAATTTTTATTGTTGTTCAAGTACAGTTTTCTGCCGTTTCCCCCCACCCCTCCTTACCACCCCAGCCCTCTCCACCTCCCTCCTTTGTTTCCACCCCAAATTTTTATTGTCCATGTGTCCTTTATAATTGTTCTTGGAAACACTTCACCTGTTCCCCTCCCCTCTCCTATCCCCTCTTGTCACTGTCAGCCTGTTCTCAATTTCAGCGTCTTTGGTTATATTTTGCTTGCTTGTTGGTTCCATTCTTTAGGTTCCTGTTAAAGGTGAGATCATATGGTATTTGTCTATCACCACCTGGTTTATTTCACTTAGCATAATGCTCTCCAGTTCCATCCATTCTGTTGCAAAGGGTAGAAGCTCCTTCTTTCTTTCTGCTCTGTAGTATTCCCTTGTACAAAGGTACCATCGTTTTTTGATCCATTCATTGACTGATGGGCACTTAGGTTGCTTCCAGCACTTGGCTATTGTAAATCGTGCTTCTATGAACATTGGGGTGCATAGGTTCTTTTAGATTGGTGTTTCAGAGTTCTTATCATCCTAGCACTGGAAATGCCAGATCAAAAGGCAGTTTCATGTTTAATTGTTTGAGGAAATTTGATACCGCTTTCCACAGTAGTTACACCAGTCTGCAATCCTACCAACAGTGTACTAGGGTTCCCTTTTCTCCCCAACCTCTCCAACACTTGTCCTTTACTGATTGGTTTATGATGACCATTCTCAATGGTGTGAGGTAGTACCTCATTGTTGTTTTGACTTGCATCTTTCTGATAGCTTGTGAAACTGAACATCTTTTCATGTGTTTCTGGACCTTCTGTATGTCCTCCTTGGAGAAGTATCTATTCAAGTATTTTGCCCATTTTTTCATTGGATTTTTTGTCTTACTGGAGTAGTGTCCTGTGAGTTCTTTATATATTTTGGAGATTATACCCTTGTCTGAGGTATCATTGGCAATTATGTTTTCCCATATGGTTGGTTCCCTTTTCATTTTAATACTGTTTTCTTGAGCTGTGAAGAAGCTTTTTATTTTGATGAGATCCCATTTGTTTATTTTTTCCTTTGTGTCCCTTGCTCTAGGGGGCATATCAGTAAAAATATTGCTGCGTGGAATATCTGAAATTTTCCTGCCTATGTTCTCCTCTAGGACTTTAATGGTGTCACGACTTATATTTAAATCTTTTATATACCTTGAACTTATTTTTGTGTATGGTGTAAGTTATTGACCAAGTCTCATTTTATTGCATGTATCTGTCCAGCTCTCCCAACCCCATTTGTTGAAGAAGCTATTTTTACTCCACTTTATGCTGCTGCCCTCTTTGTCAAATATTAATTGACCATAGAGACTTGGGTTTTTCCTTGGTTCTGTGTTCTGTTCCATTGGTCCATGTGCCAGTTTTTATGCCAGTACCAGGCTGTTTTGATTACAGTGGCCTTGTAGTAGAATTTGGTATCAGGTATCATGATCCCTTCTACTTTGCTCTTCTTTCTCAAACTTGGTGCAGCTATTTGGGATTGTTTATGGTTCCATATAAATTTGTGAAGTGTTTGTTCTCTATCTGTGAAATATGTCATTTATACTTAGTAGGTATTGCATTGAATCTATAAATTGCTTTGTGTAATATAAACATTTCAGTGATGTTAATTCTTCCAATCCATGAACATAGTATATGTTTTCATTTGTTTATGTCTTCCTTGATTTCTTCCTTCAGTGTTGTGTAGTTTTCTGAGTACAGGTCTTTTACCTCCTTGATTAGGTTTATTTCTAGGTATTTTATTTTTCTTGTTGTTATCAAATGAGATTTTTTTTCTTGATTTCTGTTTCTCATGTTTCACTCTTGGTATGCAAAATGCCTTTAATGTCTGAATATTGACTTTGTATCCTATTGTTTTGCCAAATTCATTTATTAGGTCGAGCAGTTTTTTGGTGGAATCTATAGGATTTTCTATGTACACTATCATGCCTTCTGCAAACAATGACAGTTTTGTTTCCTGTTTTCCAATCTGGATGCCTTTTATTTCCTTTTCTTTTCTGATTGCTGTGGTTAAGACTTCTAATACTATGCTGAATTAGAGTGGTGACAGTGGACAAACTTGTGTTGTTCCTGATCTTAGTGGGAAAGATTTTAGTTTTTGCCCATTTAGTATGATGTTGGATGTAGGTCTCTCATATATGGCATTTATTATGTTTAGGAATGCTCTCTCTATTCCCACTTCTGTGCATGTTTTTATCATAAATGGGTACTGTTCCATATCAAATCCTTTTTCAGCATCTTCTGATATGATCATTTGATTTTTGTCTTTGCTTTTGTTGATGTGATGTATTATGTTTATTGATTTGTGAATGTTGTACCAACCTTGCATCCCTGGGATGAATCCCACTTGGTGATGATGTATGATCTTTTTAATGTATTGCTGGAATCAGTTTCCAAATATTTTTCTTGAGGATTTTAGTTTCTATGTTCATCAGCGATATTGGCCTCAAGTTTTATTTCCTTATTTTGTCTTTATCTGGTTTTGGAGTTAGGTTGATGCTGGATTCATAAAAGGGGTTTGGGAGTCGTCCATCATCTTACATTTTTTGGAGTAGTCTGTGAAGGATAGGGGTTACCTCTTCCTTAAATGCTTTGTAGAATTCTTCTGTGAAATCATCTGGTCCAGGACTTTACTGTGTTGGGAGTTTTTTGACTACTGCTTCAATTTCATCTGCTGTTATTGTTCTGTTTAGGCTTTCTGCTTCTTCTTCTTGAGTTTTGGAACATTATACTTTTCTAGAAATCTGTCCATTTAACCTAGCTTTTGAAATTTCCTGGTATATAATTCTTCATAGTAATTTCTTACATTCCTTTGTATTTCTGTGGTATCAGTTGTAATGTCTCCTCTTTCATTTATGATTGTGTTCATTTGGGTCCTCTCTCTTTTTTTCTTGGTTAGTCTGTTTAAAGCCTTTTTGATTTTGTTTATCTTTTGCAGCTCCTGGAATCATTGATCCTTAGAACTGTGCTTTTATTTTCTATGTCATTTAATTCTGCTCTGATCTTGGTTATTTCCTTCTTTCTACTTGCTCTGGGCTGTCTTTGTTGTTGTTCTTCAAGTTCTTGCAGGTGTAGGTGTAGGTGTGTGTTGTGTATTTGCAATGCTTCTATTTTTTTCTTTTTTTAGGTAAGCCTGTATCACTATGGACTTCCCTCTCAGGAGTGCCTTTGCTGTGTGCCATAAGTTTTGGGTTGTTGTGAGTTCATTTTCATTTGTTTACATAAATTTTTATTTTCTTCTTTGATCTCATTCTTGACCCATTCATTATTTAATAGCATGCTATTCAATCTTAATGACTTTATATATTTTTAAGTTTTTCCCTTGAGGTTGGTTTCCAGTTTCAGTCCTTTGTGCTCAGAGAAAATTCTTGATATGATTTCAATTTTCTTGTATTTGTTAAGGCTTATTTTGTGTCCTTTCTTGTGGCCTGTTGTTGAAAATATTCCGTGTGCATTCCAAAAGAATGTGTATTTTTCTTCTTTGGGAGGAAAGGCTCTATATATCAGTTAAGTTCTTTTGATCTAGTGTAGAAGACTATTCTACATGGCATGGCCCCAGCTCCCACTCAGAGATGCACAGGACCCATGCCCAGGGACAGGTTCTCCAGTGGGGAATCAGGCCTACAATGTGCCTATGATGCTTTGAGTCTTGCTTTTTCTAAAATCTCCCTCACCCTGATTTGCACTAAACATTTACTGCAAAGTAACTTCCTAAAATCCATGTTAACTTTCCAAGGACCAGTGTAACAGGTTTAACTACTTTTCCCTTTTCATTTGCAAATATCTTTCTTCTCTGATGTGATTAGGGGCATGGGCTCCTTTGTTTTCTGTAGAAGGTAACCACCTAAAGCCAGCCTGTACATAGTATATGAGGAACATCATGTAACATGACCACACCCCCCCCAAGGCCTGTGATAGTGGAGGTTGTGGCTTTTGGCTTCTCTTGAGAGTGAAGCCTCCTGCCCTTTTCCTCCACAGGACTTGGTAGTCCATGTGAATGTCTCTCCCCCATCCACTACATGGCAGATCCCACATTCTGGGGTCCACCTCAGCTGGCTCTTATGAACAGGGACCCAGGGCTATGACCTGTCATTGTGGATGACACACCAACTTGGTTGGAGTACACATGCATTAGCCAAGGTATAGGCCATCGATCCTGAGAGATATTTGGTAATGTCATAGGGTGTGTAGGATTTCAGAGGAAAAGGGCTTTTTTCCTAGGTCTCTCTCTCTTGTGACTGCTTTGCAACTGTACCTTCCTTAGTAAGTAGGAGACTTTCTGTCTCTCCCAAGCTTTTGCTGCAACCTCTAGGGCTCAGGTTGAGCAGTTAAGAGCCATAGGGGCACCTGCCACAACACTGTAAAAACATTCACAAGCTGATCCCTGCAGCACAACCCCCAACTAGGTGTAGGCTTGAGAGAAGGAGCAAAAATTTTCCTTTTATTCAGCTGTAAAAAACATCAACTAGTTACAGGACCATTTACAAGCATCTCAGCAAATTCTTTCTTTTAAGCTGCCTCTTGCAGTCCCTTCAGTTTTGCCTTTTCCTCCCATCTGTCAGCATAAGGATTAAAGGTGCATGTGGAGAGAAGGCAAAATTGAGACTGGTTTTGTAATTGCTGTGCTTGCGGTGGCAGGAATTTCAGAGAAAGGTTGTTTTATTTGTTAAAAAATTTCTTTAAAGGTTTCTGCCAGTCCTCAACCATGTGGAACGGGCTCTCTTGGGAACAAGAGCAATGTCTGAAGCTAGCTCAGCAGTGTTTGGGGGCTGCTGAATGTCTCTCTGATAAGGGATCTTTAGACATATTTAGGAAGAAGTTGGGCAGAAGTTGAAATAACATGAGTTGGTGTGAAATAAGACTCTAGGTCAGTGTCTCACTCCCTCCTTTAGAGGATTTAATTTGAACATACTGGTTTGCTTGGATTTTGTTTTTGTTTTTTGTTTTGAAAGGAACTGCTCAGTCTCAAAATATTTTGCTAAACCTCTGCTAAATAGAATAAGGTCTCTAATGTTGTTACATCATAAGGATTCTACTCAGAAAGAATTTAAATTGATTGTTTAAAGAAAGGAATACGATCTCATTTCCCTCAGACAGTAAAAAGTGCAGGACAAAAAAATGAGAAAATGTGTCTTTTAACCACTCTGAATTTTCTGTATGGAGGCCCAGAGACTGCTTTAGTTCTAGGAACAAGCCGTGTGGAGCGCAGCATCCTCCCTCCCTCTTCTCCAGCCTCCCTAAAGTTGTCAGGGGCACTAGATAATGAGACAGCTCACTTTTGACCACACTCAAGGCATGCAGTAGTCAATAAGAATTAACAACAACAAAAAAGGTAAATGTATTCACCAGTAGAGAAAAAACTGTTTCTGAAAGTTATGATCATAAATTTGTTAATCTAAAGCATGCTATAAATGGGATGGGGCGTGTGACATGTTAAAAAATATTAAGAATCCTCCTTGTTTATGCCAGAGCCATGACCATTTATTGTAAAAATGAAATATAGGTATACTGTCTCCCAAAGTACCACTTTTTAACTCAGTACCTGTAAACACTGATCGTTTCCTTGGGGAAGAACTGGCTATTCTCCCAGGGGGAATGGTTAGTCAATCGAGTCACATTAGGCACTTGGCGTGTAACCATTTTTGTCTAAAACATATTTTTTTCAGAGCACCACCTGCCCATCTTTTCCAATTTCCTTGAAAACTCTGAACCTAAGAGCTACCAGGTACTGAGAACAACAGGGCAATGAACTTGTTGCTTAATCTCATTGTAGTTTGCAGAAACAGCAGGGGGCCTGTCTTTCCAAACTAAGCAAATTATTAAGGAATGTCCTGATTGCCATTCCTTAGCAAGGCATCCCCATTTACAGGAGTTAATCCTCGAAGATTAGGTTCTCCAATAATTTGGCAAACAGATGTCACTTCTTATACTCCCTATGAAAAATTCAAATACATTCATATTTCTATTGATACTTACTCTGGTGCCTTACATGCATCTGCTTAACAGGAGAATCTGCTAAAAATATACAAGTCCATTGGCTTGAGTCCCTTAATCATTTAGGATGGCCTCAGCAAATTAAAACTAATGATGGCCCTGGATACCTTTCACATTCTACTCAGGTTTTTCTTCAGTGTTGGAATATCCAACATAAAACAGGAATACCTTACAATCCAACTGGTCAGGCAATTGTAGAACGGGCTCATCATACTTTTAAAAATCTTCTTCAGAAACAAAAAAGGGGAGTCATGAGTCCTTCCCCCCAAAATTTGATTATGTGAGCCATGTTTACCTATAATTTTCTAAATTGTAATGAATCACTCTGTACTCCAATTAAGAAACATTTTCAGAAGAAAGAGCCAAAGTCATCTTATCCTCAGGTTTTATATAGAGATTTGCTGGGAGATGGCTCTTGGCAAGGCTCTGTAGATCTCTTAACTTGGGGAAAGAGGGTATGTGTGTGTTTCCATCCCTGCAGGTACTGTCTGGCTACCAGCCAAAACAGTAAAGCCTTATCATGAGCAGGACAGACACCAAACTCTGCTACCTGGAGCTGAGAACCAATCGACTGAGAGACCAGATGGCCCAGCTGACCCTGAAATCCATAAGGAAAATGGACACTCACACCATCAACCATGGGCCTGGGTCCACCAATGGAGAAGGATGAGACCTGCCCCAATGACAGAGGCCGAGATTCAAGCACCTCCTGCAGAGGACAACAAGTCCTCAGTGCCCCATAATGTTCTATGTTTGAACCCTAAAAACTGCTTCAATGTTTAAGGGTTTGAGGGTTTGGGTACTAACAGCCCTTGGGTGCTCCCTTGTCTTAATCGTTATTTGTGCTTTATGATATATATGGAGGTTGTTTTCTTAAGACTGCATTCAGGAACAGCAAATAGTAAGTTTCCTAGGCTAAACAGCTGCCATAGCATTTACAAACAAAAAAGTGGGGAGATCAGATGTTGGGAACCCCCCTGCTGGGTTTCAGGAGCTGTAACCCCCAATGGCTAAGGCTGAGTGAGAAACCTTGGGACCGTAAGCCACTGAGGAGACAAAGTTTATCTCCCTGGCAGAAGCGCCCCGCTCTGCTCCTTTTACTTTACCCTGCCTGGCCCTCAATGCTTGGTCAGTTAGCCAATGACAGGTGAGATTCCTCAAGGGAGGATCAACCTAAGATAGGCACAATCTCAGGGGAAGGCCCTCAAGGAAGGACTTAGGGGGCTGTAGAAAAAGAGGGTGATGAACTCTCGCCCGTCAGCTTTGACATAGCCCGAGTCCTCATTCTGTCTGTTAGAAGTCTCCTAATATCTTGGCTACCTTATTTCCCCTGCTGGACCTAAGCCTGAAACAATGCTGGAGGTGGGTGCAACCCTGTGCTGGAAAGCGTGGGTTTCCTGCGGCAATCAGGCCTAAGAAAGAAAGCATAAAATCCTATGAAACTTGCTTTGCTAATACCCTCAATTTAAATGATAAGGGTCCAAGCCTCAAATGAGTTTGTTTCCCCAAAGTTTTGTGGCACTTTATCTATTTGACCCTGACTCAAAATAGGCCCTCAGAATTCTTTGAATGTTATCTATTTGATCATTACTGCCTGACAATGATTGATGGGCTTAATCTAAGAATGTTGGTCTTTGGAACCGATGGTTGCCTACTGAGTATTATAATGCTCTGTGTACTTTGATGTATTTGTGAATTATTTTCCCAGGATCCTGTGAGAGACCAGCAAGTAGCAAGCTTTGTGGGATCTATAGCGGTCCTAACTAAAAATGGGGTGGGGGGGGATGTAGGAGACCGTTCTGCATGGCATGGGCCCAGTTCCCACTTGGAGATGCATAGGACCCAAGCCCATGGATACATTCTCCTGTGGGGAATCAGGCCTGCATTGTACCTAGGACACTTTTAGTCTCGCTTTTTGCTAAAACTCCCTCACCCTGAATTGAGACAGCAAGTGCTTATTGTAACTTCCAAAAATCCATGCTGAACCTTCCAAGGATCAGTTTAACAGGTTCAACTACTTTTCCCTTTTCATTTGCAAATATCCTTCTTCTCTGATGTGATTAGGGGCATGGGCTCCTTTTTCTTCTGTAAAAGGTAACCACCTAAAGCTAACCTGTGCATAGTAAATGAGGAACATCATATAACCAAAAAAAAAAAAAAGGTGTGTGATAGCAGAGGCTGTGGCTTTTGGCTCCTCTTGAGAGTAAAGCCTCCTGCCCTTTTCCTCCACAGGACTCGATAATCCGTGTGAATGACTCTCCCTCATCCACAACGTGGCAGACACCATTACCCGAGGTCCAAATCAATCTAGGACATTGTTCAATGACACAATATCTATGTTGATATTTTGTTTGGAAGATCTCTCCATTTTTGACAATGGGGTGTTGAAATCTTCTACTATATTTGTGTAGCTCTCAATATCTTTCTTAAAGTCCTCCAAGATTTTCTTCATGTATTTGTGTGGTCCTATGTTGGGTGCACATATATTTACAATATTAATGTCTTCTTGATGAATTCGTACCTTGAGTATTGTGAAGTGACCTTCTAGGTCTCTTTTTATGGCACCGTTTTTGAAGTCTATTTTGTGTGATATGAGTATTGCTATCCTGACTTTTTTTCTTAACCATTTGCTTGGAGTATTTGTTTCCATCCCCTCACTTTCAGTCCGTGTAGGTCTTTTGTTCTGAGGTGGGTCTCTTGTAGGCAGCATATGTGTGGGTCATGCCCTCTTGTCCATTCAGCTATTCTGTGTCTTTTGATTGGAGCATTATTCTGTTTACATTTAAGGTTATTATTGATAGGTACTTATTCATTGCCATTTTTCAGTACCCGTGTTCCTCTCTCACTCTTTTCCTTTCTTATCTTGAAGGAGTCCCTTCAGCATCTCTTGAAGAGGTGATTTGGAGGAGGTATATTCTTTGAGGCTTCTTTTTTGGGGGAAGCTCCTCCTTTCACCTTCCACCTTAATTGAGAGCCTTGCTGGGTAAAACAGTCTTAGTTGAAGGCCTCTGATTCTCATTATTTAGAATGTTTCTTGCCATTCTCTTTTGGATTAGAATGTTTCCATTGAGAAATCATCTGCTAGCCTTATTGGGGGTCCCTTGTATGTTACTTCCTGTTTTTCCCTTGCTGCCTTTAAGACTTTCTCTGTTTCTTGAAATTTTGCCATTTTAATTATGATGTGTCTTGAAGTGGGCCTCTTTGTGTTCTTCTTGATTGGGACTCTCTGTGTTTCCTGGGGTTGTGTGACTTTCTTTCATCAAATCATAGGAGTTTTCTATCAATACTTTTCAAACAAGTTTTCTATCCCTTCATCTTCTTCTTCTCATTCTGATATTTCTATTATATGGATATTATTATGTTTCATGTTGTCCTGCATTTTCCTTAACACTCTTTGATCTTTCTGAGCCTGTTTCCTTCTCTTGTTCTTTCTGGGTGTTTTTTTTTTCTACTTTGTCTTCCAGCTCACTGATCTGACCCTCTGCTTCATCTAGCCTGATTTTGATTCCTTCTCCTGTGTTCTTCAGTTCAGAAATTGTATTCTTCATATCCTTTTGGTCCTTGTTGATAGTTTCTATATCCTTTTTTAAAAGTGAGTTCATTGTATTTCCTCCATAGTTTTTGGTAATTCTCTGTGAGTTCATTGAGCTTCTTGATAACCATTGCTTTGAACTCAGTATCTGATAGTTGACTTGCCTCTATTTCATTTAGTATTCTTTCTGAGGCTTCTTCCTTTCCTTTCATTTGGAGATTGTTTCTTTGTCTTCCCATTGTTTGTGAGGCTCTTCTTGTTAGCCTCTACTTCTTAAATTGACCTGTTCTGACTCCCTGGGTTCTGATGTGAACTTGTATGGTAGAAGAACTGTTAGATTCAGTGGTGCAGTCTCCTTGATCTCTTGAGCTCACTGCTCTTGGGTTGTCATTTATGTTGGTTCCGTCTTTATCTTTGGGCTTTGATTGTTGTTGGGTCTTTCTTTGGTGGGTCCTTCCCTCCAGCTGGTTAACTGAGGCTACACCTCCACCATGTCTTGTATTCTGTTGTGCAGGTGTGTACAGGCTGTGTTGAAGCTGATTCTTCTGTGTATATAAGGGTTTGAGGCTTTTCTCTCACTTTTGTTCAGTTGTTTGTTTAGGGTAATTTCTCTACATTTATTTGTATTTCCAGATTAGTCCTGGATTGAGGTTAGTGTGGCTTCCCATCCATCTTTCACCTTCTTTCATTATTATCTGTTGGTGATTCCTTTGTTGGTGTTTCCTCTTACAACAAGTATACTGGGGATCACAGCTCCTACCTACCCTTTTTTTGTAATTAGTTGGAGGGAGAAGGCAAAATGGTTTAAGATAGCAGGACTGTATTCTATGGTGTTTAATGTACCAACCCACAGAGAAGAGATAGGAGATCCTTTGGATATGTATAGTGTTATCCATAATATTTCACCCATTAGCCACCTTTTAGAAAGAGTGGACAAATGATAAAGCTCTTGTTAGGGGTGTGAAAGGATTGTGAGTTCTATGTAGAAAGCAGTGAGCTTGTGGGAGGTTATATATGAGGGAAATTGAGATTAAACGATAGAAACTAGGTGTAGCAAGCGAGAGAATAGAGTTAACCACCACAGTGATAAAGTTCAGGAAATGGTGAAGTGAGTTAAGATTCTGGAGGGATGCTGTGACGTATTTACAATACTGTGAAACAGCAATTATTTACAATAGTTTTGGAGCAACAATCACATGATATTATCTATGTGATCTGAATAAAACCAATTAGAAATACAGAACCTAGAGTAGTGTGCTATTGGGACACTAGTGAAGTGAAAGATGGAAAATTAAAAATACTTTATGAAAAAGAGAACAAGAAAAACCAGTCAAACCCTGCAATTTAACAAACCAAGTGAAGAAGACTAAGCAGAAAGAAGAGAAATACAAAAATACAAATAAAATAAAAGATGAGAATAATGAAAAAATAATAATGATACAAATATACAATAACTTTCAAGTTCTATGGAGTAGTAAAGTGAAATTTGTCTCACTGTCTCGGTTGTTGGGATGACCTCTCTTTGGGTCCTACTGTGGTATTTTCAGAGTTTCAGGTTTCATTTTCTCACTTTTGAGAATAAAAAATAAGAAGAAGAAAGGAAGAAGGAATTTTTTTTAAAGATTTTATTTATTTATTTTTAGGGAGGGAAGGGGGGGGAGAGAGAGAGAGAGAGATATCAATGTGCGGTTGCTGGGGGTTATGGCCTGCAACCCAGGAATGTACCCTGGCTGGGAATCGAACCTGGGACACTTTGGTTCCCAGCCTGCGCTCAATCCACTGAGCTATGCCAGCCAGGGCTGGAATTTTTAAAAAGAACAGAAGGAAGGAAGGAAGAAGAAAGAAAAAGGAAGTAGGAAGGAAAGGAAGATGGTATTTTAAAAAATTAAAAATATGAAAAAGTCTTCTGCTGGCTTTAAACTGACCAAGCAAGTTTTGCTGGTCTTTGTGGTTGCAGCAGGTTGAGGAGGGATTGGTTTTGCTTTTCTCCCTTCCTGAGCTGCACTCTTTTCAGTTTCCCAGCCTCCAGCCCAGTTCTTCACTTTACTGCTAGGCCTCCAGTGCCCTTTTTCACCTAGCCTGTGCCTTCAGTCCACCAGTTGCACTGTCCTTGAGGTGCACCAATTACTAGTAACTCACATACCACCTTCTCGCTCTTTGTTGTCCTAGTGACTCTCAGTGCCCTTCATGGTAGTTCAGAGCCCCCACTGAGTTAAGTCTTTTGGGGGATTGTTGGCTCCCTGAGCCTTGCAACTCTCCTCTGCAGGAGCTTCTTTGCCTTCTTGTTAGAGAGTCACTGGGCTATGTAGGGCCCTGGGTTCAGGGGCCAGGTTCGAGCCATTACTGGGGCTTCCTGTGTGAGCATGGATGGGAATCCACTGGGCCACAGGATCTGGTGCGCACTGTCCCCAGATCTTCGGGTGTCAGCATGCCACCACACAGGGATAGGGGTGCAGGAGGCTATGGCAGCTGCTGTGGAGAATTCCCCACACAGCTGATGAGTGCTGCTTCTCTTTTTCTTTTTGAAAAATTCCTCTTATTCAAGCCTCCCTCTCCAAACAAGCGCCTGGCTTCTCACAGAGCCCAACTCTCCAATCAGACCATGGACTATCCAGGCCAGGGTCCATCCTTGCCCAACTCTTCCCAGCCAGCATCCACAGTCTCAGTGGATGCACACTGCCCCTGTTTATTTTCCACTTTGTCCTTATTCCCCTCCTGAGACTGCAGGCACCCAGGTCCCGTCTGTTGCTGCGCAAACCTTGTTTGACAGGGGAGGGATCCACTGGCCTCACTCTCTCCCAAGAATCCTGTGGTAGATGTGGCAGGTGCTAGGCCTGGACCTGGGGCTACAGCTGTCCTGGTCCCCATGCTGGTCCCAGGGACCTTATTGTCCTGAAGCACTCTCCTTACTGACTGTCTTTTAATGTCCTCTACAATATTTGGTTTCCAATCTTCATATATGCTGGGATATATACCCATTCATATGCTTCATATATACCCTTTCCTATTCTCTCTGCTCCTCAAAAGATCGACTAGGTGTTTCACCCATGTGTATGGGGAAGTGGAATCTGCTCCCACCTATCTTGCTGCCATCTTCCCCCAAATGATTTTTTTTTTAAAGACAGCAGACTGTATGATGGGAAAGATAATCTTTTCAACAAATAATGCTGATAAAATTTTATATCCACATGTAAAAGAAAAAAGTTGGATTTTTTGCTAATTTCAAAATGAATCTAATACCTAATATAAAAGCTAAAATGATAAATTTATTAGAATAAAACATAGAGAAAATTTATGACATTGGATATGGCAATTATTTTTTAATATGTCACTAAAGGCACAGACAACAACAAAAACATACTTACATTATGCTTATAAAAATAAAAAAATCAAAAGAAAATATTAACAAAATAAGGTGGCAACTCACAGAATGAGATAAAATACTTTAAAAATCACATATATGGTAAGGAATTAATACTCAGAACATACAGAGTACTGTTAAAGCTCAACTGTCAAAACAAAATAAGATAATTCAAAGATGGGCAAAAGACTTAAAAAGGCATTTGTCAAGATTATAGATAAATTATAAATATATGTATATATAATTTATAATATATAATTTATAATATATAATATATAAATAATTTATATAGATATAATTTACAATATATATAATTTATATATTATATAAAATAATATCTATAATTTATATATAGAATTATATATACATATGTGTGTATATATATATACACATATACAGGTGATGAATAAGCACAAGAAAAATTGCTCAACATTACCAATCACTATTGAAAAGCAAATGAAAACCCCAATAAAATACTATCTCACACTATTTGGATGTGAAAAAATTGGAATCCAGTATAGTTTTGGTGGGAATGTACAATGGTAGAACCACTGTAGAAAAGTGTAATGATTTTTTTTTTAAGATTTTATTTATTTATTTTTAGAGAGGGGAGGGAGATAGAGAGAGAGAGAGAAACATCAATGTGCGGTTGCTGGGGGTTATGGCCTGCAACCCATGCATGTACCCTGGCTGGGAATCGAACCTGGGACACTTTGGTTCCCAGCCCGCGCTCAATCCACTGAGCTACGCCAGCCAGGGCTAAAAAGTGTAATGATTTTTTAACAAATAAAAACATAATTACCATAATTGATACAGAAATTTTAATTGTGGATATACAACCCAAAAAATTGAGATCAGGATCAAAGAGATACTTTTATACCCACTTTCATGGTAGTATTACTCACAGTAGTCCAAAGTTGGAAGCAACCCAAGGGTCCACCATGGATAAGTGAATAAAAAAAATGTGGTATATACGTAATATACATATTATTTAGCCTTAAAAAGGAATTATATTTTGACACATTGTAAAACTGGTTAAACCTTGAGGATAGTATGGTAAATAAAATAAGCCTAATCATAAGAGACAAAAGACTATATAATCCTCTTATGTGTAGTTCTTTTTGTGTAGTCCAATTCATAAAGACAAAAAGTAGAATGTTGGTTTCCAGGGACTAGAAGAGAGAAGAATGGAAAGTGATTGTTTAAGAGAATACAGCTTTACAAGATAAAAAAAATTCTGGAGATGCATGGTGGTGATGGTTGCACAATAACACAAATGTACTTGATACCACTGAATTATACACTTAAAATGGTTCAGAAGGTAAATTTTATGTGTACTTTATTTAAAAACACTTAAAAATAAAAGCAAATAAGGAAAGTTATTGGATAATGGGTATGATGTTCCAGTTTTGCAAGATGAAAATGGTTCTAGTGATGGAGGATGGTGATGTTTTACAACAATGGTAGTGAACTTGATAATACAAAACCGTGAATTTAAGAATGGTTAGGATGTTAAATTTTATGTTCGGTGTATTTTAAAACAATAAAAATGCAAAAAAACCCACAAACAAACCATGAAATCTTTGTGTGATGAACTAGGATTTAATCCATGTGTCATGTCTTTCATAAATACTAGAGCCATGTTATGATATACATTTGATTTACATTATGTTCAAGGGTAGTAATGTCTACAGTAAGGAAACAATAGGTAGTTATGTCTCCTTTAGTTTATGAAATATGTGTGTTGAAAAGATGGGATGTTGCCCTATGTTATATTATTAATCAGAAATAGAATTAATCATTCTGTTTTGTAAAACACATGAAAGATATGTTCCCCTTTGTCAGAAGTATAGCATAGGAGACCTTACTAAGGTTCAAAGTAAGAATTTCACATAAAACTTTGGTAAATGTTAATCACTTTGTTAAATATGTAAATATATATTTATAATATGTTAAAATACATTAAATATATAAATGTGTTAAATGCCAATTACTAGTATTAAATAAAGCTTAAGAGAACCATGGTAGAAATCATTCAAAGTAAAGTCATTTTAATGTTCAGTGTAACTCTAGAATTTTTTCAACTTTATTTAAAAATGCATGTTTATTAAAGAAAATTGGGGAAGACAAATAAATAAGTATAAACATATTCATAGTTCAATGATCACAGTTACAAATGATATACTTTAACTTGTATACTTCTTTTCAGAATACTTGTCTGCATTTTAAGTTATTTTAAATGTATTATACAATATGAATTTATTTCTGTTTTTTTTTTAATTTAATATATGTTTCCCACAAGCTCTTTTTTCTGGGACTGTGTTTTGTGTGGTTAGATTTGTTAATTAATTGTTGATTATCTTGTTAAGGAGGAAGAAGATGGCATAGGAACTGGTTGGAGTTACACTCACTTCCTCCCATGTCCAAACTGGAATTATAACTGAATTGTAGAACAATCAACCAGAAGAAAACAACTAAAGACTAACTAAATAGAAGTCTTATAACCAAGGATTTACAGAAGCTACACCCATGTTGGTAGGAATGACAGAGACACCAAAAGAGCTGCTCCCACACCCATGTGTGCCTGCTGAGAATCTGAAAAAATATCTCAGTTGAAAATGTTCCTCCCTTAGGAACATGGATCTCAACCTGATGCTGGGTACCCTAGCCCAGAGCACCAGAGTTGGGAAGAGGTGCCCAAATAACATCTGGTTGTGAAAATCAGCAGGGATTCTGTCTGCTTGGAAGAGTCCAGAGTCAGCTAGAAACCCAGACACTGACTTAAAGGGGCAGCACATAAAATTTTCTTCACAGACACTAACCCTTGGCTTTGGCAGAAGGAAAGCAGATTGAAGCAGTCTGGAGTCGTGTGAGGACAAATTGGGGTGGGTGTCTCTCATAAAACAGAGCTGAAGGGAAACTACCAAGGTGCCTTTGCTAAGTCCCCCTCCCATACCACCCAGAGATGCCATCTTTCATGGACCAAGGACTCTCCTCCATACTGATCATTCAAAATGATTTCACTAGTTCCACTCTCAATTACTCCCAGTGACCCTACATTCCAGAGCTTGCATTATGCAATATTTTCAGTGGGCTGTAACCATCCTGGTCTCATGGTACAGAAGTCCCTCCAAAATATCTGGGCAGGGTCTGGGAAAAACTGAGTTCTGTAGTTCTTTGGCAAGGACCACTTTTCCCTTGCACTCAATCAGCACCACTGTTGTTGTGCAGGGACCTCCCTTTAGGTGGCTAAATTTTGCTTTTTTGGGGCCTGGTGAATTTTGCTGGCCTCACTTCGATTACTCCCTGAGATACTGCCCCACCACAAAAATCCTTGGGCATTTGGTGTACCCTGAGACTGTTGCTGAGTAGCCTCAGACCCAGCATTGGTGCTGATTTTGAGTCTGTTTCAATCTGGTGTACACCAGTTGCCCCTACTTGGTGATTCACTAAGAACCTACCTCATACAACTTGCATATTGCCAGAGGTTCTTTGAATTACTAAGCCTAACAGGTAGCTAGCAAGTGGAGGCACATCTCAGGGATTATTAGATCTTTTGCTCACCTGACTGCAGGCTCAGTGCTGGTGGATACGAGGTTTGGTATACAGTTTAACCCATTCCCCATATGTCCAAGACAGCCAGAGCCAGCCACAAGTTGAAGATTGCTTTGTAGCTCCAAACATGTGGTCTAGGGCAAGTTCCAGATAGCATCTTAAATTGACTTGCACTTAAGTATCTCCCAAGTTGCCCCAGAACCAATATACCCAGAGGAAGGATGCAGAACATGTCATAGACTATCCAATTAGCTCCACAAACAGTAATCTCAAAAGGAGATTTTGGCTGGCAGCAGGCCTTATTGGATAAAATTCCACTTTGAGGAGTCAGACCTTGCAAAGCAGCTCATATATAGCAGTCAGGGTTGATCCTCGTAGCCAATCAGAGGAGAAAAAAACCTGTGGTTGGGCTAGAACAATCAAGACTCAGCTACAACAGAAGGACTCACATAATACACATAAGAAACTTCTAGTTAAGGTGATCAGAGATAATGCACCACTGAACCCCACAAGACACCTACTACAGAAGGACATTATACAAAGACTAAGAGGCAAAGCAGATAAAACTTAACACAAAGAAACACACACAGAAAGGCAGTCAAAATGAGGAAGCAAATAAATTGTTCCAAATGAAAGAACAGGAAAATATATCCCCCCAAAAAATTAAATGGAGGAAAGCCAGTTACCAGATACAAAGTTTAAAACAATGGTTATAAGGAAGCTTAGGGAACTTAGTCAGCACTTCAACAAAGAGATAGCAAGCATAAAAAAATATAAAAACCATATAAAATCAGTCAGAAGTGAAGAATAAAATCCCTGAAATGAAGAATACACTAGAAATAATCAAGAGGAAACTAATTGAAGCAGAAGATGGAATGAGCAATTTGTAAGATAGGACAGCTGAAAACATCCAATTATAGTAGTAAAAAGTACAAAGAATTTTAAAAACTAGGACAGACTAAGTGATCTCTGGGACAACATGAACCATAACAACATTTGTATCATAGGGGTACCAGTATAAGAAAGAGTAGAGAGACAGCAAGGGCTGACAACCTCCTAGAAGAAATAATGACCAAAGACTTTCCTAATCTGATGAAGAAAAGAGACACTAATATCTATGAAGCACACAGAGTCCCAAAGAAGATGAACCCAAAGAATCCCACACCAAGACACGTTATAATTAAAATAGCAAAGATTAAAGGCAAAGAGACAATCATTAAAGCAACAAAAGAAAGACAGATACCTACAAGAGAGCTCCCATAAAAGCCATCTGATTTCTCAACAGAAACATCTGAATCCAGAAGAAACTGGCATAAGATATTCAAAGTGATGAAAAGGAAGGATTGAGCCAGATAGTCCATCATTGGAAATTATAGGTGAAATAAATACTTCCCAGACAAAGAAAAGCTAAAGGAGTTCATTACCATGAAACCAGTCTAAAAAAAAGTTAAAGGGTCTTTAAGAAGAGAAAAAAAAGGAGGAATATAGTTATAAGAATAAAATGGCAGTAAATACATACCTATGTCACCAGTGAGCTCAAGTAACCAAGTTCTTAGTGATTGTGGACAAATAATTGAACCACATACACAGAGAGTTTATAGCAGAAAGAGAGAGAGAAGAGATTTATTAAGCAATAGTACACTCCACAGAATATGGCAGTAGGCCAACTTTGAGCAGAGATTGACCTTAGGGACTGGAGGGATTCTATTCTTATAGGGCAAATATTTCTCAGCTAGTTTTGGTGGGGTTTTATTGTACAGGTACAAGTAGTTATATTACTTTACAGCTACTGTGCATGTGGTCTCCCATGATTTTCCTTGATTGGCCACTGGGGAGAGGGGTGACACCATGTTAATTTATTATAATGTTATTTAATGAAGTAGGGATCATGTAGCATCTTCTGTGCAGGTATATTCATGAGTCACCAAGATTCAGCACTTTTGCAGAAAGTTGGAACAAATGGTCTTAAAACAGAATCTCTGTCATGCATTGATGTTCTTTACCTTAGCCATGCGGCACCTCCAAGGCAGGAGGAAACTCACCTATCAATGATCACTTTAGTGCTAAATGGATTAAATGCCCCAATCGAAAGACAGGGTAACTGAGTGGATAAGGAAATAGCATCCATATACAATCTGTCTACAAGAGATCCACTTTAGAACAAAAGATACACACAGATGGAAAGAGAAGGATGGAGATATATATTTCACAGAAATGTAAACTAAACAAAATCTGGGGTAACAATACTGATATAGACACAGTGGACTTTAAAACAAAGGACATAACAAGAGATAAATAAATACATTACATAATGATAAAAGAACAATCCACCAAGAGGACATAAACTTTTTAGGCACTGATGCATCTAACATAGAAGCACCTAAATATATGAAGTGTATCTTGACATACATAAAGGGAGAGATTAGCAGTAATACAGTTATATTGACATCCATTACCATTATCCAGTTATATTGACAACCATTATCATCCATTAGCATTACATTGACATCCATGAGTAGATCTTCTAGACCAAAAAAAAAAAAAAAATTAACAAGGAAATAGTGGCCTTGAATGACATACTATATAGATAGGTTTAATTAAAATTTTCGAAGCATTTTACCCAAAAGTAGCAGAATATGCATTCTCTTCAAGTACATATCAAACATTTTGGATAGACAATATGTCAGGACATAAAACAAGACAATAAATTCAAGAAGATTTAACTCATATCAAGTATCTTCTTTACCACAATTACATGAACCTAAAAGTCAGTTATAAAAATAAAAATCCTGAAGAACATGCAAATATATGAAGGCTAAATAACACATTTTTAAGCAATGAATGGTTTAACACTGAGATCAAGAAAGAAATCAAAAGGTACCTTGAGGCAAATAAAAATAAAAATGCAATGACACAATGTGTATGGGATGCAGTGAAAGCAGTCTTAAGAGGGAAATTGATAGCAATACAGGCCTACCTCATGAAACAAGAAAAATCTCAAATAAACTATCAAATCTTACACCATATAAAGTAGGAAAACAACAACAATAACAACAACAAAACAAATCCCAAAGTGAGTAGAAGAAAGAAAAAGGATCAGAGCAGAAGTGAAAAAAAAATAGAGTCTAAAGAAAATATATACAATAATGAAACCAAGAACTTAACCAAAACCAAAAATATAAATAAAACTGATAAAACTTTAACAAGACTCATCAATACAAAAGAGAGAAAGCCCAAATAAATAAAATCAGAAATGAAAGAGAAGCTACAACTGATATTGAAGAAATGACAAAAGATTGTAAAAATATATTATCAACAACTTTATGCCAACAATTTGGACAACTTGGGTGAAATAGATAAATTTCTAGAAACACGCAGTCTTTCAAAACTGTATCAGGAAGAATCAGAAATCTGAATAGACCACTTACAACTAATGAAATTGAAGCAGTAATTTTTAAAAAATCACAGCAAACTAAAGTCCTGGACAAGATTGTTTCACAGTTTATTTTACCAAATATTTGAAGAAGAAATAACACCTATATGTTTCAAATTATCCCAAAAACTTCAACAAAGGACTCATGGACAAAGTCAAGGGGGAGTAGAATCAGTGTGGGGTAAATGAGGATGGCTGGGGAGGGTGGATGAATGGTGGGGGTTAAATGCAGACAATTGTGCTTGAATGTGGGAGGAGCTCTAGCCAGCAGAATCCTCCCATCCACCACAGATGGTAGATAAGTTGTTCTGGACATAATCTTGCTGTTCTGGCAGGAAAGGGGGTGCAGTTCCCTCTAGTGGAGAATGCCCTGAGCCCTTCTCCCAAATGGTTTGTATTGGGAATGGTATATATGTGTTAGGTGTATACATCATTCATGGATAGCTCATCAATCAATGTCAAAAGGCTATAGTCATACAAAAGCAGGTTGAAGGAAAACACAGGTTTGTTATAGGTCTGTTAGTCATACTGAGGCCAGAGGGTCTTTAAGACATATTTCATGAGATGAGGTGTTTACTCCTTATGCCTTGAACTCAAACATCTGGTTTATATCACCAGGGCTATACAAAACAAAGCATAGAAAGCTTCAAAGGATACTATGTATTTATCAGGCCTGGTTCCCACAGGAACCCTTGGTATTAGATTCGAGTCATGCTTGCCACCTGCATTTTTACCTGGTCTTCCAGGGAGACTTATTAGCCCCTTTCAGATCTTACTCATGGGGCTGCAATCTCAGAAACCACACAGAGTGGTCCCCAACACTTGAACAACAATGAAACAATTTAAAAAAAGAGGAGGGAGGACTCTCAAGCTAATTTTATGAGTCTGGAATTATCCTAATTTCAAAATATTATAAAGAAACAAACAAAAAAGAAAATTACAGGCCAAAATTCTTGATGAACAGAGATACAAAAATTCTCAACAAAAGAACACCAAATTGAATCTAGCAATACATAAAAAATTATACATGATGATCTGGAGGGATTTAATTCTGGATTTCAAGCTTGTACAATATGTGTAGATGAATTAACATGATGTGTAACATAAACCAAGCGAAAAACTTAAAAATATATGATTATATAAATAAATGCAAAAAATTGGCAAAATTAAACACCTGTTTATAATAAAAACTCTGAGGAAGGTGGGAATAGAAGGAACATACATCAACATAATAAAGGCCATATTTAACAAACCCACAGCCAACATCATACTTTTGGGGGAGAATAAGAAGTGTTTCCCTTAAGATCAGAAAAAACACACAGTACTGGAAGTTGTAGACAGAGCAATAAGACAAAAGAAAAAATGAAATGTATTTAAAATGGAGAAGTAAAACTGTCATTGTTTGTAGATGACATAAAAGTATATATATAGAGACCTAAAAATTCCACCCAAATACTGCTAGAACTTATAAATGAATTCAATAAAGTAGCAGAATTTAAAGGAAATATTCATAAATGGATTGCATTGTTATACACCAATAATCAACTTTCAGAAATGGAAACTAAGAAAACAATCCCATGTATTTATTTATTTATTTTAAAGATTTTATTTATTTATTTCTAGAGAGGGAAGGGAGGGAGATAGAGAGAGAGAGAGAAACATCAATGTGTGGTTGCTGGGGGTCATGGCCTGCAACCCAGGCATGTACCCTGACTGGGAATCGAATCTGCGACACTTTGGTTCACAGCCCACGCTCAATCCACTGAGCTACGCCAGCCAGGGCAACAATCCCATTTATAATAGCATTAAAAAATAAAATACCTAGGAAAAAATTGAACCGAAGTGGTACAAGCCCTGTACACAGAAAATTATGTCACTGAAGAAAGAAATAAAGAAGATATTGATACATTGAAGCATATGCCATGATAATGGATAGAAATAAGAATCATTATTAAAATGTCCATACTACCAAAAGTACTCTACAGGTTCAATGAAATTTCCAACACAACACCAATGGTGAATTTCAAGGAACTAGAAAATAAAATCCATAAATTTTATGGAAACACAAACAGCCCTAAACAGTGACAGAAATCTTGAAAAGGGAAGACAAAGTGGGATGTATAACAATACCTCATAACCAACTACACTACAAGGCCATTGTAATCAAAACAGCATGGTACTGGCATAAAAACAGACATGTAGATAAATGCAACAGAATAGAGAGGCCAGAAACAAACTCATACCTTTATGGTCAATTAATATTTAACAAAACAGGCAAAAACATAAAATAGTGTAAAGACAATGTATTCAATAAATTATGCTAAGAAAACTGGATAGATATACAAAAATAGAGGGTCCAACACAAATAACACTCCTTTTTTATTACAAAATCATAAGCATGTCATTCTATAACAAAACAAAATCACACTCAAGCACACCACGTGTCATTTAGGTGAAATGTTAAAATTAAAAGTATAAATTATTACATTCAGATTATTACACTACCAGCCACACTAAAGCAGTCCTTACTTCTGCAGGATCCTGTTGATCACTTTTTCATATCATTTACAAGAATAAACTCATAATGGATTAAATGTAAGACTCAAAACTATAAACGTCCTAGAAGAAAACATAAGCAGTAAAATATCTGACATTTCTCATATCTATATATATCTATATATATATATATCTATATATATATGTGTGTGTGTGTGTGTGTGTGTGCGTATACACATGCATACATTTGTGATATACCTCATTGGGCAAGGAAAGAAAAAGAAAAAAATAAACAAATGGGACTATATCAAAATAAAAAGTGTTTGCATAACAAAGGAAACCATCATCAAAATAAAATGACAACCTACTTAGTGAGCAAAGATATTTGCCAATGTTACCAAATAAGGGGTTAATCACCAAAATTTATGAAGAATTTATACAATATCCCAAAAAAACCCAATCCAGTTAAGAAATGGGCAGATGATCTTAATAGACACTTCTCCAAAATGGACAAATGTCTAATAAACATGAAAAGTGCTCAGCATCACTAATCATCAGAGCGATGAACATTAAAACCACAGTGAGACATCATCTCATACCTGTCAGAATGGCTATCACCAATAAATCCACAAATGACAGGTATTAGCAAGAACGAGGAGAACCCTGGTGCACTGTTGGTGGGAATGCATAATGGTACATCCACTGTGGAAATCAGTATGGGGCTTTCTCAAAAAATTAAGAACGGAACTGCTTTATGACTCAGTGATTCCATTTCTGCATATTTATTTTTAAAATCCCCAAGCACTAATTTAAAAGAATATATTTACTGTGTCAGACTCCAGCCAGCAGAGTCCGCCTGTTGTGGCTGAAAGAGAAAATAAATGCATAGGTGACAACAATCCTGTGGAGAAAAAGG
The DNA here is from genome assembly GCF_019186645.2 of Phyllostomus hastatus. Taxonomy (NCBI): domain Eukaryota; kingdom Metazoa; phylum Chordata; class Mammalia; order Chiroptera; family Phyllostomidae; genus Phyllostomus; species Phyllostomus hastatus. The sequence continues at coordinate 297,951 of NW_025333922.1, read as the reverse complement.
GGACAGCAAACTACTGTCTCAAGGGGAGAGTGTCTGTCAGTGCCTCGGCCACTCCCTCAAGAGGAGAACACCTCAACCCTTGCCTAGACAGGCTTTTATTGTTTTTCTTGGGTCTTACATGAGAGAAAGACTTATTATCTATTAAATAGAATATTACTGTCTACTTTTTAGGTACAATCAAGGAAATGAAAATGACATGCAGATGGGAATGGTGACGAGCTGATTAGCTCCGTCGTTGGGCAAATTCACACAAGCTTTGGAAACTACCTTGAAGACAGACAATACACATTTGTTGTTTTAGAATAGGGTGATAGAGTTTTAGCAAGAGCAAGCCATAACCGTCAGTATGCATTTTCTAGGCCTGATTCCCACAGGAAAACTCAGTTTGAAGGTCTGGCTCCTGCCCACCACTTTGCTTCTATAGGTTTTCCATACAGAGCTGAGTCACATTTGCCAGACTGAAACAAACCGGTCCCCTACAATTTACCCTCATGTTTATTACAGTGTTTAAACAATGCCTATGATATGAAAGCAAGCTAAGAGACCATTAGTAGATGAATGGATAAAAAAGCCATGGTATATTTACACAGTGGAATACTGCTCAGCTGTAAAAAAGAATAAAGTTTTACCATTTGTGACAGCATGGATGGACCTAAAAAGAGTATTATGCTCATTGAAATGTCCATCAGAGAAACAGAAATACCAGATGATTTCACTTATATGTGGAAGCTGAAGAACAAAATAAATAAAAAAACAAAATTGAAACAAAAGTGCAGGCTAGCGGTTGCCAGAGGGAAAGGTGTGTGGCAGATTAGGTGAAAGAGGTGAAAGGATTAAGTACAAACTGGCAGTTAGAAAAGTCACAGGGTTTTAAAGTAAAGCACAGGGAATATAGTCAACATTGCATTAACTATGTATGGTGCCAGGAGTGTACTGGAAGTATTGGAGGGAACACTTTATGAAGTATATTTTTGTCTAACCACTATGCTTACAACTGAAACTAATACAAAATAATATTGTAAGTAACTTGTAATTGAAAAATTAAAACAAAAATAAATTATTTAACATACAGTGTACTCTTTGTCATTCTATCTGCTGATAAATGTGCAAGAAAAATGTAAGTCAAGAAATTAAGAATTGTGAATTTATAATGCAGATGAATAGATGAGGATGCAAATCCAAGGGGAGTTTCCAGAAGGTAAAATCTTTTAACATTCACAAGTAGGGTTAATTAGTACTTCCCAATTGATTTTCTACTTCAGGTCTTCATTCTTTTATCTACAATTCTAAAATATTCCTAATTTCTTAACCAGCTTGGTGATGAAACCTGAGTTGCTTTAAAATCAGGTGGGAGCAAATATGATCTGAACATTTGTGAAATTATTTATAGTCTCTAGAATACTTAGTGTGAATGTTTATAAATCCCCTGAAGAATCTATTAATTAAATTTCCTGAAGAATTTTTACTTATTAATTATAGGCTTAAACAAATGCCACAATGCATTTTATGTCCTATAAGCACCTTTTTACCTTTTATTAAAATTTAAAAATTCTGGATTCTATAACAAATCTGATGTGAAGGTTTCAGACTTATTATGAGCCACCACTTACAGCTTTTTTTTTTCTGTAAAAGGCAATACTTGATAGACCCAGCACTTCTGGAAAAGTAGACTTATTTCATCTTTTTGTATTCCAACTACCTTGTGCATAATAGATGTTCAATTAAAAATTTTTGTTTCCTGCTGTAACTGGCAAGAAATGAGGCACTGGAACACTGTTATTGTGTATGTCAGCATAAACATATGAATCACAGAACCCCGTTTTTGATCCTTTATATTCCTAGGGACCTTTCCACAACAGCGTTTGAAGGCAAGAACATTTATTATCTTAAATACATTTGGTTCCTTTGGAGGTTGAATCCCAGTTAAATTTTTCTTTCTTTCTTTTTAATATATTTTGTTGATTATACTATTACAGTTATCCCATTTTCCCTCTTCACTCCCCTCCACCCTGTACACCCTCTCCCACCCATATTCTCCCCCTTTAGTTCATGCCCATGTGTCATACTTATAAGTTCTTTAGCTTCTAAATTTCTCATACTATTCTTACCCTCCCCCTGTCTATTTTCTGCCTACAATCTATGCTACTTATTCTCTGTACCTTTTTCCCCTCTCTCCTCCTCCCACTCCCCTTTTGCTATCCCTCCATGTGACCTCCATTTCTGTGGTTCTGTTCCTGTTCTAGTCATTTGCTTAGTTTCTTTTGGTTTTGTGTGGTTGTTAATAATTGTGAGTTTGCTGTCATTTTACTATACATGTTTTTTTTATCTTCTTTTCTTAGATAAGTCCCTTTAACATTTCATAAAATAAGGGCTTGGAGATGATGAACTCCTTTAACTTGACCTTATCTTAGAAGCACTTTATCTGTCCTTCCATTCTAAATGAAAGCTTTGCTGGATAGAGCAATCTTGGATGTAGGTCCTTGCCTTTCATGACTTGGAATACTTCTTTCCAGTCCCTTCTTGCCTGTAAGGTCTCTTTTGAGAAATCACCTGACAGTCTGATGGGAACTCCATTGCAGGTTACTGTCCCCTTATCTCTTGGTGCTTCTAGGATTCTCTCCTTCATTTTTACCTTGGCTAATGTAATTATGATGAGCCTTGGTGTGTTCCTCCTTGGGTCCAACTTCTTTGGGATTCTCTGAGCTTCCTGGACTTCCTGGAAATCTATTTCCTTTGCCAGAATGGGGAAGTTCTCCTTTATTATTTGTTCAAATAAGTTTTCAATTTCTGGCTCTTCCTCTTTTCCTTCTGGTACCCCTATAATTCAGATGCTGGAATGTTTAAAGATGTCCTGGAGGTTCCTAAGCTTCTCCTCATTGTTTTGAATTCTTATTTCTCCATTCTTTCCTGTTTGGTTGTTTCTTTCTTCCTTCTGGTCCACTCTCTTGTTTTGAGTCCTAGTTTCCTTCCCATCACTATTGGTTGCCTGTGCATCTTCCTTCATTTCTTTTAGGTAACCTGCATTTGTTCATCTAATTTGCAACCAAAATCAACCAATTCTGCGAGCTTCCTGATCACCAGTGTTTTGAACTGTGCATCTGATAGGTTGGCTATCTCTAGGTTGCTTAAAAAAATGAGTTCTGGGGCTTTGATTTATTCTTCTGTGTGAGCCATCTCTCTCTCTCTGTCTCTCTCTTCTTCTTTTTTTTTTTTTGGTCTGGTCACGCCTGTTATGGTGATAGGTGGAGCCTTAGGTGTTCACCAGGGCTGGGCACCCTAGTCACTGGATTGTGACGTTGTATGTGGGGGCAGGGTTGAGAGGGAACAATGGCAGTTGCCCCATTCTCTGTGGGACCTCAGTCCTTTATGCTGCTTCCCCCAGGCAAACTGGGCCCCTCTGGTGACAATTCCCATGTGGGTGGGTCTGTATATGCTGTGGGACCTTCCAAGAACCTCTCCTGTGAGGCTGGGTGTCTCTCTATGCATCTCAGGGTCCACCTGCTGTGATCTTGTGTGACCCAGATGCCTTACACACCTAACTCTCTCTGCTCTCCTGCCTTGACCCATGCCTGGCTGCTTGTCTCTGCCCCTCCTACCGGTCTGGATGAAGGGGCCTATTTCAACTTCTTGGCTGTCCGACTTCCATCCAGATCAATTTTCTGTCAGTTCTGGATGTTATTCTGCCTCTAAATTGTTGTCCCAATCTTGTTTGTGCGTGGAGGTACAGTGCATCCACCTATGCCTCCATCTTGGCTGGAAGTACCCCAGTTAAATTTTTAATTGATTTTATGAAGAAAGGGACTGGGAGATGATAGAGACAGAGATAGAGATAGAGATAGAGATAGAGATAGAGATAGAGATAGAGATAGAGAGAGAGATAGAGAGAAAGATAGAGATAGAGATAGAGAGATAGAGAGAGAGAGAGAGAGAATCTGTCCTGACTGGGGATCAAAGCCACAACATTGGGTTATCAGGATGATGTGGTCTAACAAACTGAGTTACCCAGCTGGAAGGTAAAGTTTTAGATATTTTATGTTACATAGCAACAGTGCTGGAGGCTTTATAATTCTTAGACTTCCCTGATTTACATCGTTTGTATATGATTATATTGTCCTGTTTGACAAACATCACATGTTGGACTTTTGCTGTCTTACTGTGTCTTGTAAGACACCATGACTCTATGTCAGTGATTCATGATTAGATATCATTTATTCTCTTGCTTAGGGTCACTGCAGCTAGGGCATTTTTCTAAATGTAAATTGTTTTGCTCATTTGTTTGTTTTTCAAATATAAACAAATACATGACTCCTTTGATTAAAGTCCCAAATTACTTTTAGTTTCAGATATTTCAAACTTTCCCAATGTTCCAGCACTTTTTCTTCTGCATATTTGCAAGCTTTTTTCTCCAAACTCTGAGCTCCTTGATGAGGAGTTTGCTTTATTCATCTGTACCTTCCAGTATTCAGAATCATATTTTATATTTGTTTATGCTTAGGAATTTTTGGACAAAGTTTAAAAAATTATTGCCATTGTTCTTTTATGAACACTTAGCTTATACTTTAAAATTCTCACAAATAAAAACCAAAGTAATAAGAATAAATCAGTACAGTAACCTGAGGGGAGGTGGGAGTGGATGATGGGGGGAAAGGGGAGAAGAGATTTCAAGAACAACTACAAAGTACACATGGATAAAACCAAAAGGGGATGGAATCAGGGGAAGGGAGGTGGGATGGCTGGGGTGGGGGAAGTGGTAGGGGGAAACTGTTCTTGAACAAAAATAAAATTAAAAAAGAATAAGTCAGTGCATGTAAAATATTTATAGTCAGGAGGGCCCCAGATCCCGTTTAGCTTCAGTTTGTTCAACAACCACATAAGTAGGAAGTGAGTTGTTAAATGGCTGGCAGAACCTAGTATAAAGCTGGAGTTTGATTCCCAATCTGTTCACCTCTCATTTTTGTCTTGCCTTACATTAAGATTCAAATTATAATAATCTGTAGATGAGTCAGTCCCTTGAACAAAGCAGGCACCATAAATAATCTATTGATTAAAATATTGCAATGAGAAAACAGACCATTAGTTAAAGGAAATGCCTAAACTGACAGAAAACACAAGCTAAAATGAGACCCCACTTCAATCACGATCATAACTCTTTATATAAGTCATGATTTAAAACTCATTTACTTTTAGACCTGAGGAGGAAAAGGGCAAGGCCCTTTGGCAGGGACAGGACTGAAAGTTAAATAAAGACAGAAGAATACAAAGAAAGAAAAGGTGAGTAAGGAGTTATTATGATCTTGTGGTCTTTGTTTATATTTGCCGGGAGCCAGCCCAGCCCTGCTGTCTGGCACAGTCACAGAGGGAGCCGCACATCTGCACAGCAGACCCAGCGGGGGGAAAGTACCTGGCACTCCTCTGTTTAATCATTGTATTACTACCAATGCGTAGGGTCTATGTGATTTACCATGGGACTGGGACAAATGGTAATTCCACAGAAGAAATACAGTTCTTCAGAGGTAAGCAAGAAAATGATAGCTCATTGGAGAGTGACTCCCCACCAGAGTGTCCTCCTAAGTGGGTTAGAGAGTTCAAAGAATGGGAATGGAAAAGACTCCTAGGATTACTCCCTACAAAAGCCCCTATACCCACCCTTATTATACAATTCCTTAAAACCAGGAACTAGACATAGATTCAAAAAACACATTTGGTCAGCATTGTACCAGTATCCATGGTCTGTTCCCCCTCTAACTCCTAGGCCCACTGATCCCCCTTTACCCTATACTGGAATCTATCATAAAGAGGCACAATGGAAAAATATAAATGGATATTGGAAAGATTATTATACACTCCCCTTCTATGAGGCAATTAAGTGATCAGGGCCCCCATGGTTTTTATTGCCAAAAGAGGTCAGACATCAAAGATGGAAACAAATACTAAAAATGCATCAACATCAAGGTAGATGGCAGGCAGCTGAATAGACTGAGCAAAACAAAGATTATTACTTGCACAAGATGACAGGGTTCTGGTGCTGAAGTGAGAAGTGAGAGACAGATACTAACCACATTGACCACAAAAACCTTCTGCATGGCCTTTGCCAGTGAGTTAAAACAGTCCTGTGCCCATCTATGTGCCCAGCTTGCAGTTTTAGACTATATAGATTAAAATTAAGTTAAGCTGTAAGAAATGAAGGTGTTATGTAATGTGATAAAATGTATTACTGATTAATTGTAAAGATTAGGAGCTAAAAGCTAGCACAATAATATGCAATAAACAGCTACTTCCTATTATGTCTGTGTCATATTTTCTGTGGAGCAATGACAAAGCAAATATGTCCTAAAAACCGTATTTTAATTGATTTCACATATGCCACATGTACACACCCAACAGTATAAAAATAAAAAACTCAAGAGCCCAAGCAGAGATGCCTGGCTGTTGATCTTGAAATGGCATCTCTCGTGTCATTCCTTTGCCGACACCGTCCCTCCATTGGGAATCCCTGGACCTACTGGAGCTTGGTTCTGGCATATATTGTGTATTGTTATTTGGATTATTTAAAGACTTTTTTTGCTAATATCAGAAAATTGCCTCTGTATGCCTTAGTGCAGTTTTCTTCATATTTTAGCTTGGATATAGATATTTATAGTTTCATTACATTTTGGAAATCTTTATCCATTGTTTCTTCATTTTTAATTACTTTTTATATTGATGTTCCAAAAGAGTTGTCTCTTTTTTCCCACCACCACTTTCCTCCACCCTACTGACACCCACCTCCCACCCTCAATCACACTCCCACTTGGCTCCATTCATGGGTCCCTCATTCATGTTCATTTATGTCCTTTCCCCTTCTTTCCCACCTTACTTCCTTCTCCCCTCCCCTCTGGTTACTGTCAGTTTGTTGTCAATTTCAATGTCTCTGGCTATATTTTCCTTGCCAGTTTGCTTTGTTAATTAGGTTCCACTTATCAGTGAGATCATATGGTATTTGTGTTTCACCACTTGGCTTACTTCATTTAGCATAATACTTTCCACTTCCATCCATGTTGTTACCAAGGGCAGGAGCTCCTTCTTTCTTTCTGCTGCATACTATTCCACTGTGTAAATGTACCATGGTTTATTGATCCACTCATTTACCAATGGGTACCAAGGCTGCTTTCAGCACTTGGCTATTTTAAATTATGCTGCCCTGAACATTGGGGTGCATAGGTTCTTTTGAATTAGCGTTAAAGGATACTTAGGGTATAAACCCAGTGGTGGAATTACTGGATCAAAAGGCAATTCCATTTTTAATTTCTTGAGGAAATTCCATACTATTTTCCACAAAGGCTGCACCAGTTTACATTCCTACCAACAGTGCACTGGTGTTCACTTTTATCTACATCCTCTCCAACACTTGTTGTTTGTTGATTTGTTTATGATGGCCATTCTGACCTATGTGAGGTGGTATCTCATTGTAGTTTTTATTTTCATCTCTCTGATGGCTAGTGATGCTGAGCATCTTTTTATATGTCCTTGGACCCTCTGTATGTCCTCCTGGGAGAAGAGTCTGTTCAAATTTTTGTCCACTTTTTAATTGGGCTTTTTATCTTCCTGGAGTGGAGTCATGTGATTTTTTTATATAATTTTGAGATCAAACCCTTATCTGAGGCATCATTGACAAATATGTATTTCCATAGAGTTCGTTCTTTTTTCATTTTAATACTTTTTTTTAGCCATGCAGAAGCTTTCTAATTTGATGAAGTCTCATTTGTTTATTCTTTCCTTTTTGTCCCCTGCTTTACAGGACATATCAGTGAAGATATTGCTGCATGGAATGTGTGAGATTTTCCTGCCTATGTTTTCCTCTAGGACTTTTATGGTGTCATGACTTATATTTAAGTCTTTTATCCACCTTGAATTTATTTTTGTGTATGGTGTAATTTGGTCATCGAGTTTCATTTTTTTTGCAAGTAGCTGTCCAGCTCTCCAAACACCATTTGTTGAAGAGGCTATTTTTACTCCATTTTATGCTGCTGCCCCCTTTGTCCAATATTAATTGACTGTAGAGACATAGGTTTATTTCTGGGCTCTCTATTCTGTTCAATTGGTCTATATGTTTGTTCTTATGCCAGTAAGCAGGTTGTTTTGATTACAGTGGCCTTGTAATACAGTTTTATATCTGGTATTGTGATTCCTCCTACTTTGTTCATCTTTTTCAAACTGTTGCAGCTATTTGGTGTTATTTATGGTTCCATATAAATTTCTAAAATGTTTGTCCTATTTCTGTGAACTATGTCATTGGTACTTGCATAGGGATTATGTTGAATCTATAAATCGCTTTGGGTACTATAGACCTTTTAATGATGTTAATTCTTCCAATCCAGGAACATGGTACATGCTTCCATTTACTTGTGCTTTTCTTAATTTCTTTCTTCAGTATTGTGTAGTTATCTGAGTACAGGTCTTTTACCTCCTTAGTTAGATTTATTCCTAGATATTTAATTTTTCTGGTTGCTATAGTGAATGGGATTTTTTTCCTGGTTTCTCTTTCTGATATTTCATCATTTCTGTACAAAAAATCTTTGATTTCTGAACATTGGCTTTATATCCCACAGTTTTGACAAATGCACTTATAAGATTGATTTTTTTTGTGGAGTCTATGGGGTTTTCTTTGTACACTATCGTGTCATCTGCAAACAATGACAGTTTTACTTCCTCCTTTCCAATTTGAATGCCTTTTATTTCTTCTTCTTGTCTGATTGCTGTGACTAGGACTTTCAATACTATGTGAAAGCAAACATACTTGTCTTGTTCCTGATCTTAGTGGGACAGCTTTTAGTTTTTGCCCATTGAGTATGAAGTTGGCTCTAGGTCTCTCACATATGGCCTTTATTATGTTGAGGACTGCTTCCTCTTTTCCCACTTTGCTGAATGTTTTTTATTATAAATGGATCCTGTACCTTATCAAATGCTTTTTCTGCATATTTTGATATGATCATGTAATTTTTGTCTTTTCTTTTTTTATGTGATGTATTATGTTTATTGATTTGTGAATGTTGTACCAGCCTTACATCCCTGGGATGAATCCCACTTGATCATGATGTATGATCATTTTAATGTATTGGAGGAAACAGTTTGCCAATATTTTTTTGAGAATTTCAGTGTCTACATTCATTAGTGACATTGGAGTGTAGTTTTCTTTCTTTGTTTTTCCTTTATCTGTTTGGGGAATTAGGATGATGCTAGTTTCATAAAAAGTGTTTGGGAGTCCTCAATATTCTTAGATTTTTTGGAATAGTCTGAAAGATAGGGGTTAGCTCTTCCTTAAGAGTTTTGTAAAATTCTCCTGTGAAACCATATAGTACAGGGCTTTTGTGTGCTGTTTTTTTTTTAATTACTGCTTGATTTCATCAGCTTTTATTGTTCTGTTTAGGTTTTTGGCTTCTTCATTAAATTTAGGAAGATTATATTTGTCTAGAAATTTGTCCTTTTTACCTCAGTTTTTAAATTTATTGACATATAATTTTTTTAAAGATTTTATTTATTTTAGAGAGGAAAGGGAGAGAGAGAGAGAGAGAGAGAGAGAGAGAGAGAGAGAGAGAGAGAGAGAGAGAGATACATCAATGTGCGGTTGCTGGGGGTCATGGCCTGCAAACCAGGCATGTACCCTGACTGGGAATCGAAACTGCGACACTTTGGTTTGGACATATAATTCTTCATAGTAATATCTTATAATCCTTTGTGTTTCTGTGGTGTGAGTTGTAATTTCTCCTCTTTCATTTTTGATTGTGTTTATTTGGGTTCTCTCTCTATGTTTCTTCATATATCCACTTAAAACTTTGTCAATTTTGTTGATTTTGTCAAAGAATTAGCTCCTGGATTTATTGATCCTAAGAATTGTTTCTTTAGTCTCTATGTTATTTAATTATGCTCTGACATCTGTTATTTCCTTCCTCTACTTGCTCTGGGCTATCTTTGTTGTTCCTCCATTTCTTATAGATATGGGTTAGGTTGTTTATTTGAAATGATTCTATCTGTATTGAGTAAGGCTGTATCACTGTGAAATTCCCTCTCAAGACTGCCTTTGCTGTGTCCTATAAGTTTTGAACTGTTGTGGGTTCATTTTTATTTGTTTCCACAAGCTTTTTGATTTCCTTCTTGATCACATTCTTAACTCATTGATTGTTTAATAGCATGCTATTCAATCTCCATAGGTTTGATTATTTTTGAGTTTTTTCCTTTAGGTTGATTTCTAAGATCAGTCCCTTGTAGTCTGAGCGAATGCCTGATATGATTTCAATTTTCTTGAATTTGTTGAGGCTTGTTTTATGTCCTATCATGTAGTCTGTCATTGAAAATATTCCATGTGCATTTGAAAAGAATGTGTATTTTGCTTCTTTGGGATGAAAGGTTCTATATATGTCAGTTAAGTTCATTTGATCTAAAACATTGCTCAATGCCACAATATCCTTGTAGCTATTTTGTTTGGAAGATCTGTCCATTTTTCACAGTGGGGTGTTAAAATCCCCTAGTATAAGTGTGTTGCTGTTATATCTTGAAGGCCTCCAAGTTTTTTTTTATGTATTTGGGTGCTCTTATGTTGGGTGCATATATATTATATTTACAATGTTTATGTCTTCTTGATTGATTCTTCCCTTGAGTGTTGTGAAGTGATCTTCTGGGTCTATTTTTATGCCCTCCCCCTTTTTTAGTCTGTTTTGTCTAGTGTGAGTATTGCCACCTGAGATTTTTTTTTTTCAATTCTGTTTTCTTGGAATATTTTTTTTCCAGACCTTCACTTTCAGTTGTGTAGACCTTTTGTTCTGAGATAGGTCTCTTATAGGAAGTATATGTGTGGGTCATGTTCTCTTAAACATTCAGTTATTTTATGTCTTTTTATTGGAGCATTTAATCCATTTACATTTAAGGTTATTATTGATAGGTACTTATTCATTGCCATTTTACTCCCTTTGTACCTTTGTTCTGTTGTCTATCACTTTTTTTATTCCTTTCCTTAAAGCAGATCCTTTAGCATCTCTTGCAGAGCTGGTTTGGTGGAGGTGTATTCTTTTAGACTTCTTTTGTCTGGGAAGCTCCTTACTTGACCTTCTATCTTGATTGAAAGCCTTGTTGGGAAATGTAGCCTTGGTTGCAGGCCTCTGGTTCTCATTACTTGGAGTATTTCTTGCCATTCTCTTCTGGCTTGGAGTGTTTTCATTGAGAAGTCAGCTGCTAACCTTATTGGGGCTCCCTTGTATGTTATTTCCTGTTTTTCCCTTGCTGCCTTTAAGACTCTCTCTTTGCCTTGGAATTTTTCCATTTTAATTATGATGTGTCTTGAGGTGGGCCTCTTTGGGTTCCTCTTGATTGGGACTGTGTTTTCTGGATTTTTGTGACTTTTTGTCTCATCAAATTAGGGAAGTTTTCCATCATTACTTTTTCTATCCTTTGATCTTCATCTTCTGGTATTCCCAGTATATGGAAAGTATTCCAGTTCATGTTGTCCTGCCTTTCCCTTAACCCCTCTTAATTCTTTTTCATTCTTTTTTTCTTTTTCTTGCTCTTTTTGGGAGTTTTTTTTTTTCACTTTGTCCTCCAGGTCACTGATTCAATCATCTGCTTCATTGAGCCTGCTTTTGATTACTTCTACTGTGTTCTTTAATTCAGAAACTGTATTTCTCATTTCTTCATCATACTTGTTGATTGTTTCTATGTCCTTTTTTATGCTTATAGTTTGCAGTAAGTTCTTCATAATTTCCCTATAGTTTTTGGTCATTCACACTGAGTTAATTGAACTTCCTTATAGTAGTTGTGTTGGACTCCATATGTGATAGTTGACTTGCCTCTATTTCATTTAGCATGCTTTCTGATGATTCCTCCTTTTCTTTAGATTGGGGGTTCTTTCTTTGTCTTCCCATTGTTTGTGGGACTCTTCTTTTTTGCTTGTGTTTCTTAACTTTATCTGTTTTGATTTTCTGACTTTGTGGTGTGAACCTCTGTGATGGGAGATCTGTAGGGTACAGCTGTACAATCTCCTATATCACCTTAACTTCATGTTATTGGTATATGTTTTATGACTTTTATGCTGGTTTTTCAGATATAATTGGGTTTTGATTGTTGTTGGGTTGTTCTTTCATGAGTCCTTCCCTGCCTTGTTTGTTGAGGGTCACTTCCCCCACCATGTCTTATGTGCTACAGTACAGTACTGCCTGAACAAAACCACAGAGCCCAAGAAACACACCCACACTCAGAAATATAACTCCTCTCAACAACCCCCCTATTAATAGCAAATGGACCAATATTCATAAGGGTGTAATGAGATTAAGACTATTTTAAGAGAAGAGAGTGGATATGAGATAACCTACTGAAAGAGAAATGATTTTGAGAGGGTAGAGGGAGTTACACTAATAAGACTTGGGAGTTGGAGCATTGAAAGGAGGGAAGGTAAAATTTACCTTGTGAATAAAAAAGGGAATTAAGAGTGTGTAATGTAGTATGAGAAAGGATGTGTATAATATTAAGTTGAAACAGAAATTAAAATGGTATAAAATTAAATAAAGTGAGAGAGAAAAAGAAAAAGGAAGGACAGATATTAAATAATTAATAAAAATATAGGAGCCAAATTGGAGAGAAAGATCTGCTGGAGTACTAAAAACCAAACGATGAGCTAAAATTAATATGGGTGGTATGGGAATAAGAGGTAAAAAAACAAAGAAAAGTCTAAGAGATGTTTGGTGGAATGAGAAGTGATTTTGTAACAACAGAGGAAGAAGGAATAGTAGGAGTGAGGGACACAAACTAGACTAAGTGAGGGAAAAGTTAAAATCTGAGATGTAGAGAAGTAGAAAAAAAAGGAGAATGAAGAAAAATGAAAAGGCAGAATGAAAGAGAAATAGAAGAAAGACAAAAAAGAAAAAAACTGGCTAAGAAGGCATAATTAAAATTTGAGTCAAAAGAAGAGTAGGAGAGGGGTTTAGTGGACTTTGTTATTTGAAATACAGAATTAGTGAAGCTGTAAAGATAACCTTGAAAAAAGATGCAACAACAACTGTCCTATCCACAACCACCTAGTAAAGTTTGTTACAGGAATAGAGAAAACATGAGTATTTTCATAGCTGGGCAAAAGTATGCAAAATGACCCTTGACAAGAGAATTCATTTTGAGTGTCTGGACAGGGGAGAAATAGTAAGAGTGTGGAATGGAAACAAGTTGTAGCTAGAGAGAAAACCAAATTTGAAATGAGAATATTGCAGGGAAAGAGGAGGGTAAGATGGGCTAAGAGAAGGGAGGGGAAAATTTGTGGATTGAAATGCACTATTGTATAAAATCTAGTGGCTTATTATATACAAAGTTGCTGGACAAGAAATGAATGTTATAAAGCTGTTCAGGAAAGAAAATACCACAGATCATGAAGACTACAGTGGTTTTTGTATCAGTAGCCTTTTGTATTTACCACTTTTTGTTTTTTCTTTCTGGACCTACCTCTAGTGATGTCCAATGTTGACCTCGTCTGACCTTAGGCAGCCTGTTAGATATGTCCAGTGATCTGCTGTCACTTGCTGTCTCCTTCAATTGTTAATATGGTCTCTCTGCACTCAGCAGTCAGGTTTAAGTATTATAGGGTGGGGCTTAATCCCTCCTGCTGAGGAGCTATTGTTTCCCCTCAGGCAACTGATGCTTGGAGGGGAGTGGTCTGCCTGAAGAGGATGATTGCTGCACGAGGTTGGCTCAGCTCTGGATCCTGGTGGCTACTTTCTCAATTGACTCCCCAAAACCTCTGTCCCCAGTGTCTCTTCAAATCTCTCTAGTCTATTCTGCCCCTCCTTTGCCAGTGATCTACTGTCTCTGGCTATCTCCTTCAGTTGTTTATCTGGTCACTGGAACTCAGTAGTCAGGTTTAAGCAATAAAGGGCCAAGGCAGAGATCCTTTTGGTTTTGGGGCTATTGCTTCCCTTCAGGCTACTGCCCCTCAGAGAGGAGTAATCTGCCTGAGCACAAAGGCTGCTGCCTCTGGGGGATGACTCAGCACTGGGATCCTGGTGGCTACTCTGTCAGTCCTTTCCCCAAAGTCTCTGTACCCAGTCTCTCCTCAAGCATCTCTAGCCCATGCTGCCCCTGCTTTTGCCTGAGCCCCAGGTACATGCCTGCAAACGAAAACTGTGTGTTGCCCCTTTAAATGGCCCTTTCATCCCCAACCATCTGTCTCTGGCAAAAAGCAACCCAGCTGCTTTTTCCACTCTTTGTTATCTGTGTACTTTTTGGGCTCTGGCATTCTAGGCTGGGAATCCAGGCTTAGGGTTTAGACTCCAATCTTCTTTGGGGAATCCAGCTTAATTATCCCACTGGCACTGCTGTCCATGGATGCCCAGTCAGCCCTCTACCACACTCCTTACCAGGCCATTGTGCCATAGCTGGTTCTATATGTCTGAAGTTATATGTTTCTCTCTTGCTTTTTTTCAGTTGTTTGTTCTGGGTGGTTTTTCCACAATTGAGCCGTAATTCCAGGTTGGTCCTAGGAGAGGGTCAGTTGACTTCCATTCCTTCCTCCACCATCTTCCCTCCTTTTTACAAAATAGAATTTAATATTGTAAGAACAGGACCTTCCCTGGGTTCGGTTTCCTCAGAAGCACATCTCTAACTTCTCTTGTTGTTTCTCCCATATTAAAAATACAATATTTTTAACCTTCCCCACTCTCTTCACTCTCGGGGAGTCATCAATTATCTTAGGCTGCTTGAAGTTGCATCACAGTTTATTGATGTTATATCCCCTTCTTTTAGTCTTTTTTTTTTTTTTTTACTGTCTGTGTTTCATCTTGGATAGTTTCTATTGCCATATAATAAAGTTTATTAATAGTTTCTTTTTCAATGTTCAAAATTGTTTTTACCTCAAAAGGTGTACTTGTGTATTTTTAATTTTCACCACTATAAAGTTTGATTTTGAGCTTTAAAAAATATCATCATGTCTTTCTTTAACATATTTAATTTATTGGTAAGCTTCTTGAGCATGTGGAATACAGTTATAATAACTTTTGTTTACTACTATTTGTTTACTACTATTGTTACCAAACAACAAGGGGGGGCCTGGGGCAATATACTGTTACCCCAAAAGAACCCCCCAAGTTCATTATGTCCGCCGCCAGAGGAAAGACATCTCTCAATGCCAGAGATTCGTGAAAAGGAAAGGAAATGTTTATTTAATGCTGCACAAACTTAAAGTAGTGACCTAATGTTTTCATCAAAATCCCAAAGTCCCTTAAAACACCCACAAACACACACAGTCCTTCCTTCCCTCCTTTGCCCAGTCTGGGGTACCATATCTCAGGAAAAGGAATAGAAGTCCATGGCTCAGGCAACCCCTGGTTCTTCCCAGTAATCTGTCTCGGCTTGTAGGCCTCCCTCAGTTCCTGGCACCATCAGCTGTATCACCGGGATCTCTGCTAAAGCCCAGTGGTGGTTCCCCCTTCCAAAGCTTCACGGGCCCCCACTCTGGCAAAGCCACGTGGTTCTCTCTCCTAGGTCCACGGGAGTCCTCACTCTCCTAAACACCAAGTGGTTCTCCCTTACATGTCCACAGCTGCGTGGCTCTCTCTGCACAATGGCTGCGGGAGTCTCCACTCTGCCAAAGCTGCGTGATGCTCCCTCCTCAATGGCTGCCACGTCTGGTTTTAAATTCCCATGCCAATCTTCCTCTGCAGCCTCATTTCTAACTCCTCCCACCATTGGCTACACTTGCCAGCACTCCCATATCCTTCCAGCTTTACTGGGCTGCCATCATGGGTCTGGGCAGGTGTGGCCCCATGTTATGGAACCAATCTTCTCCAAGCTCCCATGCAGGTGCTGTAACTTGGGGGACCTGCCTCCCAGTTACATCTTGGTGGGAAAGTTACTTCCATTCCCCTGGCTCAGAGCATGGCCACAGCTATTTAACATATCTATGTAACCAGTTAAAGGTTATAGATGTGTTAAATGACCACACCAGAGGTTAGCGGCAAAGCTGTTGCTATGCAATGCAGCTCTCAAAGGCCCTGATCCATTTGTCCCTTTCCCCAACCCACACCTAGGGGTGGGGCATGGTGAGGACATCCTAATATTTCCTGGACAACCTGAGTTCTGGACCCCATTCAAAATCTCCATTTGGGCCCCCCCCACTCTTGGCTGCACCCTGTTACACTATCATGTCTGTCATTCTGGGTTAATTTTGGTTGAATTTTGTTAATTGTGTGTCATTTTTTTTTCTATTGGTGATATTTTATGGAATGACAGACATTATAAATTTCACTTTGTTTGATGATGACTGTTTTCCGTGTCTATAAACATTCTTTAACTCTCTTCTGGATGCTGTTATATTATTTGGAAATAGTTTATCCTTTTATGTCTTACTTTTAAGCTTTGTTTGGCAGGACTATAACATTGTTTAGTCTTGGAATAAATTTCCCATTGAAGCAAAAATCTTGGTATATACTTTATACACTATCTCTTGAATCATAAAGTTTTCTACTCTAGCTGGTAAGAACAAGAATTTTTCTCAGTCCTGAGTAAACTCCAGGTATTGTTTCTTTCTCAGTAGTTTCTCCACAAATATTCACTAATAAATATACAGCTGAAGATTTGAGAGGGACCCTCTGTACATTTCTGGAACAGCCTCTGAGGGTAACAGTCTTTCTGCTGGTATTCCTCATTGTGAACTCTACCTGCATTGCCTTGGTCTCTCTAGCTTTTTCTTAATTAAGGGACACATGCAGGCTGCAGCTGAGTTTCCTGTCCCTGTAGTGTGGTCTTATAATTCTCACCAGGGTACCAGACATCACTATCCTTTTGTTGTCTGATGCTCAGTATCTCCCAAACCATTGTTTTACTACTGTGCCCAGTGCTTTAGTTGTTTCTAGCATGTGAATAAATATTATTCATGTTACCACATATTTTCCAGAAATGGATATCCAACAAATATTTAAAAGAAATCCATAGATAAATTTGGTTGAGTCATAGAGAATGTGAATAACAGCAGCTGAACTGAGGTATAGTGTTACTATGGTATTTTGGGCAAGGTTTTCATATAATCCTAAAGTTAGCAATAGAAAACATGGTGTTTATTTGGTAAAATCAAGGAAAGCTCCTCTCATCTAAGTTCATATTACCACAGCTCTGTACTAGAAGACTAACCTTCCACTAAGCAGTGATCCAGGGAGACTATAGAGCCACAGAAAGCAAGGAGACCAGCCCCAAGATATTGGCCATGCAAGAATGTAAAAGAGAAATCAAGAAAGAGGCCATCAACAGAATGTTCAGATTGTGGCAGAGATGAAAAGTAAAGATGGCCCTGATGTCTGATTCTGGCTGAGTAGGAGAATGACATGAAATAAATGAACATTAGAAGTGCTGGACAAAGAGGATAAATAAACTATTTATATAGTACTTAATTATTTAGAGTTTTGAGAATAAAAACAATAGAGTGACTTATCCAAAGATAAACCTCCTATTAACAAAATAAGAATATAACCTCATTTCCCCTAGTATATTTTACATGTCATCTATTTTCTACTCATTTTTCTAATTAGCAATTGTTTAAGCTTCTTCCTTATAGCTAATTTGAATTTTTTAAGTAAGGCAAATTTGTGTCTTTAATTTGTATTGTTTTTCTCTCAGCATGAAGATAGGTCCTTTACTTAATGATGATTATATAATTGGCACATTATATTATTTCCCTTAGGCTCAATAGTCCTACTTATTTTTATGTTTTTCTGTGCATTATATCTGGTTGAAACTAGTTCAAATTAACTATGCCTTTGCCATTAATGAGGGCCATTACTGCATTTTGAAATTTCACTTTCAAAATTAAAAGCATTCAAATTGATTTGCTCCAGTTTCAGTGAGTTATTACTGACAGTGAGTACATGATGCTAATTAATGGTACTCCTGTGATTCAATATTACTAGGAGGTAACCAGGGGGGATCAGAGATTGCCTGGGGACTCTGTTCTCAGCCTCTTGGCTGTTCCTTCTCTCCCATATCTCTCAAAACCTTGTTTATTAGAGTCTAGGCTTAAATTTATTTTAGGTCTCAACACATATTAATGAGGTTTCCACTTGAAATGTGAAATTCTATAGAATATAGATTACTTTTAAATCACTTTCACAGGCCACACAATCTCGCTTGGAGACCACACAAGAAAGAGATAATATTGATCCTATATTGATAAGAATGAGGAAACCAAGTCTAGAAGAATTCCAGCAACTCATCAGAGGTCATAGCACTAGGTAGTAATAGAAGAACAATCCATGTAGCTAGATTCTAGTCCAAGGTTTCTCCAACCCCCTTGTGTTATTAAATGTTGACTCTAGTATCATTTTATTTTGAGTTTATTTGATTAATCACTGGCATGTCTTTAAATCTTTCCAGTTTCCACAATTGTCCATATTAAATTTTGAATGTAATAATAAAAAGTAGAGGACAAATTTAATGTTTATTTTGCTTCCAACTTTTCATTCAAGCATTTGTGTGTGGGGCATATGTGAGTGTGTGTGAATGTGTATATGTGGGCATAAGAGAGTGTGTGAGAATATTAACTGTGTGCCCCTATGCTGGCATGCTTCAATGTGTGTGTGTGAATGTGTATGTGGCACATTTGAGTGTGCAGGTGCAGGGAATGTAGGATTGTATGTGTGAGCATATGTGAGTGTGAACATGTACACACACATAAGTGATTGTGTGTCATATGTGAGTATATAAATTTGCATGGCACATGTGAGTGTGTGAATGTATATGTGAGCGTGTGAATGTATATGTAAGTGTGTGTGCATGTGTGAGTGTGTGAATGCTTGTATGTGTTTTGTCAAAGAGTGGACAGTGGTGTCACTTTCTTTGCACATTCTTTACAATCCTTAAATTGTGGAACAACACAATGACTTTATTATGCAGATAGTCTTGTACATCAGTTTTCACCCATCTTCTTGCTAGCTCACTGAGTTAAATGATAAAACAGCTCTCCTTATGACTTTCCATTGCCCAGTATATCTCCAGATTTCTCTCTTGTGCCCCTTAGACTCAATCCTCTGACATTGTCAAAAATTACTGGAAGCTTCCTATATCTGACACAGATTACTTTTCAGCTATACCTTTTCTTTGAGTATTTTTCTCTTTCTTCTATCCACCTCATATTTCTTATTCACCTCCTTGTGTCGCAGTCACTGACCGGCAGTGACTGTAGAACACTGCGGATGGCTCGTCGAAACACAGGAAAAACATACACAGAGACAACCAGGTCCTGTGGGGGAATAGGGACAGAATGGCAACCCTCTCTCTAGTGGGGAGTGCCATGGCCACCCTCCTTAGGGGAGAGCTCCCCTAAGGGAGAGCCCCTTATTCTCCCATCTGAGCAGGCTTTTATTGGGTTTGTTTGCATAAGAATTCAGGTAGAGCTCATTACTCATTGCCAGGAAGTAAGGACCAATCAACAGATAACAAGGAAGTCTGAGGACCTGTTTTGAGTCAGGGTCAAAGAGTTGTAAAAAACTTTAAGGAACAAACTTACTTCTTGCTTGGACCCTTATTATTTAATTGAGAGCATTCTAAACAAAGCAGGTTTCACAGGATTTTACATATTCTTTCTTAGGCCTGATTGCCCAGGGAACCTGCCCTTTCAGCACAGGGTTGCACCACCCTGTCATTGTTTCAGGCTTAGGTGGAGCAAGGGAACTAAGGCAAACAAGAGATAAGGAGATTTTCTCGCAGACAATGAGGACTCAGGCTATGTCAAAGAGGAGGGGCAAGGGTCCATCACCCGCTTTTGCCATAGCCTCCAAAGTCCTTCCTTGGGGGCCTCCCACATGATCGTGCCTGTCTTAGATCATTACCCCCTTTGGGAATCTTAACCATCATTGGCTAACTGACCAAGCATTGGGGGCCAGGCAGGGTGAAGTAAAGGGAGCAGAAGCAGTGCTCCTGCCAGGGAGATAAGCTTTTGTCTCCTTGGTAGCTTTTGGTCCAAGGTCATTCCCTCAGCCTTAGCCTTGGTGGGGGATACAGCTTCTGATACCAGGCATGGGGTTCCCTACATCCTTGATATTCTGATTGTTCCTTTTTTTCTCTTGGATTGACTCTCCTTTCATAAGCGTTCATGCTGTGCTATAAATCCAAGTGCTTTCTCTTCCTCTAGTAACAAGTGCTATCCTATGAGTAGAGGAGTGTAGGAACAATGGAATCAATCAGGTTCCCTCACCTGGATATCTGGGCAACTATGACACAGCAGTGTTCATACAACTATGATAAGGGCCTGCATGTACAGAATTAAGCTCTGTTATATAGCCAGTATTGGCACTTCACCAGCTTTGTGTTCACTTAGTATATAAGGGAGTTGGGACTTACCACCAGCATGGATCACTCCACCCACTTTGACATGTCTGAATGAAGGAATGTCAGACATCTTGATGGCTCCATGTATTTTCTTCTGGTTGCCTGAATCCTGAATCCCATATTGACTTGCCCTGTATCAAACACTTGCCGGAGACTTAGTGTAATCAGCAGGATTCACCATAGTTCAGTATGCATCCATCAGTATCCCTGGACTGAGATTTAGAGAGGTGGTCTGTCACCAGCATGTGGTATTCAGTGGCAAGTATCCTCGCACATTGGAGTCCCTCCTAGAGCTGGCCCAATGTTAGTCACACTCCAAACACAGTAGAGAGGCTTCTGTGGGTAGTAGGAGAGACCCTGGAAAAGTCCAGTGACTGGGTGGCTGAGGGGCCATAGGCTGGGTGTTTCTTATAGCCTTGCAAGCTGAGACAGAGACTGCACTTCACTATGAGGTGAAGTTATGAGAATTCCAAAAGAGAGAGGAAGCCTTATAGTCGGGTCTGCTCCTTGGAGGACCTTAAGACAGTGGAGTTGAGGTGGTTCTCCTAGCTGATGGTAGTGGACATTTCAAAGGAGTGGGAGAAGGAACCAAGTCCAATAGTCCTGAGGACCTGCCCAATAGTGATACAGAAGATGAAATCACAGCATCTTATGGTGCCTTTGGGGAATTCAGCTGGCCCTGCCCAGGTGACTGAGCACAAGATTTATCATCCTTATCAACTAGGGATGAACTAGTCGATCAGGGGAAGCATTTCCAGCACCAATCCAGGGAGCCCTTGGCAGAATGGCTCCTCAGGCTTTGGGATTTAGGGGTGGATAATATTATGTGCACTTATAATGAGATGGAAAAGTTGGCTTCCATTAGGATTCACCCTTCCCTGCATCAGCTGATGAAAAATAGCCAGCAAAATGGAAAGGGACAAGGATATCATCTCTGTTAGAATGGATCATGGCCACTATCTGTATGGTCTGGGAAGATGCAGGAGACGTGCCAGATACTGTGAGCAAATGGCAGACTTAGTGCAGATCTTACTGGAATTAGGCATGCACCAGGCCATGTTTAATCCCAATACTCATGGCTTCAGTGATGAACACTTTATGGCAGGAATGAGGGATCTAGTACTGCAGCATACTCCCTCTGCCTCTTTTGGATCCCTCATGGTTATTTTGGACCTATATGTTAGACCATATTACTGAGGCCACCACAATGGTGGCAAGTCTGGGAGAGGTGGAGAGTTGATGGCAGCAGAAAGAAGTTCAGATGGTGTTTCAGGCCCCCTCTGTCTCTCAGTCAAAAAGCAAACCCATGCAGGTGACTAGGATCCAGATGTCATCAGGCCTTTGGGGGGCTGGAGTAGATAAAAATAAGATTGATAGAAGGTCAAACACCTACTTATTAGAACTGTGGGAACAGTTGTGAGCTGACCAATGTTTCCTGAAGAAACAGGAGAAGGTCCCAGAAGAAGGAAGCAAAGGAAAACTTGGGGGTGTAACCCTGGGAGCCTGTCCTGTGTGTCTGGAAGACCATATGGCTATGCCAACCTCCTGAGAAGAATAAGAAGATATCTTTTGGACATTTGAATAGGGGGAGGGCTGGGCTGAGTAACCTGTCTACCAGGGAAGGGAAGAGACCAGACACTGCATTTTGAATTGGCTATTTGCTGGTCCCCTACAAATATCCGGCAGGTCCTGGCTCTAGCAGATACAGGGACAGAGTGTACTCTCCTGTATGAAAACCCTGACAAGTCTCCAGAGCCTATGGCCTATACTGATGGTTATAGGGGGTGCAGTGTGAAGGTGAAGGCCATGCAGCTCTCCCTGAGTATTGGTGATTGCTCCTCTCCCCCATGAACATACTGTTTATGTGACCCCCATTCCTGAGTATATCCTGGGCATTGATGTGCTCCAAGGATTATGGCTGCAAACCATTGTGGGGCAGTTTCACTTGAGAGAGCAATTAGTAAAAGTTATTCTGTGGGGCATGCTGAGCAACCCTCTGTTCAGTTGCCATCCCCATAACTGGTGACAGCAGTGAAGTAGTACCAGCTACCCAGAGGACAGGAGTAAATTATGGCTACTATAGGAGATTTGAAAAGGTAGGGAGATTTAGGGCTGCTCACAGTCCTTTTAACTTCCCCCATGTGGCCAGTGTGGAAGCTGGGTAGCACAAGGAGAATGACAGTAGGTTATGAGGAACTGAATTAGGTCAGTCCCCCAATATATGCAGTGTTCCTCTCTCTGATGAATTTGATGGACCAGTTAACCAATGAGCTGGGGACCTACCATTTTATAGCCAATCTGGCAAGTGCATTTTTCTGCATAGATATTTCTCTAGTGGGTCAAGATCAGTTTGCTTTTCCCATTGCTGGGAAAGCCAGCAATGGACCTTTACAGTGCTCCCTCAAGGGTATTTGCACAGCCCAACCATCAGTTATGGGCTTGTAGCAGAAGACCTAGCAAAGTGGCCACATCCCTCAGAGGTGTGCCTTTTTCATTATATTGATGATGTTTGGCTAACCAGTGATTCTTTTTCAGAGTTAGAGAAAACAGTGCCACAAGTGTTGTCACACCTGAAGTCATGTGGCTGGTCAGTCAATGAAGACAAGCTGCAAGGTCTTGGATTATCTTTCAGATTCTTGGGGGTTGTCTGGACAGGTAAGACAAAAGTAATCCCCAATGTGGTAATAGGTAAGATTAAGGTGTATTCTATCCCTACCACAGTGAAGAAGCTCTAAATCTTTTTAGGCTTACTAGGGCACTGGAGAGTGTTTGTGTCTCACCTCACTCAAGTTGTTCACTCCTTGTATGCTTTGGTAAAAGAAAGGAGCAAGCTGAGACTGGACCCTGACCTTGGAACAAGCTTTCCAAGGAGAAAAACACATCATTAAGCATGCTCAGGCCTTTCATGCTTTGGATCCTACCAGACCTTGAGTGTTAGATGTGCATATGACCCAAGAAGATTTGGGTGGGGTCTTTGGCAGTGATTTGAGTGGCTATATCAACCCCTAGGATTCTGTACCCATCTATAGAAAGGAGCAGAGGTGTGGTGCTCCCTAAATGAAAAGCAACTGGTGGCAATGTATGATGCCCTGTTGCCCACAGATGCTATAAGAGAAAATGCCCCCATGATAGTAAAAACCACTAAACTCCTTGCAGGATGGGTCAGAGATTAGATGGCCAAGCCTTGCAGTGGGACAGCCCAGATGTCCACATCGGCTAAATGGGGGGTCTATCTGCAACAAAGAAGTACTCTTCCGACTGACCCCCTATGGGCCGAGTTGCAGAAAGTGCTGGGCCCTGTTACCTACATAGATGAAAAAATCTACTGCCCCTGCCACTATATATATGTGGCCTTTTACATATATAAAAGGAAGCTAGCCCTTTCCTTGAAAGGCAGGCACCTATTCCATCAGATTCCTGGTATACTTATGGGTCCAGAAGAGGTCAGACTACTGTGTGGACTGCTGTAGCAATTCAACCAGAAACAGACATGATCTGGTTTTTCACTGGAGTAGTCAAAATAGTCAGTGGGAAGAACTGAGAGCCATGTGGCTTGTGGCTGCAAATGAAGCACTGCCCCTGACTATTTGCACAGATATTTGGGCAGTGTACTGGGGATAATGTTATGGATATCCACATAGCATACAAATCAATGGATGGTTACACATAGGCCATTATGGGAGCATGCCTTGTGGCAAGATTTATGGGAATTAGGTCTCCAAAAACAAATCACTGTGCATCACATGACCAGGCATGCGCCAGTCTCCCCTGGGAATGATGATGCTGACACTCTAGCCAAGGTGCAATGGCTGGAAACAGTGCCTGCCCGCTCATCAGGAAAAGAAGTTACCCCGTGGCTATACTGTCTCCTCTTACATACTGGACTGAAGACCATGTGGTCTACTATAAAAAGTTGGGGGTTACTTGTCACCTTAGCAGAGTTACAGGAAGCTTGTGAGACCTGTGTTGTTGGCTCATGAGATCATCCTCAGGTGCCTATGGGAACTACTGGGCTGGTGGTATATGGGGACAAGGACTGTTGGCCCAGTGGCAGGTTGATGTGATTGGATGCCTACCTAGTTCAGAGGGGTATAATTATGCTATCACATGTGTGGACATGGCCACTGGACTGTTGGCTGCATACCCCACACGCCACTGAGATAAAAAATACAGTGATCACTGTGTTGGAGCACTTATGTGTCAACTATGGGTGACCCTTGATCATTGAAAGTGGTCAGAAGGTGCACTTTACTGGGGCTTTGGTGTAGCAGTGGGACTGAGACAGGCAAATCGGTTAGAAGTACCTTGTAGCTTATTACCCCCAGAAGGTGCTAGTATGATCGAATGATGTAATGGCCTACTAAAGCAAGGTCTTTAAACTACAGCTGCCACCCCTATGTCGGGGCATTATATGAAACACGAAGATTGTTCTCCAGACTCTAAATGAGAGAAGTAGGAGGGGCCAAGCCCTGGTAGAAGTGTTACTCCATTGGAATGCCACTCCAATTCAGCTACAAGTATATACTAAGGATGCTTTGCTGAAACCAGACATGGGAATACAAAGAAATATTCTATTGCCTGCACTCAAGGGCCTGGAGTGAGGGCAAACAGCCACTTGAACATGGCCTTGGGAGATGAAAGCCCCTTACTTGCTTTGTTTGGCTCTTGTTTCCCCTTGGGGACAAGGTGTAGAAAAAAACTTGAAAATAATGACCTGGGTGATTGGAACATAGCCCCCAGTATTGCAGGTAATATATCCAGTGCCAGCAGACCACGAATTACTTCTTCATGGCTTCTTTGTGGTCCCTGGTGAAAATGACATTGACACCCCTGCCTTATGGTATGTGACCTGGACCAACACCTACACCGGGGTGGAGCAAGAGTATGACTGGCTGCAGCTGTTAGTTGCCACTCCATATGGAATGACTTGGGTTGGCTCATAGCTAAGGCTGTGGAGTTGGCTGGACCAGCCCCCTCTTTGAGAACCTCAAAGGACAAGCAAAAGTGGGTTGGACTCTGATAGGTCTGTGTCAGAAGCATGGCCTTCAGCATTACTGGAAGGCGCAAAATAACACATGAGCTGATGTTCTCACTGGGGTCCTCTGGGTGTGTGGCTCACATGGGTGGACTTACTTGCTCAGAAATTGGACTGGCTATTGTACCTGGGGGTGGCTTTATTTGCCTGCCTTAGTTTAGAAAACTCTCATATTCCAGCCAATCAATTGGGAAATATTTAAGATGTGACACCTGGTAAAGTGTACTCCCTGGTGGTACTACCCATTAACCATTTTTTCTCCTCAAGCTACTTCTATAATCACTGAGGCCAAGATAACTGCTTTGGCTTTGCACACTGCTCATGCATTAAATACAATACATGATTCCTTGAGCTTCTTAAATGAGGAAGTGTATCAATTGTGAAAAGTAGCCTTGTAAAATCACATGGATTTAGATACACTCACTGCATCACAATGTGGGGTTTGTGCCCTAGTTGGGGCTGAATGCTGTGTATATGTTCCTGATGTCCTTCACAACATTAGCCAAGCACTATGGGCATTAGCTTTTGAGACCTATGCTATAGAACACCTAACAGGTGATCTCCTGCAGGAACGGTAGGCATCCTTAAATACTAAGTGGCAATGGGTTCTTGCTGTCTTGGGCAGCAGGGCTTGTATTTTGGTTGCATGCTATTGGGACTTGTACTGATTTTGCAGCCTTTGGGTTCAGAGCTCTGCCCTCCTCACCAAGGGAGCCTCGCAGAAAACACCCTCACATAGATTGTAGGGTGAGGAACACTGAAGGGGTGGAATGTAGGAACAATAAAGTCAATCAGGTTCCCTCACCCGGATACTTGGGCTACTATGACACAGCAGTGTTCATACAACTATGATAAGGGCCTGCATGTGCAGAACTAAGTTCTGTTATATAGTCAGTGTTGGCATCCCACCAGCTTTGTGTTCACTTAGTATATAATGGAGTCAGGACTTACCACTGGAGCAGATTCACCTTCCCTGGAATAAAGACATATCAGACATCCCAACAGCTTCCCATATTTTCTTTTGGCTGCCTGAATCCTGCCTTAACCTGCCCAGTCTTGAATGCTTTTAGGACAAGGAGTGTGGATAAGAAAAACTACAGGGGTTCATTCACTAATCAATGGTTTTCTTTTGAGATATCCAAGTTCCCTAGAGTGTTCCATGCCTACTGCTCTAGCCTTACCAACCAAAGAGTTACTGCTCACTGAGTATCCACATGCTTTCTTATATTTCCCATTCTTTGCTGTCATTTTGATACCATATGATTTGTTTTGGCCAATTGGCTATAAGAATAAGTGGCATGTTTAACTTCTGGGCCAAGCAATTATGCAGAATAGCCAGAAATATGGTTTGCAATACATAGACTATATTCAATAAAATGGGAGTAGCTGGGTATGAGGCCAGCTGAGTATGAGGCCAGCTAAATGGGTGCTTGGGATAGCAGAGGGATTGTAGTAGACTGTTCTGCATGGTGTGGGCCCAGCTCCCACTCAGAGATGCACAGAACCCATGCCCACAGATAGGTTCTCCTGTGGGGAATCAGGCCTGCAATGTACCTAGGTCACTATGAGTCTCGCTTTTTGCTAAAATTCCCTCACCCTGAATTGAGGACAATTACTGTAAAGCAACTTCCTAAAATCCATGGTAAACCTTCCAAGTATGAGTGTAACAAGTTCAACTACTTTTGCCTTTTCATTTGCAAATATCCCTCTTTTGTGATGTGATTAGTAGCATTGGCTCCTTTGTTTTCCGTAAAAGGTAACCACCTAAAGCGAAAATGTGCATAGTAAACGAGGAACATCATGTAATGGATGGAGAAACCCAATAAAGGCCTGGGATGGCAGAGGCTGTGGCTTTTTTGCTTCTCTTGAGAGAAAAGCCATGCTGTCCCTTTTCCTCCACCAGACTCAGTAGTCTGTGTGAATGTTTCATTCTCATCCATAATGATGTGGACACTGCAGGCCAATGTCTGCATCAGGGACCACTCTATAGAATGCAGTTTTCTGGCCAGTTTTCTGTACATCTGAAACTGGTGTGGAATTGTATTAAATATATACTGGCTGAAAGTTAAAAAATACAAAGGAAAAATGTGCGTTCTCTTTCTTTTTCTTTGAAGCCAGTTTGTGGCAAAATTACAAAATGGAAGCAGATTAAATTCCTAGTTCACTGTTTGACAAATATTCTGTTTTAGACTATGATGAACATACATAAACAACAGTAAAATATTTGTTGGGTTCAGTCACTGTGATTTAGTGGGACCTATTTTTACAGTATCTTGTTAATGACCTCAACCAATACAACTCTATTTTTCTAGTTAAATCATGTGCTGCTTTAGTTTTCCAGAGATACCTTCTCTAGGTTGTACCTAAAGAACTGTGGTTATTTATTTATGATTTTGCTTCATTGGCTAGACTCTGAGGAACTTGAATACAGGGACTATGTTTTGTTCTTTCTATACTGCTGATGATTGTCACAGTGGTTGATATGGAAGGGGTGTTACAGAACAGACCCAAGGAAGATGTACAATATAGTATTACCAAAAGGACCCCCTTGTTTTTCTATAGGGGTCCCTCCCCCACTAAGTTTGCTATGCCCACCACCAGAGGAAAGATGTCTCTCAATGCCAGCGATTGGTGGAAAGGAAAGGAATTATTTATTTAAAAGCTATACAGACTTAGAGTAGTGACTTAATGTCTTCATTAAAATACTAAAGTCATTTAGAATGCTCACAAACACACACAGTCCTTCCTTCTCCCACTGTCCTAGTCTGGGGTACCATATCTCAGGAAGAGAAGTCCATGATTCGGGCATCCAGCACCATCAGCTGTGTCACCACCATGATCTCCAGTCAATCCAAAGCCATGTGGCACCTTCTCATGGCCCAACAGCAAGAGTCCTTTCACCCCTTTTCTTCCAGGAAAAGTCTCTCCTTCTTCCTAAGCCACATGGCAAAAGGTGGCAACCCAAAGCTGCGAGGTCCCCACTCTGACAAGGCTGCGTGGTTCTCCCAGGCTGCCATGTCTGGGTTTAAATCCCTGCATGAATCTTCCTCTGCAGCCCCATTTCAAACTCCTCCTACAGTTAGTTACACCTGCCAGCATTCATGAATTCTTCAAGCTTTTCTGGGCTGCCATAATAAGTCTGGACAGGTGTGGCCCCATGTCATGGAGCCAATCATATCCAAGCTCTCATGCAGGCACTGTATCCAGGGCAATTGCCTCCCAGTGACATCTTGGTTGGAAGTCACTTCCTACACCCTAGCTCAAAGCATGGCCACAGCTTTTTTGTTTCTTTTTTAGTTTGATGTAGCCTCATTTGTTTATTTTTCTTTTATCTCCTTTTTCTGAGGAGATATGTTAGATAAAATATTACTATGAGCAATGTCAGAGATTTTATAGTCTATGTTTTCCTCTAGGATTTTTATGGTTTTGAGTCTAACATCTAAAACTTTTTTTAAAAAAATTGTACTTATTTATTTTCTTTTTCTATTAATTGTTGTTCAGTTACATTTGTCTCCATTTTCCCTCAATTACTCTCCCATGCCATACCTTCCTGCTATCCTCCACATTCAATCATACACCTTAGTCATCTTTGTCCATGGGTTCTTTATACATGTTCCTTGATTCTTCCCTTTCTTTCCACCATTGTCCCCCTCCCCTCTCCCTTATGCTCACTGTCAGCTTGTTCTTTATTTCCATGTCTTTGTTTTTATTTTGCTCATATGCTTGTTTTGTTGATGAGGTTCCACTTATAGGTGAGATCATATAGCATTTTTCTTTTGCCTCCTGGCTTATTTCACTTAGCATAATACTCTCCAGTTCCATCCATCTTGTACTGAAGGGTAGGAGTTCCTTTTTTATTTCTTCTGCATACTATTCCATTGTGTAAAGGTACCACAGTTTTTTGATCCACTCATTTGCTGTTGAGCACTTAGGTTGTTTCCAGCACTTAGCTATTATAAATAATGTTGCTATGAATATAGGTGTGCATAGGTTCTTTTGAATTGGTGTTTCAGGATTTTTAGTGTATAATCCCAGCAATGGAATCACCAGATCATAAATCCTTTTTAAGATTTTTAACATTTTTTATTTTAATAGCTAATTTATACATGTATCTCCTTAATAGATTACAAACTTCTTCAGATCCTTGATCAGGGATTCAATTTTTATATTGTCAATGACTAGCAGAACACTTGGTAGCTTATAAACATTCATTAAACTATTGTTTAATTAATACACAAAATAAACTTTTTACATATACTTAAAGCATATTTATTATCACACTCTGACCTTTCTTTTTTGCATTTTAAAATATATTTTATTGATTATGCTATTACAGTTGTCCCATTTTTTCAACCTTTTATTCCCCTCTGCCCTGAACCCCAGGTCCCACCAGCATTTTCCCACCTCAGTTCATGTCCATGGGTCATACATATAAGTTCTTTGACTTCTCAATTTCCCACACTACTCTTAACCTACCCCTATCAATTTTGTACCTGTCATTTATGTTTCTTATCTCCTGTACCTTTTTCCCCATTCTCCACCACCCCACTCCCTGCTGATAACCATCCATGTGATCTCCATTTCTGTGATTCTGTTCCTGTTCTAGTTGTTTGCTTAGTTTTTTTTTTTTTTGCTTTTTTTAAGGTTCAGTTGTTGATAGTTGTGCTTGTTGTCATTTTACTGTTCATGTTCTTGATCATCTTTTTCTTAGATAAATCCTTTTGACATTTTATATAATAAGGGCTTGGTGATGGTGAACTCCTTTAAACTTGACCTTATCTGGGAAATGCTTTATCTGTCCTTCCATTCTAAATGATAGCTTTGTTGGAATAATCTTGAATGTAGGTCTTGTGTTCCATGACTTTGAATACTTCTTTCCAGCCCCTTCTTGCCTGCAAGGTTTATTTTGAGAAATCAGTTGATAGTCTTATTGACACTCCTTTGTAGGCAACTCTCTCCTTCCCTCTTGCTGCTTTTAAGATCGTTTACTTCTCTTTAATCATCATTAAACTTAATGATGATGTGACTTGGCGTGTGCTTCCTGGGGTCCAACTTCTTTGGGACTTTCTTAGCTTCCTGGACTTCCTGGAAGTCTATTTCCTTTGCTGTATTGGATAAGTTCTCCTTCATTATTTGTTCAAATAAAGTTTCAATTTCTCACTCTTCTTCTTCTCTTTCTGGAACCCTATGATTTGGATGCTGGAACATTTAAAGGTGTCCTGGCAGTTCCTAAGCCTCTCCTCCTTTTTCTGAATTATTGTTTCTTCATTCTGTTCCAGTCAAATGTTTATTTCTTCCTTCTGCTCCAAATCATTGATTTGAGTCCTGCTTTCCTTCTCTTCACTGTTGGTTCACTGCATATTTTCCTTTATTTCACTTTGCATAGCCTCACTTCTTTCTCTATTTTGCAACCATACTCAACCATTTCTGTGAGCATTCTGATCAACAGTGTTTTGAACTATGCATCTGATAGGTTGGCTATCTCTTCATCACTTACTTGTATTTTTTTCTGGGACTTTGATCTGTTCTTTTATTTGGGCCATATTTTTTTTCTCAATGCTCCTGTTACAATGTAAAGGGTGGAGCCTTAGGTATTCTCCAGGGTGGGTAACCTATGTGGCTTCATTGTGGTGCTGTATATGAGGGAGGGGTCCGAGAGGGAACATGCTGCTTGCTCAGCTCTTGGCTGGTTTTCAGTCACTCCCCCAACTTCCCCCACAAAAAAAATGGCCCCTTCTGGTGCTGATTGCCATGTGTGTGGCCTTGTGTATGTTCTAGGACCGCATGGTCTCTCTCAAAAACTGTTCTGTGAGGCTGGGAGTTTCTCTTGCTGCCAGAATTCCCACATGTGTAGAGCCAGAGGTTTTGAGGCTTTATTCACCCACATTGGAACTCTGGGTTGCTTGGTCTGTCTCTCCCTAGTTGCTCCTCCTGGTTTACCCATAATGAATGTGGGACCACTCAGTCCACCAGCTGCCATCTCACCCACCTTATCCTCTAGCTGCTGCCTTGCTGCATGTCCTCTCCACCCCAGTTACCCATATCCACCTCTCCCACCAGGCTGAATGAATGTTTCTTCTTTAATTCCTTGGTTTTCCAACTTCCATAGAGTTCAATTTTCTTGCAATTCTAGTTTTTTAAAAAAGTTTATTTATTTATTTTTTAGAGAGAGGGGATGTGTAGGAGACAGAGAGGGAGAGAAATATCAATGTGTGTTTATATTCAGACTTCTTATTTTTCCTCTTTTCCTTCTTATTTTTCCTCTTCTCCTTCTGGCACCCCTATGATGTGGATGTTGGAATGTTTAAAGTTATCTTGGAAATTCCTAAGCCTTTCCTCCTGTTTTTGAATTGTTTCTTCATTCTGTTCTGGTTGAATATTTGTTTCATCCTTCTGCTCCAGACCATTGATTTGAGCCCCAGTTTCCCTCTCTTCACTCCTTGTTCCC
This sequence comes from Phyllostomus hastatus, assembly GCF_019186645.2. Lineage (NCBI taxonomy): Eukaryota > Metazoa > Chordata > Mammalia > Chiroptera > Phyllostomidae > Phyllostomus > Phyllostomus hastatus. The sequence goes on along the minus strand of NW_025333922.1, from coordinate 266,146 downwards.
TGTACATTTTCCTTTATTTCACTTTGCATAGCCTTCACTTTTTCCTCTATTTTGTGACCATACTCCACCATTTCTGTGAGAATCTGGATTACCAGTGTTTTGAACTCTGCATCTGATATGTTGGCTATCTCTTCATGGTTTAGTTGTATTTTTTCTGGAGCTTTGATCTGTTCTTTCATTTGGGATATATATATATATATATATATATATATATATATATATATATATATATATATATATATATATTATATGTATATATTATATATTATATATATTATATACAATATATATCCATATATCCATACACACACACACACACACACACACACTCACACACACATACACATACATATGTCTCAGCATGCCCTTTATGCAGTAAGGGGTCGAGCCTTAAGTCTTTGTCAGGGCAGTCAATGTACATCACTGATTTGTGTCTCTGTATGTGGGGTAGGGATCTGAGAAGGAACTGTACTGCTTGCTTGGCTCTAAGCTGGCTTTCAGTCACTTTCTCTGCTACCCACTATCAAATTGAGCCCTTCTGGTGCTGATTCTAAGGTGGGTGTGTTTGTGTACATTCTAGGACCCTGTGGGTCTCTCCAATGAACTCCAGTGTGGGTCTCTCCAACGTGGGTCTTCTCCTGTGAAGTTGGAAATTTCTCCTGCTGCCTCAAGCCCCACAGGTTTTTTTCAATCAGAGGTTTTGAGGTTTTATTTCCCTGTGCTGGAACCCTGGGTTGCAAGGTCTGTGTCACTCTCCAGTTTTTCCTTCAGGTGTATCTGCACACATGTGGGACCACCTGTTCTGCCAGCAAGGCTGATTTTTACCTTGTTTTCAGCAGTTTTCAGAGCATGCAGTAGACTGCTAGAGAACAAGGTGAACACCAGTGTCTGAAGGCTTTCTGGAGAAGTGATATAAGGTTTGGATCTACAACTAGTAGTAAGTGTTTCCCAAGAAAAATAGGAGAGTGCTTAACATATTGGTATTTTTAAGTTCTTTCTTTTCTGTTCCTCCTGAACTAATAATCCTTGACAGCTTTGTGGAATGTGATCCTTATAAATACTATCTGACATTGGTTAACTACTGATAATGATTATAACATTTTTTTCAGCAATTCATATGTACCAGATCCTGTGTAAAGTACTATAGTGAATATAAATGTGCTAGAGACATAGTATAATCCTCAAGCTGTTTTTGGTACACTTGTGGCTAGAAAAATTAAGATCCATTTGTCAAGCACAGGTTGTCTTGTCATATGTTCTGTTTAAAGGGCCAGAGGTAAAACTCCTCATGTCTGAGGAATTAATAGTTCAGTGGTATTTAGATGTTTAGGTGTTTAGAGAATTACAGTTGCCTGTGATTGCCAATATGGCATGGTGCTACAGATCCAAAGAGGAGGCACATATAACCTAGTTTAGGTAAAGTGTCATGGAAATCATAGGAAATCATGTAATTTTGAACTCAATCTTACAAGAGACACTGCCTAGGAAGTTATTTAAGTAGTGTAGAATGTCCTGTATGGATAATGCACATATCTGAGAGGGAAAGCTGCATTTTAATATTTAGAATGAATACCTGAAAAATAAGATGTGAGGAGACTGATGAGGGGAAAAAAAGCTAGAGAGAGTGAATATTGGCTAGAAGATAGTAGCTTCAGATTATCCAGTGAAATGTTGCTTTCTAACCCTTCAATAACTCCATATTTCTTAGTTAACCTTCAAATAACATCATCTTTATTAACAATTTCTACAAATATACTAGTATGTTGGAGTTCTGTTTCAGCACACCTCGATTCCCAAATGACTGTCATTAGTCATTTGTCAGTCTTAACTTATTTTAACAGCTTGCTCCAATAAACACAATATTTCTACATGAAATTTAATGTGAACTTTTGTAATTGATGACTATTTAATAGGTAGCCCCTAAACATCTTTGCACTCAATAATAGTTACTGAACACTCGTTTTATCAGAATTTATTGAGCACTTGCCACATGGCTAGAACTGTGCCAGGTGCCTTATACCATGTTTCTCAAACTCTAGTATCCATAGTTTCTTTTATTGAATGTTAATTTCATCTTTTCCTTTAACATTAATTCAAATTTCAAAATTTCCTAGATTAAAAACAATGTTTATAGAATAAGCTGATTGTAATCTAGGGAAGCAAAGGAGTTTTTTTGGATTATGTAATGACAATAGAAAAACAAGAATTAATTTGCTTGCTTTTTAAAACTTTCTACCTTAAAATTATGTATTAATTTAATATAATTTCTTTCAACATCAGGTATTTGCTGCATACTGGATATATTTGGGATGCATCAATAAATGCAACAGATTAAAAAACATAAAAAGGAGTTTATGTTCTAGGATATTTAGGCAGATAATATACAAAACAATAAATAACTAAAAAGTGACATATTCTAAGGTGATAAGTAGTATGGAAAAAAATAAAAGAGGCAAAGGTAGAAGGGAGGGTTAGGTGGGGGTGTGGTTGCAATTTTAAAGAGTGAAGTCAGCATTGGCTTTATTAAGAAGGTATCATTTGAGCAAAGAGTTGAAAGAGGCCAAGGAGATATGTTGTTCTCAGTCATTCTAGCTAAGTGTTTGTCAATTATTAATCTCTTTTCTGTCTCTATGGATTTAACTATTCTTAATATTTTATGTAAATGGAATCACACACCTCTCATCAGCATGGCTCAGTTTGTTGGAGCATTGTTCTATAGACTAAAAGGTTGCAGGTTTGATTCCCAGGCAGGGCACATACCCAGGTTGCATATTTAATCCCCAGTTGGGTTGCATAAAAGAAGGCAACAAATTGATCTCTCTCTCTCCAACCCTCTCTCTAAAAAAAACAATTAAATATTATAAATAGAATCATATCATATGTGACCTTTTGTAACTGGCTTCATCTTAGCATAATGTTTTTGAAGTTCATTTATGTTGTAATAAATGCATTATTAATTCTTATTTTTATGACTAAATAATATTCTATTGTATGAGTATACCACAATTTTATATGTACTTATCTGTTGGTAAACAATATCTTTGGGTTACTGGTGCTAGTGATGTTATAAACATGTGTTTGTGTACCCGTTTCAAAAGCTATATTCAATTATTTTGGCTATATAAAAGTGCAATTGATGAATCATAAAGCATTTGGGTGCTTAACTCTTTGAGGAACTGCCAGACTGTTTTCCACAACAGCTGCACCATTTTTATAATACTACTGGTGTTATATGAAGGTTCCATATTTTCACATCCTTGTCAGTACTTATTATTTTCTGGCATTTTGATTTTAGTCACTCTAGTAGGTAATTTATAATTTTGTTGTTGACTGGAAAGGTTTATTTATATATTATAGATACCAAATCTTTATCAGAAATATAATTTGTAAATATTTTTTTCTGTCATGTAGGTTTTCTTTTTACAAATATTCTTGTTAATGTATTTTTATTTGTAATTTTTTTAAAAAGTGGATTAAGTCCAATTGATCTACATATTTCTGGTGCTTGCGTTTTTGATGTTGATTCTAAGAATCCATTGCCAAATCCAAAGTTGTGAATATTTACCTCTTTTTTCTAAGAGTTATTTTTTAGCTATTATATTAAGTTTATCAATATATTCTCATATTATTTTTGTATTAAATTGGTTTGGCCAAATGTTCACTTGGTTTTAAAGTAAAAACAAAAGACACATTTTTCATTTTCACCAATAACTTTATTGAATAACATATTCCCCATTTTGTTCACTACCTTCTGCCATCTTTCAGGCAACTTTATAATTCCATCTTCCTAAGACTTTTTGTATTTTTAGTAGATACCTTTTTTAGTCTTCTAGGGAATTGAATTTTTTTTCCATTAAGAAAATTGTGTAAAGTCCAAAATAATTGGAAATCCAAAGGTGCAATGCCTGGTGAATACAGTGAATGAATCAGAACTTCCCAGCCAAGCTGTAACAGTTTTTGCCTGGGCATCGGAGAAACATGTGGTTTTGCATTATCCTGGTGGAAGATTATGTGTTTTCTGTTGACTAGTTCTGGATACTGTTTGTTGAGTGCTGCTTTCAATTGATCTAATTGGGTACAGTACTTGTTGGAATTAATCATTTGGATTTCCAAAAAGAGCTCATAATAGAGGACTCTCTTCCAATCCTACTATATGTACATTACCTTCCTCAGATGAACACCAGCCTTTGGTGTAGTTGGTGGTGTTTAATTTTGCTCGCTCTAAGATCTCTTTCATTTTGCAATATTGTAAAGTATCCACTTTTCATCCAAATCCAATAAGCAGTGACAGTGATTGAATCTTTTATAGGCGCTTTATTCAGATGGCCAGCGATCTGAGAAATGGTGGGTTCATACCCTAACAAACCATCTTCCCCTTTCTTTCCTGGCCAGATCTTTTATAAGGGGTTTGGAGGAGGAAAAACAAGGGCTGGCTTTGAAGTTTGAAGCTGCAGCACTTCTATCCTGGGCAATAGCTATCTCCAAGTGCGAGGGGTAATCACCTGCTCTTCCCAATAGGGACATCTCCAGGTGGTAATCTCTAGCCAGCACCCCAGGAGGTCAGCCACTTTTTCTCAGGCGCCAGATGGGCCTTATCTGTAGTTTCTGAAACAAAGAGCTTAACATATGCATGACTTGCTAGATTTATGGCTATTTACCTTAAGCTAAAATTTTCCAAGTCTTGAGTCCCCTATCACATACACTGCACATTTTTTTTAATTTCAGTTGTGTTTTAACATTTCTTCAAATAATAAAGCATAATATGCCAAAATGTTGCTTATTTTTTTCCATCTTCAATATTAAAATGGCTACACAATAATTCACCAATTTTGATGCTTTTTAATGCACTCTGACATGACAGCTGTCACAATACAACCTAACAAAATTATTTTGAATGAAGTTCAAGACAGCTAAGTACTATTAGAACTATCTTGCAGGAAAAAGCGAATGAATATTTTGGCCAACCCAATTATAAGGTTGGGTCTACCTTTATTCTTTTATATATGAATATCCAGTTTTCACAACACCAGTTTTGAAGAGATTATTCTTTCTTATGAAATGATCTTGGCACACTGTCAGAAATCAATTGATCATTGATGTATGGTTCCTTTCTGCAGTCTAAATTCTATTCCATGGATTTATATGCCTATGTCTGCCAGTGAGTGCCACACTATTTTGATCCCTATGACTTTGTAAAATGTTTTAATGTTGGGAAATGTGAGTCTTGTGATTGAGTTCTATTTTTTTCAAGGTTATTGACTATTTAAAGCCCAATTTAATTCTATATGACTTTAAGAGTTGGATGTCCCTTTTGTGAAAAAAAAAATGACCATTGTAATTTTGACAGAATTTGCATTAAAGATTTCTTTGTTATATTGATAATATTAAGTTACCTAATCCATGAACAGGGGATGCCGTACTATAACTGGAAAAGATGCAGAAGGGTCCACTACACCATATGTAACCAGAAAAGACACCGGTGTTTGGGCTGCCTGTCACTACCAAATCCAATAAGCAATGACAGTGATTGAATCTTTTATAGGCACTTTATTCAGATGGCTGGTGATCCCAGAAGATGGTGGGTTCATACCTTAACAAACCATCTTACTCTTTCTTTCCCAGCCAGATCTTTTATAAGGGGGTTGGGGGAGGGCAAACAAGGTGTCAGCGAAAGCCTTTGTAATTCAACAGTTGCCTCCAAGGGGGAAGGGTAGTCACTTGCTTCTTCCTGGTACAGATGTCTCCAGGCAAGGTAACCTCCAGCCAGTGCCTCAGGAGGTCAGCTGCTTATTCTCAGGCGCCAGGATGGGCCTTATCTGTGGTTACTGAAACAAAAACTTAACATATACATTACTTGCTAGATTTATGACTATTTACCTTAAGCTAAATTTTCCCAAGTCTTAAGCCCCTATCAATACCATTTATATAGGTCTTGAATTTTGTTTTCACCAATGTTTCAGAATTTTACTATGCAAGTCTTTTCTCTCTTTGGTTAAATTAATGCCTTGGTATTTTATACTTTCTTAAACTATGGCAAATATATATAACATAAAATTTACCATTTTAACGATATTTAGTATACAACTTAGTGTCAACAAATACATTTTATTCAACAATCACCACTATCTATTTCTTAAACATTTTTATAATCTCAGTCTTAAACTCTATTTTTAAATAATAACTTTATACTAATACCTCTTTTCCTAACTGAGTAGTATTGACACTTTCATCAGTTTGATATGGCTGCCAACACAAGGTACCACAAATTGAATGACTTAAACAATGACAACAAAAATATTTTTTCACAGTTCTGTGGGTTAGAAGTCTAATATTAAGGTACAGTAGGGTTGGCTTTTCTCTGAGGCCCTTCTTTGGCCTTTAGACATCCATATTTTTTTAGTTTGTGTTCACATGGTCTACTTTCAGTAATTGTATCTAAATTGCCTCTTTTGGTAAGGAAACCAGTTATAGCAGATTGGGGCCAACCCTAATGACCTAATTTTAACTTCATTACTTCTTTAAGACTCTATCTCCCTATAAAGCAACAATCTAAGATACTGAGGGCTCTGACTTCAGCTTTGAAATTGAGGGACAGAGGAAAAAAAATGACCCATAATAGTACCCTTGTCAAAATCATTTAACAATATATGCAAAGGTTTATTTCTGAGCTCTCTATTTTGTACTATTGACCTATATGTCTGACCTCATTTCAACTTACAATGCTTTGATTACTGAAATTGTGCAGTAAATTTTGAAGTTAGAAAATATTAATCCTCAACATACTTCTTTTTTCACAAGATTTTAGCTACTGCAGTTCCTTTTATATTTTATATAAACTTTACAATAGATTTTTCTGCTTCAGAATAAAAATATTAATATTAAGATTTCTATAGAAATTTCATTAAATCTGTCAATAACTTTGAGTAAATGACAGTCTTAAAATATTTTCTTCCAACATATAATTAATACATGTCTTTCAATTTATTTATGTCTCTAATGTTTTTTCTACAATGATTTTTAGTTTCATGTGTACAAGTCTTTCACCTATTTCATTGTTTGTTCCTAGACATTTTGTTCTTTTAGATGCTATCATAATTTAAATTGTTTTTTAAATTCATTTCCAAATTATTTATTTTTAGCTATTTAAGAAACTGCTTTTTGTGTATTAATTTAATATCCTGCAACTTCACTAAATTTATTTATTAGTTCTGATTTTTTGTAGAGATTTAAAGATTTAGAGATTTCTATACATAAGGTTATGTATGTGGCAAAAAATTCACTTTTTCCTTTAAAATTTAGAACATTTATTACCTTTCCTTGCCTAATTACTGTGGGTGCTGAATAAAATGGCAAAAGCAAGCTTCCTTGTCTTATCCTTGACTTTAGGAGAAAATTATTAAAATTTTAACTAATGACTATGATTACAGCTTAGGTTTTCTAACTTATGGCCTGTGTTAAAATAAAGAAGTTTCCTTTTCCTTTCATGAATTTATCATGAATGAATATTGGATTTTATAAAATTCTTTCTTTACATCAATTGAGATCATCTAGTGTTATTTTTATCTTCATTTCATTAACTCATTATTTTGTATAATCAATGTACATTGTATTGATTAATTTTCATATATATAACTCTCCTTGTCTTTCAAAAATATGTATTATTTGGTTATAGTACATAATTCTTGCAATATGCTGCTGAATTCAGTCTGTTAATATTTGGTTGATGGTTTTTCATTTATAGTCATAAGATATTATTCTGTAATTTCTTTTTATGTGATTTAAAAACAAATTAGTTTTCAGCAAATGGAAAAGGAAAAAAGCTGGAGTAGCAATACTCATAAGAGGCAAAATAGACTTCAAGAAAAGCTGTAAAAAGAGACACTGAAGGACACTTCATAATACTCAAGGGAAGAATCCATCAAGAAGACGTAAACATTGTAAACATATATGTACCAAACATAAGAACACCCAAATATATAAAGGAAGTCTTAGAAGACTTGAAGAAAGATACAGACAGCAATATACTTATACTAAGGGATTTTAACAGTCCACTGTCAAAAATGGATAGATCTTCCAAACAAAATATCAACAAGGATATTGCTGCATTGAACAATGCCCTAGATCAAATAGGATTAACAGATATATACAGAAACTTCATCCAAAACAAGAAAAGTACACATTGTCTTCAAATGCACATGGAATGTTTTCAAAGATAGAGCACATAATAGGACACAAAACTAGCATCAAATATTCAAGAAAATTGAAATCATATCAACCATTTTCTCATACCACAAGGGACTTTAACTAGAAATCAACCTCAAGGAAAAAACCTCAAACACACTCAGATTAATGGATATTGAACAGCATGTCATTAAATAATAAATGGGTTAAGAATGAGATCAAGGAAGAAATCAAAAGTTTCTGTAAACAAATGAACACCCAACAGACCAAAACACAGCAAAGACAGGCCTGATAGGGAAGATCCTAGCAATACAGGCCTACCTAAAAAAAGATAGAAATATTTCAAAGAAACAGCCTAACCCCACATCTACAAGAACTGGAGCAACAATAACAAACAAAGCCTAGAGCAGGTAGAAGGAAGGAAATAACCAATATCAGAGCAGAATTAAATGATATAGAGGCTAAAACAACAATTTAAGTTTTCAATAAATTTAAGAAATGGTTCTTTGAAAAGATAAACAAAATGGACAAGATTTTAAGCAGACTCATAAAAAAGAGAGAGAGAGAGAGAGGACCCAAATCAACAAAATCATAAATGAAAGAGGAGAGACTACAACTGATACCACAGAGATACAAAGGATTATAAGCAATTACTAGGAACAACTATATGCCAAGAAATTTGTAAACCAAGGTGAAATGGAAAAATTTCTGGAAACATAATCATCCAAATCTGAATGAAGAAGAAATAAAAAGCCTGAACAGATGAGTAAAAGCTGATGAAATGGAAGCAGTAAAAACAAACAAACAAACAAATAAAACCTCCTAACACACAAAAGCCCTGGACTTGCTGGTTTCACAGGAGAATTTTAGAAAACTTTTAAGGAGGAGATATGCCCTATTCTTCTCAAACTATTCCCCAAAAAATCCAAGAATAGGGAAGACTCCCAACTCTTTCTACGAAGGTGGCATCATTCTAATCCCAAAACCACATAAAGACATAACAGCAACAACAATAACAACAAACTATTGGCCAATATCACCGATGAACATAGATGGTAAAATCCTCAACAAAATCTTGGCAAACCACATCCAGCAACACATTAAAAAGATCATACACCATGAATAAGTGGAATTCATCCCAGATATGCAAGGATGGTATAATATTCCCAAATCAATAAATGTAATACATCACATAAACAAAAAGAAAGACAGAAATCACACCATTATATCAATAGATGCAGAAAAAGTATTTGATAAGGTACAGCACCCATTTATGATAAAAACACCCAGCAAAGTGAGAGTAGAGGGAGTAGATAAAGGGCATATACTAGAAAACTACAGCAAACATCATACTCAATGTCAAAATCTAAAAACTTTCTCACTAAGATCAGGAACAAGACAAGGATGTCCACTTCTATTCAATATAGTATTGGTAGTCCTAGCCACAGTGATTAGACAAGAAAGAGAAATAAAAAACATCCAGTGGATAGGAGGAAGTAAAACTCTCTTTTGGTAGATGATATGATAGTGTCATAAAAACTCCTATAGATTCCACCAAAAAATTATTCGACCTAATAAAAAAATTTGGCCAAACAGCAAGGTTCAAAGTCAATATTCACAAATCAAAGTCTTTTTTATACAGCAACAATGAAAGACTATAATCAGAAATCAGGAAAAAAAGTCTCATTTGTTATAGCAACAAGAAAAATAAAGTACCTAGGAATAAACCTTACCAAGGAGGTAAAAGACATGTAATCAAGAAACTACACAACACTGAAGAAAAAAATTAAGGAAGACACAAATGAATGGAAGCAAACAGTGTGTTCATGGATTGGAAGATTAAAAGTATCAAAATGTCCATACTACCCAAAGCGATTTATAGACTCAATGCCATCCCTATGAAAATACCAATGACATATTTCAGAGATATATAAAAACATTTCAAAATGTATGTGGAATCATAAATAACCCCTAATAGCTGCAGCAATTTTGAGAAAGAAGAAAAAAGTAGGAGGGATCTCAATACCTGAATAAAACTATATTATAAGTCAGCTGTCATCAAAGAGCCTTGTACTGGCATCAGAACAGACACATAGATCAATTAAATAGAATAGAGAGCTCATAAATAAATCCAAGTCTCTACAGTCCATTAATATTCAACAATGGGGACAAAAGCATAAAATGGATAAAATAGCCTCTTCATCAAATGGTGTTGGTAGATCTGGACAGCTACATGCAAAAAAATGGAACTCAATCATCAATTTACACCATACACAAAAATAAATTCAAGGTGAATAAAAGAGTTAAATATAAGTTGTGACAACATAAAGGCCCTAGAGGAGAACATGGGTAGGAAAATTTCAGATATTCCAAACAGTAATATTTTCACCAATATGTCCCCTAGAGCAAGGAATATAAAGGAAAGAATAAACAAATGGGACCTCATCAAAATAAAAAGATTCTGCATGGCTAAAGAAAACAGAATTAGCCTGGCTGGTGTAGCTCAGTGGATTGAGTGTGGGCGGTGAGCCAAAGTGTCGCAGGTTTGATTCCCAGTCAGGGCACATGCCTGGGTTGCAGGCCACGGCCTCCAGCAACTGACATTGATGTTTCTCTCTCTGTCTTTCTCCCTCCCTTCCCTCTCTAAAAATAAATAAATAAAATCTTAAAAAAAAAGAAAACAGAATTAAAATGAAAAGAGAACCAAATGTATGGAAAAACATATTTGCGAGGGCTGGATCTCCAAAATATATAAATAACACATATAACTCCAGTCCAGAAAGACAACCCAGTCAAAAAATGTTCAAATAACCTGAACAGACACTTCTTCAAGGAGGACATACAGAGAGTCCAGAGACATATGAAAAGATGCTCATCATTTACTAGCCATCAGAGAGGTGCAAATTAAAACCACAATGAGATACCACTTCACCCTGGTGAGAGTGGCCACCACAGACAAATCAATAAAACAGAAGTGTTGGAGATGTTTTGGAGAAGAGGAACCCTAGTGCACTATTTGTGGGAATGGAGACTGGTGCACACCACTGTGGAAAACAGTATGAATTTTCCTCAGAACTAGAAATGGAACTACCTTTTGACCCAGCAATGCCACTGTTTATATTATGCCCTAAGGATCCTAAAACAACAGTTCAAAAGGACCTATTCACCCCAGTGTTCATAGCAGCACAATTTATAACAGCCAAGTGCTAGATGCAACCTAAGTGCCCATCAGTAAATGAGTGCATGCAAAAACTGTGCTACATTTACACAATGGAATTTTATGCAGCAGAGGTAAACAAGGAGTTCCTACCCTTCATGGCAACATGGATGGAATTGGAGAGCATTATTCTAAATGAAATAAGACATGTGGTGAAAAAAAATACCTTATGATCTCACCAATAAGTGTAACCATATTAACAAAAAAAAAAAACAGGCAAGTAAAATACAATCAGAGACATTGAAATAAAGAAAAAATTGACAATTACCAGAGAGGAGAGGGAAGAGGGATAATAGGGGATAATATAGGAAGGGCCACCAAGGAACATGTATAAAGGACACATGGACAAAGCCAAAGGGAGTAGGGTCAAGGGTGTGAGGCAGGGATGGGTTGGACAGGGGTAGGGACATGGTGGAGTGAAAATGGAGACAACTGTATTTGAACAATAATAAAAAAAATCTGGTTTTGACATTAAGGTAATGCTAGTATAAAATATTTTAGAAATTATTCTGGAATCTTCTATTTTTGAAAGAGTTTGAGAAGTATTTGTTTTACTTCTTATTTAAATATTATATTTGACTTCATTAGTGAAGTCATCTGATACAAACCTTTCTTTTTATTAGGAGGTTTTTGATTACTGATTTAACTTCTTGTTACAGGCCTATTCATATTTTCTGTTTATTCTAAAGTCAGTTTTGATATTTTATGTGTTTGTAAGACTTTGTCTATTTGACTAGTTTGATAGAAAAGAGTTATTCACACTATTTTTCATTGTCCTTTTAATTTTTGCAAGGTTGGTAGAAATGTCCCTACTTTCATATCTGACTTGAGGTGATTTTATGTTCTCTGTTTTTCTCTTAACCAGTCTAAGTAATGGTTAGTTAATTCTATTTATTGTTTCTTTTTAAGAAAGGTTTTATTTATTTATTTTTAGAGAGGGAATGGAGGGAGAAAGAGAGAGAGAGAGAGAAACATCAATGTGCGGTTGCTGGGGGTCATGGCCTGTGACCCAGGCATGTACCCTGACTGGGAATCAAACCTGTGACACTTTGGTTCGCAGCCTGCGCTCAATCCACTGAGCTTCGCCAGCCAGGGCTTATTTATTGTTTCAAATAACCAACTTTGGTTTCATTTATTCTCTTTATTATTTTTTGTTCCTTCTAAATTTAGTACTATACATAGATACTTCTGTATGCTCTGATTTCCCAAATAAACTCTTAGATTTTTCCACAAGATTTTAGGTAGCCACCACACTGATTAAAATAGAAAAAACCTAATAACTTGTATTCATTATCTGTTCACCTCTATCTGGAATCTGGGACCAAGATCTCTAACTGAGAATGAATATTGCTACTTTGAAAACCACCATTAAGCAGATGAGGGTGACAAGGGCAAGTGAAAACACCATAAACCTTCCCTACCATTTTTAAGTTGTCTTTTTCCTTATTCTGCCTCCACATAGTTTCTTCAAACATTTTATGTTTTCCTTGAGTTTTGACAAAGTAAATGCTTACAATTATGGGTTTTGTTTGTTTGTTTGTGGAGGGACAAGTGTTTGGAGCAGCTTACTCCATCAATTTACTGATCTCACTTTTCCAGATTTATTCTTGATCTCTGAAATTAATCCTAGGATAGTGCTATGATAGTGACAACTGGTTTTGGACTTAGGGTTCAGCTAGTTAAAAAATAATCTATGTCTTTTGACATTTGGCAAAAATATGTATCCATTGAACTTTAATATGTACTTTGTGAAATGTTCATTCTTGTCATAAACTTTATTTACCCCAACTTCTAAGACATTAATTTGAGAAGTATTAATGTGATTGTCTTGTTTACCTTTTGGGGAAATGAATGGAATTATTCTTGGCTCTGTTATCTACAGTATTTCCTTATATCTGAACCCTGAGAGGAAAAATCTTTTTTAAAGTTTTATAACCAGTAATCTGCTATTTAACACCTGGCAATTTAATCATGTGCAAAGGCACCTAAATGTTCTAAGCATATTTTAAGAAGGAAATTTTAATAATGAAAGAGTTTACAAAATAATCTCTTTGAGATAAAACCCAATATAGATACTAACATATACAAACAAGAAACAGTTTGTCTTCTAACTTAACTATAATAAAAACAGAAATCTTATTTACATTTCTAAGGTACTGCAGCATTCCAACATTGAACCGTAATGCATGAAAGCCATCACCCAGAGTTAACAGACATGTTCTCCTTGTTAATAGGCCTTGCCTGGAAAAATTCCTCACTCATATTTACTGTATCATCCATCAACATGATTTTGATATTTGTTTTTCAGACAACCAATGTATTTTCTTTATATTTTCAGTCATATCCAAATAAATTTGTTATAATATAGTATAAGTTTATTTAAACTGAAAACATGCTTCTCCATGAACAAAATTTTGATATATTTCCAGGAGACTGTATTGATAGTCTCTCTCCTCTTTTTCACCTGCCACCCTAGAGGAAGCATAGCTTCAGAGGATGTGAGAGTAGCATTGTAATATCCTTTTCTTTCTGAAGACAAATTATATCATCACAGGATACTGAAATTGTAATATATTAGTGCCAAATTCCTTTAAGGACTAACTTTTTGGCAACACTTCAATTTAAAGACCAAAGAAACTGATGGTTAATAAGGTATATTAACTTTGCCAGGGTCACATGAAGCAGGCACAGCATGGGATAATATACAGCAATAATAGGGAAGTGAAGAATTAAATGCTGAAATAAGTGCTCTAAGTAAATTTTTTTTAAAAAGAGGCAGAAATGGAAAGGTTTTAAGTTATTTGAAGGCTAATTACCATTACATAGCACTTAAATTTTCAGGGACAGAAAAATGCACGAAAGCATTCTAAATAGGTGCATCACAGCCTAAGGGACGGGGAAAAACATATGGGTTCCTTTTTCCAATCAGGATCTGTTTGGTTCATCTAGAAAATGTGTATTGAGAAAGATAAGGAATTACACCCATTAGGAGACAGACCATGTGTCTAATGGAATGTTTGTTTTTCATAATTAAAAATAATCCAAGAACTGGTGCCCTGAATTCTGTGTGACTCTGATTTCCACATGACTGCTCCCATAGCACACTGCCTTCCAAAGCTCTGAGCAATGCCTTGAGAGATAGAATTGGTCTACCTTTTGGGAAAAACACTTCGTGAAATAAGTATCTTGTGTGTAGCTTTAACACTGAGGCCAGTGACAACCTACTGAGCATAACCATGACTTGGACTAACTTCTATATTATTTAAATTTGTTTTCATTTTCAATCATTTCAATCACATAAAAAAGAAAGTAATATACAAATAATCCAAGCTCATCAACATTTATGAAAATGTTAATGTCTTTTCTATAATTGTTTTATGTTTTTATTTATAGAAATAATTTTCAGTTATGAATGAAGCCCCTCCTTTTTCTATCCCTGTCCTTCCTTTCAGAAGTAACCATTTTGCTGAGGTTGATATGTGCTTTCTGTAACTGTATTATTCTTTATAACACATATTTATATCTATCAAAATGTCTAGTACTATTTTATGTTTTTAAAATATTCATAACTGATATATCATATGCCTTTTTGTAACTTATTCTTTTTTTTTTGCTGATCTGTAATTCTTTCTTTATTTTTATTGTTGTTTAGGTACATTTGTCCTATGCACATTTGTCCTAGTCACATAGCCATTGGGATGGCTGATATGTCTTTATTCATGGGTGGGTAAGCCACGCATGGTGCAAGCTGTGTGTTGCCCTGCATGTCTCTGTGTGGTACATGTTGTAGCCCTTGCTCCCCAGCATGACACTCAGCAGGGAGCCCCTTGTGTGGAGGATATTGGCCAGCAGTATCAATCCCTGCTGCGGATGCTCGTCAGAACATGAGAAAAGCATACCCCGGGACAACCGAGTCCTGTGGGGAAATAGGGGCAAAAAAGCCACCTTCTCTAGTGGAGAGTGCCCTGAGCCCCTGCCTCAGTAGGTTTTCATTAAGAATACTTCCAGTCTGGCAAGGAAGATCAAACAAGTAGGTAATTTTCAAAGGTGCTGGCAGAACTCCCACTGGGATTCTGGGCAGAGTTTGGGGTTTTATCACTATAGGACCTAAAAGGCTAGTCTCATTTCCTGCCTTTTCCTTCATATTCTAATTCAATAGCATCTTCCAGCAAGCAGATCTCACAGGATCTTGCATATTCTATGTCCCAGGCCTGATTACCCCAGGGGTCCACCAACTCTGGTCTGGGCTGCACCACCCCAGCCATTTCCACAGGCCTGAGTCAACAGAGGAGACAAAGGTAGCCAGGAGACTTAGAATTCTCACAACTAAGAACAAGGACTCAGGCTTTGACGAAGCCGAGGGGACAGGGGTTGATGTCCATCACCCCTTCATTTCCACAGCCCTGAGTCTCTTCCCTGAGGCCTCCTTGTGATCATGCCTGTCTTAGGCAATCCCCCCTATGGGAAATTTTACCCATCATTGGCTAACTGATCAAGCATAGGAGGCCAAGCACAGAACAGGCAGCGTTCATGCCAGCGAAATAAGTTTTGTCTCCTTAGTGGTTCCTGGTCTGGAGGGCTCTCACTCAGCCTAAGTCACGGGGGGCTACAGCTTCCTGAGACCAGGCAGGGTGGGTCCCAACACCCTTGCCCCTTTTAAATACTAGAACAAACAAAGCCAGCAAAAAGTCAAACAATTATGTAACATAGCTTGATTCTGTGCACGTGAGCTGAATTCATGTTATGGGAACCATTTATGGGAACCAGTCTCAAGATATGAGAACACTATTTACGAGGCTCTCTCAAGGTAATGGGAATACTGCTTCCCTTAGTTACCCAGACACCTGGGTGAGAAAGCCAGACTACATCCATTCACCCTACAGTCAGTCTCATTTCTTTGACTTTACCCAAGAAAGAAGGTGAAAAATAAATCTGGAGCAAACTACACATATCACTACTATTTGATTCTGATTATATTCTTGATATATATTTTCACTTTTACAATCAATTAAACCTTTGCCTATCAAAGAAGAAAGTGGAATGGCATTTGGCCCATATAGTTCAAGAGAAACACACTTTCTCTTTCATCACTGATGCATCAACTCTCAGACCAACAACTATAAGCTCTCCAGTCAATTTCAGGAGAGCTAGGATCAGGTCTGTCACACAGGGTCAATAAAAAAAAAATGTTCTTCCCTCATGTGAATGTACAACTACTCAAGGTGAATGACTTAGTGGGAAGAACCACATGCAGGATTTGGCCTTATAATTCCCTGGTTAGGGTGGCCTATTTTAGAGAACATCCTATCTGGTTATCTGATGCAGTTCTTTCAGATAACAATTAATTCCCTTTGATAAATGTGCTACTCCAGAGAGGGATTTAGGAAGGGGCATTAAGAAGTATGGCCTCAGGTTTACAGCTTCTCAGAATCTTTTCCAATATGTTTACATTTTTTTCATAGACGTTTTTAATTTATAAGCTACTAAAATGAAGGTAATTTTATATCAGATTTTCTTTGGCTATATTATATCAACTATAATTCCTAATGTCATTGTATTTTAAGAAATGCAAATCTTTGCCTGCATATTTTATTATATAAATATATTTTAATCACAAGACTTGCCAATGTTACCTTTTGAAGGCATTTATTTCCAATATTTTTTAATCTCAGTATATAATGCTCTGGTAAACACTTTTTTTGTGTGCATACATTTTGGTCTGATTTTCAGATTACTTCCTTTCATTCATTCTGCATCTATAAATTTTGTATCTATTATATGCCAGAGATTTTTATTAGTGCTTTTAACACACTAGATGTAAATAATTAAGAGAAATTTGAGACCCCATAAACATAAACATTTTAATGATTATTATAAATAGTACTCAATTTGATCCCATGGTTTTAAAATTATAGATGACCTTCAAGCACCAAACATGAAATAAGTAGCTGAAAAAGTTGGGTCGGAAGGTAAAGATCCCTGGCTAGCCTAAGTACAGGCCAGAAGCTTGCAGGATGATCATGGTAATTCCACTCATCTATGAAAAAAGAGTCAGAAAACAAGTTGCAACTTCTCTCAGGCACAGAAATTTTGTGCAACCTTTCTAGGGCCTTGGGCATGTCAAGTTCCTCCCAGATTACCTATACCTATTTCCAGCCTCCTTTGTTCAGGGAGAAAGTAAGCAGACTTATCTTTTAAAGAAATATGAGAGTAAAGATACAGATGTAGCTTTTTTGAGTCTACTCAATGAAAATTATAAGAAGCAATTATCTTCCCAGAAAGAGTAAGACAATAGAGTTTTGATTCCTGGACATATATCAACTGTAATGTTAGACAAATCCCTTCAGTGATCTGAACCTCAAAAAGAGAGGATTACAATATTCATTTTACAATATTCTTGCATAAATTAAAGGAAATAGCATTGCTTAATAATTTTTCCTTCCTACTGAAATTGCAAAACCATTGACAGAGAGAAAAGTCAAAACAGTTGTTTAACAAATCACCTGAGTATTAAAGCTGGAGAGGTCCAAATTGTGAAATTAGAAATGCTGTAAAGACATTGCTATTATTATGCCAATGTTTACTGAATCTTATGGTTCTTCTAGTCCCAATGTACACAGATTAACTCACAATTGTCCCCATAGTGGCCCTACAATCTTATATTATATGAGCTCACTTACTTTATTTATATGTAAGATTAAAATATTTATTTCTTATTTGATAGACTTTGGAGATGTGTTTTTTTGCATTCAATAGCTGTGTCTGTTCTTGTGTATACTAAATACTGCTGACTTGTATATCTGGACATTGTCAAGATTTCAGGGGCATATTCATTACCTACAAAGCTGAAGATTTATGTAATTAAAACAAGGGGGCCTGGCCAAATCACTGGGGAGCAGTGGGGTACCCCAATATCCCCTCCTCCACTGGGGGTGACAGGGGGTGGGAGAAATGCCTATAAGGCAGATTGGAAGAGCAGCTGATGAGGACTTGCCTTCTGGAAGAGGGGACGGCAGCAGAAGAAGTTTCCTTGAGTCAACTGTAAACAAGCCATTATCCATTGCCATAACAACCAAGCAGCTCATTCTCTAGTAGGAGGAAGCTTGTACTGAGCCTGTGTGGTCAAAAATGTTTAAACACACATGTATGGTGGAAGTCAGGAAGCTGCAGCAGGAGCTGGGTGGCCCCCCCCCCACCAGGGCTCAGGTGCTTCACCTTTGTGCATGGCTAGAAATTCTCCCCACTTGTTGAATATGGTAGCAAGAAGAGGGGCAAAGACAAACATGGCTGACATTGGCCCACATCAGTTGAAAAGCTGGACATTCCTACAGTGCTTGGGATATTGGGAGGGGACTTTAAAACAGAGCATTGCTATAAGTGAAGTCTCTCTCTCTTTGCCTGACATGGGCAGGATGGGAACTCCAGGTTTAGATATCCTATAGTTGGAAGCCAACTTGTAGGGGCAGAGGCCCATGATGGGACATGCCTCAGTGGGCGCCAGCCCTTGGGCTAGCTCTGAGAGCAGCCCACAGAGGCTAGTTACACATGGAGGTGTAATCTTGGAATGTTACTTAGACCAAGGGATTCAGGCATCCTTAGGCACCAGGGCTTCACAAATGGAGCTTCCCCTGCATGACCTTCTGGAGTGACCTGGCAGAGGACCCCAGATCCCAGGAGAGATAGAGAGAGCTATGTGAGGCAATGCAATGCTGAAACACACAAGTGCATACCAAGAGAAAAGAGACTAAGGATGCAGATCCATTGTGTAGCCATCTTGGGACCTGAAAATGACAGATAAGCAATAATGGGGAACTTCTGGGTATGGGTTTGGACTTTAGTCAATTCTGGGAACAAGGGAATTTCTGTATTTTGGAGGAGATGTTGGGTCAGAGCAGGAATGCTCCTTGCCTGCTCAAATTGGGGGCCTTATTAATAAAAACTTCTTTCTTCCCCTACAAATCTTTGTGTTATGCTTTTACATGGTGGCAATCAGCCAGACCCCAGGCTGCCCAGTTACATAATGACATGTCTATATTCCCTTGAGTTGATTTAGTGAAAAATTAAACTCTGCCTTGTATGGTGTTACAATAGCTTGCTACTGTAATGATTTTTCATGGAAGCCAAACTGGAAAGTGTGAACAGCTCAGGATAGAATTTTGGTACTATCCTTATGGTATTATGACCAGAAAAACCCAAATCTCCAAATCCTACCTGAGCCATCAACCTTCCTTTCCTCTGAGCTCCAAAAAGAGTTGCAAATAGAAGGAATATTAGTATAATGAGAGTTTGGAATAGTCATGTCTACACAGATTTCTAGTGCAAAAAAACAAACAAGCAAAAACTTGACAGAATCACATAGTTTATCCTAGAAGCTTAATTAAAGCCTACAACTCCACACTTACTTTCTTGATCGATTAAGAATATTACGTGCAGAAATATTATCTTTTCACTTTTTTAATTGAAGCATTCTTAAATAAACCAAAATTGATAAAAATGTTGCTTAAGATATATTTTAAAAGAGACATTAAGAGAATCCTTCAGGTTGAAGTGAAAGAACAGAAAAAAGTAATTTGCCTTCACATGAACAAATAACATTAGTTTAGCTGAGTGCATAGGTAAATGAAAAAGATAGAAGTCGTGTATTTATATGTGTGTAACACATTCCCCCTCCTATCTGATTTTAAAACAACAATATAAAACTTTAGTTATACATTTGTGTTGATGGGAAAAACTATAAATTGTATGATAATAATAGAAGAAGGAAGGGTAAGCAAAAGAATGGAGATATATAAGAACAAACTTTTCATATATTATTGAAATCAATTCAGTGTTAATGTTACAGAACCACAAGTGGAGTCCTGCTGCCCATTGCCATCCTCTAGGCAAAATTCTGGAGGCAAAGTTTTGGTGATAAAGGAAAGGAGTCTTTATTCAAAAGAGACACAGTTTTGATATAACTGCTTTCCACATGCATTAGTCACTTAAACCTATAAGGTAAGGCTAAACTCTAACTTTTTAGTTACAGCTTTAATCACTTAAGCCTATGAGTTAAGGCTATAATCATTAACTTCAGGGTTCCCCTGTCATTCCCCCTGTTAGTTTTTAATTATCTTATTTCTATAGGTTTAGTTTGCAAACTAAAACAACATAAAATACAAAAGCTACACAATTTTGGAAGAATGGCAGGTTTCTGCCTCAGACCCTGTCCCTTCTAGACCACCCAGAGAATAACCCTGCCATACTCTGCCAGGCCAGCCAGATTCTAGGCTGTTCCCAGACTTTCTCATCCCACCCAAAATACCTTCCTTTGGGAAATTTAAGCAGCTGCTGCACAATCATCCAGGCATCCTCAAGGAGAAAGAGCTACAGAGCCAGTCTCTACCCTCCTTTTATCTTAAATCTTCTGGCTCATAATACCACATACTCCACAGAGTGTTCAGTTTCTCAGCCAATCCCATTGTAGGCTGTTTGCCATTGCCTTGGACACCCTCCTCCTAAGGCCCATCCCTACTCTTCCCCAGTGATCTGATCATATTTCTGTTATTAATCTGAATTAAATTGTTATTAATTAATATGTCATTTATAATCCCCCAAGAAAGCACTGAGAAAATAACTCAGATAAACCAGTAGGAGAAGGACAAATACCCTATGATCTCACTTATGTGTAGAAACTAGTGAACATAGGGCTTATTACCAAAATAGATCTAGAAAATGAAAAAAATAAGTAGTATAAGAAAAAGCATCTAGATAAATGTTATAGAAGTCAGGGCCCAAAAATATATGTGTTACTATAGGCTGGACTTGGGGAAATTGTTGATTTTTCTGGGTGTAATACAATTGCAATATTCCTAAGGTTAAGTCATTATAGATTTTCACTTAAAATATTGTAAAATCCATTGTTGACAATTTTGGTGTAGACAATTTAAAAAAAAAATAGACTTGAGGAAAGCATGATAATTATAATGAGGAACTATGTGAATGGGCTTAAATATGAGTGTGAATTTTAAACTAATTTGGCTAAATTAAATTTCCAATATTTTAGCAATAACTTTAATATTTAGGAGGCATAATAGAAATTTAGCACAAAGCAACAGCCCTTAAGGTTATTTTTATCAGATGCCCAAAATGTAGTCCTGAAGGTTATCTAAAAACCTGATGATAAGGAATATAAAGAACTTTCAATTTGGAAGATAAGAGATAAATATCATCCTCGGAAACTAAATAGACCAAAGTCAGCTAGTATTATGGAAAAAACAAGAAAAATGACACTCGAATAGAGGACAATTTAAATTTGAACATCATAAGTTGTTATTACTAAATGTGGAAATTAGCTGAATAGAAGTTTGGAAGGAACAAAATAAATCAGAATCAAAAACAATGTATAAAAACAAATTTTGTAGTAATTTGTAAAGCAAGTTGCATTTTTAAAACAAACTACATTTGTTTGTTTGTGCCTGCTTTCTCTGTTCTGTTGTTCAGAGTGCTTCAGCTTCAAAGTAGGATAGCTTTAGACAACGTGGTGGGATTTGGAGGTGGGAGAGAATAAGCTGAGATCAGGAAGAACAGAGATGAGGTTCCTGACTTCATTGAAGAACCAAACTCCAAAGTAGATGGTCAGTAATTCTGCAAACAGTATTATTTAAAGGTAGGTGGTAAGTTTGGTTCTGATTCACAACTGTTAGATCTATAAGGAGGCTCACTCAGTTGTATATGAGACTCAGCATAAAAAGTGTATGCACAATTTACAATAGCCAAGTGCTGGAAGCAACCTAAGTGCTCATCAGTAAATGAATGGAGGGTTTTCAGGAACCACTATAAGGGACACATGGACAAAAGCAAGGGGGAGGGTGGAAGCAAGGGAGAGAGGTGGGTTTAGCTGGGCTGGGGGGTAGTGGTGAGGGGAAAATGCGGACAACTGTAATTCAACAACAAAAATAAAATATTTTTTTTAAAAAACCTTATCTATGGTACATTTAAATGATGGAATACTATGCAGCAGACAGAAAGAAGGAGCTCCTACACTTCCCAATAGCATGGATTGAACTGGAGAGCATTATGCTAAGTGAAATAAGCCAGGCTGTGAGGGACAAATACAATATGATCTCGCCTTTAACAGGAACCTAATCAACAAAACAAACAAGCAAGCAAAATATAACCAGAGACAATGAAATCAAGAACAATCTGACAGTAACCAGAGGGAAGATGGGAGGGGATAATGGGAGGAAAAGGAGGAAGGGTTTTCAGGAATAATTATAAAGGACATATGGACAAAACCAAGGAGGGGTGGAATCAGGGGAGGGGGATGGAGATGGCTTGAGTGGGGAGGAATGGGGGGCAGATGAAGACAACTGTACTTGAACAAAAATAAAATTTATAATATAATAATTTTTTAAAAAGTATATGTACTATGAAACAATATTCTGTGTAAGCCAGGAGTGGGAAACTCTGGAGATAAGTACATTTCAAGAGCACATAGAAGCAAGGCATTTGAAAGAATAGTTTGTTAGAATTAGGTACAGAGATGGGATTCTAGTAGTATGGCTCAAACAATGACACAAGACTTGAACTTTGTAGCTGATCTGTGCATTGCCTTTAGCCCAGTGTGTCCCAAACCACCTTTCTAAGTTTTTGGTCAAGTAAACATGAAAACAGTATTTCCATCTGATGGATTTATAAAACATATTATCCTAGTACAAATTTTTAAAAATAATTTCTTTTATCCCAACATGTTCTAAGGATACTCAAGAAAAGAATCATTAGATTGTACTTTGAAAAGTTCTGCTTTAATCTACCAGACTGCCTCAGTTCTAGTGACCCAGTCATGTAATCCAGAGGGTTTCCACCTCTCACATATGTTGCTCCCTCCTTCCTCTCTGCACCTGGCCCTTGCTGCCTATCCACCAAGACTACGAAAGTATTTTCTTTTCCTTAGAAGAAATGCCCAGACTCACTTTATCTCTTGCTGACCTTCACATGTGCTGTTCTTTCCTCTGCCCCTTACCACCAAAATATATAATTCTTTCTGTCATTTTCCTTTATATAGCTGTCCCTCTTAGAAACTTTTGCACTCCATCCCCACATTCTCATCACCAAATTTGCAGGTGATGTCCTCCCTAGATATTCTTTAGTTCTCTTCTGTTTATTAAGTATTTGTTGAGCACCCAGTTTGCCAGGCACTGGGTACTTGGATAAACCAAACAGTTTCTGGCCTTAGTATCTCTCTCACTACCTGCCTGACTTACCTACATCACATTAGATTCTAAAGTATTTATTTTCTGTGTCAATCTCTCATGCTTACTCTAGCTCTGTGAGAGCAGACTGCATCCAATTATTTCAACGTTTTATTCCCAAGACCCAGCATAGTTTTATCATGTCGTAGTCACTTACCATAATACCATAAATGCCAGTCACTTACCAAGATACCATAAATGCTTGTCAATGAATACTTTTTTAAAATCACATGATTTCTTATTTATTTTTGTTTGCTATAACATAATATATCAAAATCCTACCTGAGAAGCTATCTTTAAAAGGTCAAAGTAATTTACAGAGCAAATATTGTTGACAGGTCTTAACAATGACAAGCAACTCCTGGAATTTTGCCAAGTAGCCACCTTTCTTATGCCAAAATTTTCCAGAGTTAGGAAGTTGCAGCTGTGTTAGTTTTTCTAACAATCTTATTCACAACATATAATCTTAGTAAATGAAATAAAAGTAAATAAAATTCATGTTGAGGTTTATAATGACCTCATTAAAATTCAAATAACCTCTGTTACCTTAAGCTGTAAGTAACCTTGGGATGAGACAGAATATAGCAAGACAGAGTCCAGACTCTGACCAATTTAAACTAAATACTCCCTTTGTCCACATTAGGTTATATGACTTTGGGAAGTTTACTTAACACTCTTGAATCTCATTGTTTTCAACTGCGAAACAGAATTGACTATGCTTATCACTGAACTCAGAGAATTGTGTGAATATTCAAAGAACTAAGAATGTAACATACCTTACACAGTAGTATGGTCTGACACATAGTAGAAATTCTGTAAGTGTTGGCTCCTTCAGTGTCCCAAGAGGGTTACTTTCTATTTATGGAAGAAGTGGGGAGAAGGGATATAAGAATATCAAATTGTGGTGAGAACATTAAGTTAAGGTATTTTGATGTACAGATTTTAGGTCTTTTTTTTAGTTCAGCCTTAATTATTTAAGGACTGAACTGAAGTAATTTGAGGTAAATGCATCAGTTAAAAAAAAAGTATCTGCTTAATCTACAGAGGCTCCCTCACCCCTTGCTCCGGGCCTGTAATTAAGACTTGTCTGAATAAGCACAAGTATTTTAATGGAGATATAAGAGAGAAAAGATGAAATTCATAAAAGATAGAGCTACCCACTTTCTTCTGAGTGAAAGATTGCTCACTTTAGAGAAGAGAGTGATGAGTAGTTTTCTGCATACAGGTCTTTTACCTCCTTGGTTAGGTTTATTCCTATGTATTTAACTTTTCGTTTTGCTATATCAAATGGGATTTTTTTTCTTTATTTCTGCTTCTGCTGTTTCATTGTTGGTATACAAAAATGCCTTTGATTTATGGATAATGACTTTGTATCCTGCTGTTTTGCCAAATTCATTTATTTGAATGAATAAATGAATTTATTCATTTGGTGGAGTTTTCTATGTACACTATCATGTCATCTGCAAACAACAAGTGTTGGAGAGGTTGTGGAGAAAAGGGGACCCTAGTGCATGGTTGGTGGGATTGCAGACTGGTACAACCACTATGGAAAACAGTATGGAATTTTATCAGAAAACTAAAAATGGACCTGCCTTTGACCCAGCAATTCCACTGCTAGGATTATATCCTAAGAAGCCTGAAACACCAATCCAAAAGAACCTATGCACCCTAATGTTCATAGCAGCACAATTTACAGTAGCCAAGCATTGGAAACAACCTAGGTGCCCATCAGTAAATGAATGGATCAAAAAACTATGGTACATTTACACAATGGAATTCTATGCAGCAGAAAGAAAGAAGGAGTTTCTACCCTTTCTGACAGCATGGATGGAACTGGAAAGCATTATACTGAGCGAAAAAAGCCAGGTGGTAAAAGACAAATACCATATGATCTCACCTTTAGCAGGAAACTAATCAACAAAACAAACAAAGAAGCAAAATATAATCAAAGATACTGAAATAGAGAACAGGCTGACAGTGACCAGAGGGAGAGGGGAGAGAATTTCAGGGGAAAAGGGAAAGGGTTCACAGGAACAAGTATAAAGGACACATGGACAAAAACTAGGGGGTGGATGGAAATGGGAGGGAGGAGGGGAGGACTGGGATGGGAGTAAAAGACGGAAAACTGTACTTGAACAACAATTAAAATAAAATAAATAAACAAACAAATAAATAAATAAAAGAAGAGAGTGAGCCTTCAAAAGTGCTTACAATTGGAAAATCTTAACGTTTCTTTTTAACTTCACAAGTAACTTCAATGTCTAATTATCTTAAAATGAGCTCAAAATTTGCTGTGTGGTTACACTGTATATAATATTTGAGCTCCATTACACCAGGAAATAAAAGGCTGTGAATTCATTTCTGCTAAGTCGTGAATAATTGAAACAGAGCTGGGGTGAAGCCTCCAGAATATTCAGATTTTGTTTCCTTTGTTCTGACTTGCATTTGTAGTTAAAGGTTTACAACAGCAAAAATAGGTGAATACATTACACTATAATTTTATGAACTATTTAGATGCATAATTAAGATGATTCATAAAAATATTAAATTGAAGAAGCACAACACTAAATATGGGTTGTAAAATCATGTCTCCTTTTTATGTAAACCCACCATATATAAAAATACACTTGTGATAGGACTCATGTCAGGCCAACCTTGAATATGCCACTTTGGCATTTGATTCAAGAAGAGCATTTTACCTCTCCCTCAACTATCTAAAATAATTTAGATAGGGAGCATGTACTGGAAAGATAGTTATAACCACAGGTAAGTTTTTACATCAGAAAGACTTACCTGCATGGAAATGTTTACGAAATGGTTACTATTTTCCTTTGAATTCTCCTTCTCTCCCTGAAAGTCCCAGACCCCCACCTCCTTCTCCTAACCCCAAGACAACATATAAGCTTCAGTCACTTGACTGTCCATAGCCTCATATCTTTGGGGTTTCTGTACACACAAAACCTGTTTTTGTTTTCTCCTGTGTCAATTTAATTGTTAGACTAGGCAAAGAGCCTAGAAGGAAAGAAAGGAAACATTTCTCTCCCCTGTAATAGCCAACATAATATGCATTCACTGTTGGTTGGAAACTGGATCTAATTTCCTCTGAAGAAAAGTGGCTATCCATCATTGGCACCAATTTTTCTTCAGTTGGCCTTTGAAAATTTTAGTTTTATATTTTTATCATTTATGCCGTTACTGTTGTTGTCACTGTTTCTTCATTTCCCCGCCTCCACCTAGACTTACCCTATTTCCTCCCCAGGTCAATCCCCATATTACTGTCAGTATCCATAGGTTGTGCATAAATGTTCTTTGGTTAATCCCCTCACTAACTTTCATCTGGTTCCACACTCCATCCTCCTCCGCAGCTGTCAGTCTATTTTATGTATCTAAGCTTCTCTTACTCTTTTGTTCATTAGTTTATTGTATTTATTAGATTGCACATATGAGATCATGTGGTGTTTTCCTTTCACTGACTGGTTTAATTCACTTAGCATAACTTTTTCCAGACCCATACACGTTGTTGCAAAAGATAACACTTCTTTAGTTTTTACTGCTGTGTAGTATTCCATTGTGTAAATGTACCACAGCTTGTTATCCACTAACCTACTGAAGGACACTAAGGGTCTTTCTAAATCTCAGCTGTTGTAAATAGTGCTGCTACAAATACAGGCATGCATATCTTTTTTTTTTTTTGTATTTGTGTTTTGGTATCCTTGGAGTATAATCCATTCCCAGAAGTGGAATTTCTGGGTCAGAGGGAGTTCTATTTTTAATTTTTCAAGAATACTTCATACTGTTTTCAACAGTGGCTGCACCAGACTTCATTCCCACCAACAATGCACTAGGGTTCCTTTTTTTCTACATCCTCGCCATCACTTGTTTGTTGATTCATTCTGATAGGTGTAAGGTGATATCTCACTGAGGTTTGAATTTGCATTTCTCTGATGATTAGTGATGTGCATTTTTTTGTATGCCTATGGGCCCTCTGTATGTCCTCTTCAGAGAAGTATCTATTCAGGTCTTTTGCCCATTTCTTAACTGGGTTGTTTTCCTATCTAGCATTGAGTTATATTAGTGCTTTATACATTTTGGATAAACCCTTGTCAGATGTATCATTGTTGAAAAATTTTCTCATACAGTGAGTTTCCTATTCATCTTGTTGATGGTTTCTTTTGCTGCACAAAGCTTTTTAATTTTATGTAATCCCATTTGTTTATTTTATGATTTGTTTCCAGTGCCTTAGGAGGTATATTGGCAAAAATATTGCTATGTTGTATATCTGAGATTTTACTACCTATGTTTTCTTCTAGGATTTTTATGGTGTCAATTGCCTCTTAATAAAAAAAAATTCTGGTAATACCTTGGTGAATGTTAATGAGGGCCTTGGTTAGATGAATTTCTTAAAGTGTTAAGCTAAACCACTTTAAAAAAATCCCTCTCTGAAAATCTTGTTAAAATGTTTAAATTAAGCTCCCATTGCTCTCTGCCTCTGCCTGAATAAGAAATATGAACATGATCTTATTTGTTCACTAAGGACTTTGGTGATATGAAGGAAGCCATGATAGCTGTGACCTCATGATCCTGCAATGCAGGCCAAAATATTTGCAGTTTCTTATTCCCTGTTGTTGACTTCCCACCTGTCCTAACCAATTGCCCCCAAATGGTAATCTAGGATTGAACCTCCCAGGTGATATCAGGCACCCAGAACTGTGTGAATAATTTTGTGAACTTGTTTGTGAATGGCTATGTTGTATAAGTATTGTAAACCAAGCAGCTCTAATCCTCTGCAAACTCTTTGTGGCAACATTAATTATTATCCCATTTTATGATCAAGCAACTAAGACTAGAGGAATCTTAATGATTTAGCCATTGGAATGCTGAGAAAAAATGTGATTGATTTCCAACCTGGGTTTTCAAAATTCAGCCTGAGTTGTTTCCAGTGCTTCAAAGATGATTACAGCCCCATTTGTCAGAACAGGTTCACTGGCCTGGATTATACAAAACTTGAGGATATACATGATATTTTATGGGCTTGTGTCAACCTCTGAAATATGTGCACCTGTTTACACATTAGGATAATCTGTCTGCTTCTAATTTGTCTTTTAGGAAATACTTTTGATTAGTTGAGATATGATTAGTTCTGATATCATTAATTGGTGATTTCCTCACAACAACAATGCCTAATATTTGAGATTCTTTAAACCAGAGTTGAAACTCTAAGGCACAGGTGGCAAACACAAGGCCCGCTGGCTGAATCCAGCCCTCCACCTTGTTTTTGTTGCCTGACACCTTGTTTCTACCAAGTGGCATCGTTGAGCTCTTTGCCCCTAGTTAAGGAGTAATTACATTTATATAGTCCAAAAATTACATTAGGGCTTTTGAAGGCAACTGCAAGGCTAATGTGGGCCCTGGTGAAAAGAGCTTGATACCCTTGCTCTAAGGTTTAGAGGGTAATATCAGTGTGGGAATCAGCCCTGCCTAATACAACTGAAACAGGTGTGGGTCTACGCAATTTGAAACACCCAGATGATGGAAATTAAAATGGCTGTTCTAAAAGAAATACCAAGAGATTGAAAATACGAGTTCACTAACCTTCTTCACTAAATCCTAATGCTTTGGAAGGAACATGTTCCACGTGAAACTACAGGTTTGGGGGTCTAAAAAGTGTAGATTCTAGTCCTAATACTAATGAATTGTGTTACTTTGGGACAGTCACTTGATCTCCCTCAGCCTCAACTTCTTTTTCTATAGACTGGGAACACCAAGGTAATTTCTCCAGTAGGAATAAAGAATGAAAATAATATGTATGAAGTTATTAGATGTAGGTGTTCTGTCTCTAAACTGTTTTTTGTATACACAATATGTCTTAATTCTTAATTCTTGGTTCAATTTACAGAATAATAATTTGAGATTATTGTCAACAGACATTTACATTAAACTAAATATAATTTGTGTGAAATA
Organism: Phyllostomus hastatus; assembly: GCF_019186645.2. Taxonomy (NCBI): domain Eukaryota; kingdom Metazoa; phylum Chordata; class Mammalia; order Chiroptera; family Phyllostomidae; genus Phyllostomus; species Phyllostomus hastatus. Next base: position 236,557 of record NW_025333922.1, on the reverse strand, counting down.
AACATGCATGTTCTAAAGATTTGTACTCTGCATCATCCATGGTAGTTGATAACATCGAGAAACAAAAAGAGAAGTATATATCTCCAGTTTGTGGCTCCTGGAACCAGCAAATAAGCCAAAGGAAAGAATTGTTAATAAAATTGAATTCCTTTTATCTCTTAGAGCTATAGCTAAGCCTAGATCACAGCTGCAGAAACAGGAAAACTGGGGACAGCTGCCAGCAGTCCAGCATCCTGTTCCCAAGGTTTCCCCCTCTGGAGGATTGGAGGCACTGGCATATTTCTTTGAATCACATTTGGTCTGAGAATAGAAGATATAATTTTCCAATTCCCTAAATACATTATTATTCTAATGTTTTTATTGAAACACCTCTAATTTTCAACCAATTAATGGATTGGTTTTTCATTCAAAAGACAATACATACTCATGTATATACTAAGAAATCTCCAGAAGCTTTTCTTCCATGTTTTTATTGTTTTAAGCATATAAGGAAATAAATAAAAGTGCCTAAATTTCTTCCTTCCACTTTAAACCTACACTGTAATAATACCAAAAATTAACAACTATAAAAACCTGAATAGATACCTTTCCAGAAATGTATGTGGGGAAATATCTATGCACACACAATATAAGAAAGATATCATTGTAGACATATTATTGCATCACTTGCATCATGCTTGATAATATATGTGGACAAATTAATATGTGGGCAAATTAATATGTAAATATTTTCCTTTTTTGTTGGTTGCATATTATTATTCACATAAATATATTATTAGTTTATTTAAAATTTTTTTCAGTGATATGCATCCAGTCTCATTTGTGCTTGTTTTTTGGCTATGTCCAACTATGGTGAAAAATCTCTTGGAGTGGCTATTGTTTAAAGCAGGGGTATCAAACTCATTTTCACTGGGGGCCACATCAGCCTTGTGGTTGCCTTCAAAGGGCTGAATATAATTTTAGCACTGTGTAAATATAACTACTCCTTAACTAGGGGCAAGGAGCTCAGCACTGCCCCTGGGTAGAAACAAGGTGCTGGGCCAGGTTAAACAAGGTGGAGGGCCAGATTTAGCCCGTGGGCCTTATGTTTACCACCTCTGGTTTAAAGGATATGCACATGGTATTTGTCTTTTATTGCCTGACTTGATCAAGAATTAAAAAAAAGAAGTGGGGTGTTAAATTCAACATTAAAATAACATAGGGATCCTTAAAAAATGAAAATAAAGGGTATACACAAATTGCTTTCTCAAAATGGATTTCTATCACTAGAATATAAAAGTGTCCATGTCTTCTCATTCTTACCAGGCCTGGGTATTTTTTCAATTGTTATTCTGACAAGTAAAAATGACATTTCATTTTATTAAGGTTAACATTCTTCTCGTTGTTAGTAGCCTTGAGTATACTTTAATGGGTTTCTGACTACAAAATGAATTTATTACAAAGTGAGATTTTCTTTGATCCTTTCTCACAATCCAGAACACAGACATACATGTGGAAAGCCAGTATGTTGGATCACAGGGAACCAGGGAGACTTGTGCAAGTCTAGGCATGTTTGTGTGTGTGTGTAATGCCTGCTAGGGACCAGCAAGGCTATGTAGATACGTTCCTGGTGTTTACTCTGGGCATTCATCTCTGAAAGCACATATTCTAAATTAAAAAAATAAATTTTAGTTATCATTTATTCTTTTACTATTTGATAAACTTTTATTTGGAAATTTCTTAATTGTTTTAAAATAAATACACCTTAAAGAATATGGAGAAAGTGTTACAGGGTACAGCCAAGAGGGGGGACCCCAAGTGGGCATTTGAAATGGGGTCCAGAACTTAAGATGTCCAGGAGATTTTAAGATGTCTCCATCCCCGCCCCCCCAACCAGGGTGTGGGTTGAGGGAAGGGACAAATGGAGCAGGGCCATTGAGAGCTGTTTTGCATAGCAACACCCTTGCAGCTACCCTCTGGCATGGTCATTTAACATATCTATAGCCTTTGGCTGGTCACATGGATATGTTAAATAGTTGTGATCATCTCTGAGCCAGGGGAATGGAAGTAACTTCCCCACCAACACATGACTGGGGGCAGATCCCCCAAGCTACAGCGCCTGCGTGGGAGCTCGGAGAAGATTGGCTCCAGGACATGGGGGCCACACCTGCCCAGACTCATGATGGCAGCCCAGTAAAGCTGGAAGGATATGAATTCTGGCATGTGAAGCCGAGTGTGGGAGGAGTCGGAAATGAGGCTGCAGAGGAAGATTGGCTGCGGGGATTTAAAAACCGAGACTTGGCGGCCATTGGGAGAGAACCACGTGGCTTTGACGGAGTGGAGACTCCTGCATCCCAGAGAGAACCATGCTGCTTTAGGAGGGAGAGCCATGCGCATCCCAGAGAGGAAGAACCATGTGGCTTTAGCAGAATGGGGAGGACCTCAGCCATTGGGGGAGAACCGTGCTGCTTTAGGAGAGAGAACCATGCGGCCTTGACAGAGTGGAGACTCCCACAGCTTTAGAAGGGGAACCACCACCTGGCTTTAGCAGAGATCCTGGCGACTCAGCTGAGGGTGCCGGGAACCCAGGGAGGTCTCCCAGTCGAGATGGAGGACTAATAAGAACCAGAGGACTGTCTGAGCCATGGATTTCATTTTCCTTTCCTGAGATACGGTACTCTGGACTGGGCAAAGGGGGAAGGAAGGAAGGACGTGACTGTGTTTGTGGGTGTTTTAAGGGACTTTGGGGTTTTTGATAAAGACATTAGGTCCCTACTTTAAGTTTGTATAGCATTAAATAAACATTTCCTTTCCTTTTCACGAATCTCTGGCATTGAGAGACGTCTTTCCTCTGGCGGCGGACATAACGGACCCAGGGCCTTCTTTCAATAATAGTATATTGTCCCAGGCCCCCCTTGTTCTGTTCTGTAACAAAAGGATTATTATAAAATCAGAGCTCAGAGACTTTGACTTAGATAAGCTTTTAAATATGAATTCATGTTTAGTTCTCAGCTACAATAAATAGCTAATGACTCAGTCAGCACTCAGTCCAGAGGTAGTAAGCACTGTGGCATAACCACAACTATTCTGGTATTGGGATGTGAAAATAAAAGATTTATTGCCTAACTTCCAGGAGTTCACAGTCAAAAGGAGGAGGAAGATGAAGAGGTCAAAGTAAACATACACACATAATACAAAGAACTGAATATTTTAGAACTGGTAAATATGAAGTGAAACAAGGTGTTAGGATATGAAGATATCTGGGGTTAGCTTTCTTCTTCTTTTTTTCATTCTTTAAAATTTTTATTAATTTTTTAATTTATTTTTATTTTATTGTTGTTCAGTTATAGTTGTCTGCATTTACCCCTTGCCACTCACCCCCAAGCCATCCCCATCTCCCTCTCTTGTTTCTACCTGCCCTTGGTTTTATACATGTGTCCTTTATAGTTGTTACTGAAAAATCTTCCTTCCTTCCCCCCATTACCCCCTCCCACTTCCCCTCTGTTTACTGTCAGATTGTTCTTAATTTCAATGTCTCTAGTTATATTTTGCTTTCTTTTTTATTTTGTTGATTAGGTTCCACTTAAAGGTGAGATCATATGGTATTTGTCTTTTACCACCTGACTTATTCACTTAACATAATGCTCTCCAGTTCCGTCATTATAAAATATTTTTGACTTGTTATCTTTTTGAGCCCTATATCTTTGGGGTTCCATACACATTAAATTTACTTTTTCTTCTATTAATATGTTATGTCAATTTAATTGTTGGACAAGTCAAAGAAGCCAAGAGGGTAGGACAGAAGTGCTTTTTTTCCTCCTACAAATAGAATGTGTTTTTACTTGCTGTCTCATTTATTAATCACAACAAAGGTAGAAGTTGTGTATTAAAAGTATTATTGATTTTTTTTTATTTTACAGCTGATATATCTGAGGCTCTAAGAAGTTACATAAGATTATCAATCCAATATAAACAATCAAAGAATCAAAATTTGAAGAAGAATCTCTTGGATCCAAAACCATGACCCTTTTCCTTAAGTCATTTTTGCTGGCTTTCATGTTTTTGCCATTTAGGGTACATTACATTTATTTATATTATTATTTTATCATGATCAAGCATGCCCAATAAGATAAATAGTATATCATTCTCCAGAATTGATTTCCAACATATTCTAAATGATGTCTTTTATATAGACTATTTTAGTATCTTAATAATATTTCAACAGTTATTTGGCCCCTACTGGGCATTTCTTTCATTCTGTGCTTGAAGAACTCTGGCAAACATAGAGTGATAGATTATGCATACATTTGGAACCTAGACAAGGCAAGCTGTGTAATTATGACAAATTGCCTAAGGGACAGCTAAAACTTTTTAATTTCATTTTTCATCTTGCTTCAATTTCAGACTCCTCATCAATTTAAAATTGCTTTGGTCTCTTTCTGAAAAATTTCCCCTACCTTTTATTATTTTGAAACAGCATGCTATGTTGTTCTGTCAAAGAACAACATCTCAGCTGCCACTAATAGTTTCCATGATTGCAGGATGAATAAGAAAACAAAATTTCAAATCACCAAGCCAACTCTTTAGAAAAAAATCTTTCTCAATGACTAGCCAAAAAATTAAGTTTCTTCATAGGCTATACTGCTACACTACAGCCCAGATAAGACATACAAGTGGTTAAGATTAAATGTCCAGCCCCAAAAATGGAGTCATTGAACAACTGAAAATATATTTCATAAGTAGAATTAAAAGTTTTGCGTACTGAGTAACTGATTAAATCTGTGGATGTTACCACACTGAAGGGGTCCACTTGTCTACAGGCATCAAAGCCCAATAAGACACAACAGGAGTTTGCAGCCAAGAAAGTAACGATATATTCAGGATGCAGTGCCATATCTGCCATTACAGGTAGCTCATGCTCAAAGACCTGGCTCCCCAGTGGGATGGATTATATAAGGAAAAATTCATTAATCATGATGACTAATAGATTTAGGGTCATGGTCTCTACTGATTGGTTGCTGCTAGGGTAGGGTGTAATTAATCATTGCATTAGGTTCTGATGTCAGTCATGATGTTTTTCTGTCCAATTTCTCAAAAATTTGTTCTTTTGTGTTGTTCCACTTTCCTGAGTCCAAAGATAAAACAGACCTGAGGCCAAGATATTATGTTCAGTTTGCTTTCTTCCACAACTTCACCAGCACTTGTTATGTATTGATCTGTGCTAGTACACTGTTGGTAGGAATGCAAACTGGTGTAGCCATTGGAAAACAGCATGGAATTTCCTCAGAAAACTAAAAATGGAACTGCCTTTTGACCCAGCAATTCTATTGCTGGGATTATACCCTAAGGATCCTGAAACACCAATTCAAAAGAACCTATGCACCTCAATGTTTATAGCGGCACCAATTACAGTAGCCAAGTCCTGGAGGCAACCTAACTGCCCATCAGTGAATGGTGAATCAAAAAACTATGGTTCATTTTCAAGATGGAATACTACACAGCAGAAAGAAAGAAGGAGCTCCTACTCATTGCGACAGCATGGATGGAACTGGAGAATATTATCCTAAGTGAAACAAGTCAGGCACCGAAAGACATATACTACATGATGTCTCCTATAAGTAGAACCTAATGAACAAAAAAAAACAAGCAAGAAAAAAATATAACCAGAGACACTGAAATAAAGAACAAACTGACAGTAACCAAAGGGAGTGGCATGGGGGAAAGAATGGGAAGGGCCATCAAGGAACATGTATAAAGGACCCATGAACAAAGCCAAAGGGGAGAAAGAGTGAGGGTGGGTGGTGGGGGTGGGTGAAAGGGGAAAGTGGTGGTGGAAAAATGAAGCCAGCTGTACTTTACCAACAATAAAAACTTTAAAAAATATATTATGTTTACTTTGATTGAAAGTTTAGTCTCACTAGTCAAGACCTAGGGCCTTCTTTATAAGACTATTGGATGGCAATCAGATCCACCTGTCATAAAGGCTTAATGATTAAGCAAGAGAAACGAGGTTTTATGAATCAGGGTGCTAGCTGAGGTCAGTTTGAGTAAAAGAACAATAATCAAATTAAAAGGCCAGATTAAAGAAAACAAGGCTTCTGTGCACTTACATGAAAAGAGATGAAGGGTTACAGAAAGAGAAACATCAGAGGAGCTGAAGGTTTCTTCTTGTAGAAGATCTAGGTGAATATTTTTGCCATCAACCAAGATATCAAAGAACAGAAAATTTATATAAAGTAGGAAAACTTAAGTGTTCTCTTTTCACTACATTTCATTTGAGAAGTTAGACACTCATGTGAAAATTTTGATTAGACCATTGATGTATTAAGCTCATGCTCACTAGAGATACCAGGTGTGGCACAAATTTGAGAGTAATTGATGATGCCAATATTAAATATTTTATACATGATAATGTCTTGCTATTAGGAGTAGTAGTATTTAAATATATTTACATATATATTTTAATATTCCTACCTGTGATGTCAAATTAACATATATGTCCTTTAGAAAGGTGTTGGGGACTGTCCTGCCTGGTCTCAGGAAGCTGTAACCCTTCGAGATTTAGGCTGAGTGAAAGACCTCCAGATCAGGAGACACTAAGGAGACAAAACTTATTTCCCTGGAATGAACACTGCCTGTTCTAATGCCTGGCTTCCCTTTTGCATGATCGGCAGTCAATGATGGGTAACAATTCTCTAAGAAAGAGAATGAATCTAAGACAGACAGGATCACGTGGGAATGCCCTGAGGGAAGGGGCTGTGGAAATGAAGGGGTGATCGACATCAACCCCTGCCCCCTTGGCTTTGTCAAAGCCTGAATCTTTGTTCTTAGATGTGAGAAATCCAAGTCTCCTGGCTGTCTCTGTCTCCCGCCCTTCTCAGGTCTGGGGAAATTGCAGGGGCGGTGCAGCCCAGACCAGAAATGGCAGGCCCTGGGGGGTAATCAGGCCTGGGACATAGAATATGCAAGATCCTGTGAGATCTGTTTGCTGGAGGATGTTATTAGATTAGAATTTGAAGGCACAGACAGAAAACCAAAACTAGCCCTACAAGCAATATGCCCAGAATCACAGCAGGAGTTCCGTATGCGCCTTTGTAAGTCACCTACTTCTTTTGATCTTTTCTGCCAGACTGTGAATCCACAAACTAAGTCTGTTTTCTTAATAAAAATCTGCTTGGGAATGGAGACGGGGCACTCTCCTCACTAGAGAGAGGGTGGCCATTCTGTCCCTATTCCCCCACAAGACCTGATTGTCTCTGTGCATGTTTTTCTCTTGTTTTGACGAGCATCCGCAGCCAAGATGGATACTGCTGGCTTGTATCATCCACAGAAAGAATTGTCTATATTCACAGAAATTTTTTAAATTAAAAATTAAAAAGAACATCTATTTCAGTTAGTATGTATATGTAGATATTTGAAAAGCTCTCATTAAGAAAACAACAACGTCCTTCATAAAACATACTTTTAATATGTATTATTGGAACTCAAAAATATATTGCCAATTATTATTTAAAAATCCTAGAACCAAAATTTAAGTGGGAAATAGTGAGTAGTTAACTAATTCTAAAACTAAGATTATCCTAAAGAAAATAATAAGACCATTACAGGAATGAAGACATACAAATTGTACTCTCAAATAATTTGAAAAAGCAAAATAAATGTCCATGGATCATTTTAGCCAGAATCCTTAAAAGGTCCTAACTCATCCCCCTCACTTTATCAAATCCAGATCCTAGAAAAACAAACACATTTTCTTTGTGGGAGACAGCTCCAATTTAGGCCCTGAAGAATCTGCAGATTAAAATCATCATATACAAGTTCACAGTCAATTTTCATCAATCATATAGGAAAATAAGCCAGGAGTGAGAGTCAGAAGATGAACCAAAAACTGCATATTTAGGTCCTGAGACATTGGATATTAAAATAATCAAATGTATAATATAAGAATTACTACTATATGTTGATATAAGAAATATCCAAAAGTGTGGAGAATTGTATGAGTTTATTTGAGCCAAAGTGATGACATATGCTGGGGAGCAAGACTCCAATGCTCTGGTAAATAACTGTTTGCAGCTTCTTTTAAGCATTTGAAATTAAGTTGGGGTTGGAAGGAAGATTGGAGAATGCAAGGTGGGGAGTTGAATTATAGGAGTTATGATTATGTGCTTTCTTGAAGGTTAATACTCACTAAGGGCATTATTTTTGATATTTCAAAGGTGTGTTAGCTTAGGTGCACAAGAACAATGGACAGGGCTTACTTAAACCTTTCATTAAAGAGGTTGTAGGCCTGGGGCATAACTATCCAGCACGACCTGCCCAGTTAGGAATTTATGATAAGATCACCTTGTAAGGTTACTTTCCATATAACCCCTTTTATTGTTAACACATCCATCCCCCAAACATTTTTAGCTTCCTAAACAAAATACTGTATTCATTAACCAATAATTCCCAATTTCTCACTCTCTCAGTCCCTGGCAATCACCATTCTATTTTCTTTTTGTGTGAATTTGACTATACCGATACCTCATATAAGTAGAATCACCCAACATTTTTACCTTTGTGCCTGACTTAATTTAGAAAAAATATCTTCAAAGTTAACATACATTGTAGTGTATGCTTAAATTTTACTTTTTAAAGACTAATAATATTCTATATAATGTTTGTTGTACATTTTATTTACCCATTCATTTGTTAATGGGCATTTGGGTTCTTTCTGCGGTTTGATTATTATGAATACTGCTTCAAAGAAGAGTGATGTATAAAATTTCTGCTCAAGTCCTTTCTTTCAATTGTCTTGTATAAGCACTCAGGATGGAATTATTGGGTCATGTAGTAATTCTGTGATAAAGTTTTGAGGAACAACCACAATGTTTTAAGCAGTGGCTGTGTAAGATTTCTAACCAGAAATGCATAAGATTTTCCATTTCTTGATATCTTTGTCAACAGTTGTTGTATCTGGAATTTTGTTTTCTTTTGTTTCAGTAATAGCCATTCCAGTGTGTGTCAGTGTTATCTTGTTGTGGTTTTGATTTTCATTTCACTAATGATTAATGATGTTGAACTTCTTTCCAAGTGCTAACTGTATATTGTTTTTGGAGAAATGCTTATTCAAATTCATTGCTCATTTTTTAAAAATTGTGTTGCTTGTGTTTTGTTGCTACTGTTAAATTATAGTTCTTTATACATTATGCATACTAGTACTTTATTAGATGTATAAATTGTAAATACTTGGTATTGTTTTGGTGTTTGTTTTTTCTTTCTCTTGATGGCATCTTTTTTTAAAAGATTTTATTTATTTAATTTTAGAAAGAGGAAGGGATGGAGAAAGAGAGGGAGAGAAACATTAACGTGTGGTTGCCTCTCGCACGCACACCCCCGAATGGGGAACCTGGCCTGCAATCCAGGCATGGGCCCTGACTGGGAGTCAAACTGGCGACCCTTGATTTGCAGTCCAGTTCTCAATCCACTGAACCACACTAGCCTGGACTGATGATGTCTTTTGATGTACAAATGTTTCAAAATGTTTTATGTTTTACTGAGGTATATTTAAATATAAAATATGATAGTTGGAAATACATAAAAATATAAGGATTCACACATTATGTTAATTAACATATTTGTCACCTCACATATTTACATTTTTGTGTGTGTGAGAACACTTAATTTCTACTTCCTTAGCAAATTTAAAGTATTTAATATAATAATACCAACTCTAGTCAATATGTTACATATAGACTTTATTTATCTTAACTAAAAGTTTGTATCATTTCACCAGCTTCTCACCATTTCAATCAAACTTCTGCCCCTAGCAACCACCCATGCTACTTTGTTTTTATGAGTTTAGCGTCTCTGTTTCTGAGTGCCAAAAATGGCTATTGAGAATAGTGCTACAATGAATATGGAAATGTAGATCTCTTTGATGTAGTGATTTTGTTTCTTTTGGGTACATGCCTAGAGTAGGATAGCTGGATCACACAGTAGTTGATTTTTTTTTTAGAAAACTCTACATTGTTTTTCATAGTTGCTATGGCAGTTTATACTCTTACCACAAGTTCTCTTTCTTTCAGATCTTCACCAGCACTTGTTATCTCTTGTCTTATTCATAATAGACATAAAAGTTGTGAGGTGATACCTCCCTGTGCTTTAGTAGGGAGGAAGCAGAATGTGCAGAGGAAGATGTTGAATGCAGAAGCGAGTGGTGGGGTATGCAGATTTTAATTCCCCTGACGATTAATGATGTGAATCACCTTTCATGTACCTATTTACCATTTGTAGGTTCTCTTTGGAAACTATCCATTCTGGTTGCTAGCTCATTTCTAAATGGAATTATTCATTTATATTTTTGTTGCAGGAATTTCTTATATGTTTTGGAAAATAATCCCTTATCAGATATATGCTTTGCAAATAGTTTCTTGCATTTTATATATAGTGTTTCTCTTCATTGATAGCTTCCTTTGTTGTGCAGAAACATTTTAGTTTGATTTATTCACAACTCTTTATTTTTGCTTTAGTTGCCTTTGCTTTTAGTTTCAAATGCCCCCCAAAATATTATCAAGATCAAAGTCAATGTACAAACTCTTACATTTTCTTCTAGGGGTTTCACAATTTCTGGCCTTGCATTCAAGTCTTTAGTCCTTTTTGAGTTGATTTTTGTGAATGGTGGAAGCTAGGAGTCTACTTTCATTTATTTGCATATCACTGTCCAGTTTTTATAATATAATTTATCCTTTTCTTATTGTTTATTCTTGGCTTATTTGTTCCAAATTAATTAACCATATTTACATGAGTTTATTTCTGGGGTCTTTATTTTGTTCTATTGATTTACATGTCTGATTTATGCAAATAACATACTTTTTAATTATTTTATCTTTGTAATACAGTTTGAAATTAAAAAGTATGATGCCTCTCTCTCTGTTTTTATCTTTCAAAATATTTTTGTGTATTTGGGATCTTTTTCAGTTCCTTAGGAATTTTAGGAATTTTTTTCTATTACTGTGAAAAAAAATGTCATTGCAGTTTTGAGGTAGATGCCGAGATCGAGTTCAGGGCACAGAACTTGATTAGAGATTAACATCTGGCAAGAGTGGGGAGGAAGCAGAATGTGCAAAGGAAGATGTTGAATGCAGGAGTGAGTGGTAGGGTTTGCATATTTGCCCACCAGAGTGTCCAGTGCTAGACTGTTAGCCAGGCTTATATACTGCCGCCTGGCTTTATAACCATATGCGGGCTGTCCTGGGAAGGATATGACCTTAAGAGAGGGACAGCTTTTTGCAGCTGGGCCAGATCCAGGGGAGCCAACAGCTGGAGGACATCTGCTGACTATACTACCAGAAGCAAGGCCAATAATGCATTCTTGAAAAGAGATCTGGGAGGTGCATTTTGTGTCTGCCGTATACAAAAACTTTCTTATTTTATCTCAATTAATACCACATGGATAGGTGAGCTACAGCTCCTGATTTTTCAATACGGTCCTTAATTAAATCATATCTCTCTTTATTAGGCCATGAGTCATAGACAGGGGCCCAGACACCATGGCTACAGAACACAACAACCCCTCAAGTGCATGACTAATCTCCTGGTGAATCAAATGTTTTTTTTTCATATTGTTTTCTCACATGGAATGTGGAAATTACAATACCAAGAAACTCAGAGTCATGTGAATGTTAAATAGACCATATGGTCTCTACCGTGACTACTCAGCTCTATTATTACAGCACAAAAGCAGCCATAGACAATATATAAATATATGAAAATTGCTGTGTTACAATAAAACTTTATTTAGAAGAACAGATGACTAGCCTGATTTGGCCTGTAGGCTGTTAGCTAGTTTGCTAACTCCTGTTATAGAGGTTTATACAAAGAAAACATCTGTAAGGACTTTGGTCATGGTAGGATTCTTGGACAATGTATGCTTTTTTTTTAAAGATTTTATTTATTTATTTTTAGAGAGGGAAGGGAGGGAAATAGAGAGAGAGAAACATCAATGTGAGGTTGCTGGGGGTCATGGCCTGCAACCTAGGCAGGTACCCTGACTGGGAATCGAACCTGTGACACTTTGGTTCGCAGACTGTGCTCAATCTACTGAGCTACGCCAGCCAGGGACAATGTATCTTTTAATCTGAAGTGAGTCACCTGTAGGAAACATGTGATTTGGTCAATTTTACCCACTCTGACACTTTATGTGTTTTTATTTTAAAATTCAGTCCTTTTACATTTAAAGTAATTAATGATAATGCACTGTTGGTGGGAATGAAGACTGGTGCAACCACGGTGGAAAACTAGGAATTTTCCTCAGAAAACTAGAAATTCAACTGCCTTCTGACCTAGCAATGCCACTGTTGGGATTATACCTTAAGGATTCTGAAATACCAATTCAAAAGAACCTATGTACCACAATGTTCATAGCAGCACAATTTATAATAGTTAAGCACTAGAAGCAACCTAGATGCCTATTAGTAAATGAGTGGATCAAAATACTGTGGTATATTTATGCAATGGAATACTATAGACCAGAAGGGAAGAACTCCTACCCTTTGTGATAGCATAAATAGAACTGGAAAGCATTTTGCTAAGTGAAATAAGCCAGGCAGTGAAAGGCAAATACCATATGATCTCACCTATAAGTGGAATCTAATCAACAAAAGAAAAAAGCAAGAAAAATACAACCAGAGATGTTGAAATAAAGAACAAACTGACAGTTACCAGAGAGGAGGAGGGAGAGGGATAATGGGTTAAGGTCCATCAGGGAACATATATATAAAGGACACATGGACAAAGCCAAAAGGGGTAGGTTTGAGGGTGGGGAGTGGTAAGTAGTGGGGCAGGGGGTGTGGTGTGGTAAAAATGGAGACAACTGTACTTGAACAACAATAAAAAAATACAAGTTAATTCATCCCGCTTGGTCTTAGATGGATCACTGGTTAGCCAATGATGAGTAAGATTCCTCAAGGGAGGATCAACCTAACACAGGCAAAGTCACAAAGGGGCCATCAGGAAAGGATTTAGCGGACTACAGAAAAAGGGGAGATGGACCCTCACCCCTTGGCTTTGTCATAGCCTGAGTCCTCATTCTATCTGTGAAAGGTCACCTAATCTCTTGGCTGCCCAAATCTCTCACCTGATTCAGGTCTGAAACAATGCCAGAGGGTGGTGCAGCTCTGTGCAGAAATGGGCAGTTGCCCAGGGGTAATCAGGCCTAACAGAGAATGCATAAAATTCTGTGAAACCTGCTTTGCTAAGAATACCCTCAATTTAAATGGTAAGGGTCCAAGCATAAAATGAATTTATTTCCCAAAGATTTATGGCCCTTTGATGTCATTCTATCTACCTGACTCTGACTCAGAATAAGCCCTCATAGATTTTTTAATGTTATCAATTGTTTGATCATTACTGCCTGACAATTATTGATGAGCTTTATGTATAGGCCCTGCATTCCTATGCAAATTAAACCCAATAAAAGCCCATTGAGAAACAAGCTCAAGGCCCTTCTCCTCTGAGAGATTGTCTGCCTTTCTTCCCCAAGCACCCCCCCAAAAAAAAATACAAGTTAATTTTCTTTCTTTTTTTTAAGATTTTATTTATTTATTTTTAGAGAGGGAAGGGAGGGGAGGGAGAGAGAGAGAGAGAGAGAGAGAGAGAGAGAGAGAGAGAAACATCAATGTGCGGTTGCTGGGGATTATGGCCTGCAACCCAGGAATGTACCCAGGCTGGGAATCGAACCTGGGACACTTTGGTTCCCAGCCCACGCTCAATCCACTGAGCTACCCCAGCCAGGGCTTCAAGTTAATTTTCTTAATTAAATTTTGAAAAATAGGCCCTGGCTGGGGTAGCTCAGTGGATTGAGGGCGGGCTGTGAACCGAAGTGTCACAAGTTCGGTTCCCAGTCAGGGTACATGCCTGGGCTGCAGGCCATGACCCCCAGCAACCGCACATTGATGTTCTCTCTCTCTCTCTCTGTATCTCCCTCCCTTCCCTCTCTAAAAATAAATAAATAAAAAAAATTTAAAAAATTTTTGAAAAATATTAACACAATTCATGTTTTGAATCTCTCTCTTGTCAATTTCACTAAAAGGCTATTAGTGAAGATATGAAAAAGGTAATTATTAATAGTTCCAAACTTATCATTGCCATTTTGTTCATTGTTTTCTGGATGTTATGTAGTTGCTTTGTTCCTTTATTTGTCTTTTTCTCTTTTCTTATGATTTGATGATTTTCTGTAGTCATATGCTTTGATTCTTTTATTTTTTGTGAATTTATTATGTATTTTGCCTTGTGGTTACTTATAACAATCTATGCTAAGTTGATAACAAGTTAAAACACATATGAAAGCTCTACATATTTACACTAGACCTCTATTTTAGCTTTTTTCAAAGACTTGACAAATTTTAATTTATTTAATTAAATTGGACTAAACTCAAGAATGTCTTTAATTGTTTGAGATTAAAAATGGAATTTGTTAGTTTTTTTAAAAAAGATTTTTTATTGAATGTGACAACTGTATTTTGTATTGGTGGTGTTACAATTTACATACATCTCCCAATTGGGAGGACTGCAGTCAGCACCTAGATGCAGCCTAATTAGAAGTCAACCCTCAGGCAGCAGGTGTGAAAATATACACTCAAACCTCTTCCATGGAGAAAGTGTGAGATGAGAGTTCTTGCCTACTCCCCCTATGCTGAACCCAGGTGTACAGACAGAAGAGTCACTCCTGTAATAATATGAAACTGCTTCTCTGTTTGCTATAATCCTGTGGGTTTGTGGGTTTGTTTTTATCCATCTGAGGTAGGTAATTTGGGGGCCCATTCTTCAAATTACAGCATTGGAAGTAAGGTTACTAGGTGTATAGATGAGATCCTCCCAAGTACACACTGATGACTTAAAACAAAGTTGTTTTGTTGTTGAAACAAGCCAAAGAGAAAAGGTGGGGAAAGTGCCCACTAGCTCTTTCAGGCTCCTGGGATGATTTCAGTCAGCATGTACATGCATGCTAATTGGAAACTGGACCCTCAGGAGCAGATTGTAAAGTCAGCATTCAAACCCCATTTAAGCAATGATGGAAAGATTAATATGTTTTGCTTGCTCCCTCCGATCTGAACCCTGGAAAGATAACTGTGGCAAATATTTGCACAACTACTAAGAACTGCATCTTTGTTTTGTACAATCCTGTGGAACTCATGAACACAAACCCTGATGGCTTTCAGAGTTAGGTAATTTGAAGACTCATTCCTTGGGTAAGCATGTTAAAAGCAAGGGTACTTGATGTTGAGTTCAAATTCTTTACACATCAGAGAGAAGCTGGGATTTGGGGGTTCTCTTTTGATATAATGATGCTGTGGCATGTGTGGTGTTTATGGTAAGGATATATCTCAGCTTCCCCTGCCCATTTTGATGTGTGTATTTTCTCAGTCACTTGATGTTTAGAAGTCACTCATTACCTCTATTTCTCTCAGAGGAGTTAACTCCATGTTTAGCTGTATATTTAATGCATTTGCAAGGAAAGAGAAATTCAAGATCTTCCTATGTCACCATTTTTGTCTGTATCTCTCACAAAAATATATTTAGAGTTTCCATAAAATATATTTTGGGTCATAAAACAAGTCTCAATAAAATTTTAAATATTTATACATAAATATTATACCTAACATTCTCTCACTATAATTAAATTAGATTGCAAATCAATAACAGAATGATTGCTGCAATTTTTTCAAATAGTGAAATATAGTATATTTCTAAGAAATCAAGAGGGAAATCAGGAATTATTTTTACTGGATAGAAGTGAAAGCTCAGCATATTAGAATTTATAGAATGCTACTGAAGTGGTATATGGGGGGAAGTTAAATTTATGTGTCTATTACAGAAAAAAAAAGCTTTAAAATCCATGTTCTCAGTTTCCACCTTAAGAAACTACAAATAGAAGCACTAATTAAGCCCATAGAAAGCAGAAGAAAATCATAAAGATTAATAAATAAATGGAGAAAACATAAAATAACACTAGACAAAGTAAAGGGAATCAAAATCTGATTGTTTGAGAAGATAAATAAAACTAACCCTAGCCAATTTATTTATGTATTTATTTATTTATTTATTTATTTATTTATTATTGTTGTGCAAATACAGTTGTCTGCATTTTCCCCCATCACTCCCCCACCCCAGCCATCTCCACCTCTCACTCTCAATCCTACCCCACTTTGGCTTTGTCTATGTGTTTTTTTATAGCATTTTTAATGGCTGGTTTAGTAGTAATAATCTCTCTCAGTTCTGATTTTTTCTTTTGAATTAGTTTTTTTATGTTTAAAATATATTTTATTGTTATGCTATTACAGTTGTCCCATTTTCCCCCTTCATTCCCCTCCACCCTGCACACCATCTCCCACCCACATTCCCCCCCTTTAGTTCATGTCCATGTGTCATAAGTTCTTTAGCTTCTACATTTCCCATACTATTTTTACCCTCCCCCTGTCTGTTTTGTACCTACCAACTATGCTACTTATTCTCTGTATTTTCCTACTCCTCCTCCCACTTCCCTGATGCTAACCCTCCATGTAATCTCCATTTCTGTGGTTCTGTTCCTGTTCTAGTTGTTTGCTTAGTTTGTTTTTGTTTTTGTTTTTGTTTTAGGTGCGGTTGTTAATAATTGTGAGTTTTCTGTCATTTTACTACACATGTTTTTTATCTCCTTTTTCTTAGAATAGTCCCTTTAACGCTTCATATAATAAGGCATTGGTGTTGATAAACGCCTTTAACTTGACCTTATCTGAGAAGCACTTTATCTGCCCTTCAATTCTACATGAAAGCTTTGCTGGATAGAGCAATCTTGGATGCAGGCCCCTGCTTTTTATGACTTGAAATACTTCTTTCCAGACCCTTCTTGCTTGCAAGGTCTCTTCTGAGAAATCAGCTGACAGTCTGATGGGAACTCCTTTGTAGGTGACTGTCTCCTTATCTCTTGCTGCTTCTAGGATTCTCTCTTTCATTTTAATCTTGGGTAATGTAATTATGATGTGCCTTGGTGTTTTCCTCCTTGGATACAACTCCTTTGGGACTCTCTGAGCTTCCTGGACTTCTTGGAAGTCTATTTCCTTCGACAGATTGGGGAAGCTTTCCTTCATTATTTGTTCAAATAACTTTTCCACTTGTTGCCCTTCCTCTTCCCCTTCTGGTACTCCTATAATTCAGGTGTTGGAATGTTTAAAGATGTCCTGGAGGTTCCTAAGCGTCTCCTCATTTTTTTGAATTCTTATTTCTTCATTTTTTTCTGTTTGTTTGTTTCTTTCTTCCTTCTGGTCCTCTTGATTGATTTGAGTCCCAGTTTTCTTCCCATCACTATTGGTTCCTTGTGCATTTTCCTTCACTTCACTTAGTGTAGCCTTCATTTTTTCACCTAATTTGCAGCCAAATTTGACCAATTCTGTGAGCATCCTGATCACCAGTGCTTTGAACTGTACATCTTATATGTTGACTATCTCTTCATTGCTTTGTTGTATTTGTTCTGGAGCTTTGATATGTTCCTCCATTTGGGCTTTTTTTTTTTTTTTTTTTGGTCTTGATGTGGCTGTTATGTATGAGGGGTGGAGCTTTAGGTGTTTGCTAAGGCGGTGCAACCTGAGTGGTGCTTGCTCTGCTCTCTTTTGGATTTCAGTCACTTCTGCTGCTTCTGCCAAACAAACTGGGCCCTCCTGGTGCTGATTCCTGTGTGGGTGGGCTTATGTACATTCTAGGACCCTGTGGGTCTTTCCAAAAAACTCTCATGTGAGTCTGGGTGTCTCTCCCGGCACCTCAACCCCCATAAATATTTTCAGTCAGTGTTCTGAGGCTTTATTTCTCCATGCTGGGGCCCTAGGTTGCAAGGCCTTTCTTGGTCCCCACTTTCACTTGGTTTATCTGAATGTGGGACCACTGAGTCAGACAGCTGCCTTGCCTCCATGCCCCACTCCACAATTGCCTTCTCACTGGGTCTGCCCACTGCCACCCTGCTCCCAGGGTCTGTCAGCTTCTGCCTTGCGTGCCTTGGGTCCACAAGCCACCACTTTTTTTGCCTTGATCCCTCTCTGCCCAGCTGCCCAACTCCGCCCCTCCTACCAGTTTGGATAAATGCATCATTTTTAACTACTTGGTTGTCAGACTTCCATACAGTTCAATTTTCTGTCAGTTCCGAATGTTATTTTGTTTCTAAATTGTTGTTGTCCTTATTTTGGGGTGTTAGGAGGCACAGTGTGTCTACCTATGCCTCCATCTTGGCTGGGAAGTCCTCCTGATTCTTTATCTAGGGATTTATTAATTTTACTTTATTTTTTAAGGATATTTTTGTCACATAAAATTCTCAGTTGATAGTTTTAACATATTATTTTATTCCCTTCTTGCTTGCAATATTTATGCTGAGAAATCTACTCATACTCTTATTAAAAGTTCCCTTGTATAATGAGATTCACTTTTTTTCTTTTCAAGGTTCCCTTCTTTGACAATTTGATTAGTATGCATTTCTGTCTTATCTTTGGATTTATGTTACTTGGCCTGGCTGACTTCTTGAATTTGTAGACCACGCATTTTATCAAACGTGGGATTTTCCTCTCTGCTCTTCAAATAATCTCTATACCACTTATTTCCCTCTCTTTTTTTCTGGTACTCCAGAATGCATACATTTAGTCTGCTAAAAGATGTACCAAAGAGTTCCTTAAATTCTGTGGTTTTATTTATATTCTTTAGTCCCAAATTTGATAATGTCAAATGATATTCCTTCAGGCTTTCAGATTCTTCTTTGTCCACTTTAATCTACTGTTGGAACCCGCCAGTAAATATTTTAATTTAGTTACCTTTCAGCTCCAGAATTATTTTATTTCTGTTGGCATTCTATCTTGTTCCAGTATCAGTTTCCTAATTTTCTTACTTTAAAAAAATTAATTCTTAAAATGTATTTTAAAAAGTTGTTTTAATTCTTTTTCTAGTACATCAGTTACATGTTTTTTCCCCTAGAAAATGTTTCAACTTTCATCTTTTTAAATATTTTTCTGTTTTCCTGTTTCAGTATTGTTTTACTGTTTTATTGTAGGATTTGAGATTTTTGTTGTTATTAAAAACTGAACATTTAAAGAAAAAGTTATTTTTTTCCAGTCTCCAGATTGGCTATGTGCTAAAGTAGACCTTCACTAATTGTCAAGGCATCTTTTGACCAGTTGTTTTATTAACACTGCATGTACTTTTTCCATTACTGTCATATATACAGCTGCTTTTAAATATCTTAATTTCCCAAAGAGTTATATTCCAACTTTTCAGTAGGGCCTCTAATAATCTAGTGTATGTCTCTGCCTGTAATGTTTTATCCTGGGGTCTGTGGTTATTTAATGCCTTATCAACTTTCATGAAATATTCTAACTGCTGATCTCTGTAGCTTTCCCCAGCCTGGTAACTGAGCTGTGCTATTTCCTCCCATCTGAGCTTGGAATCTTGTGCAACAGATATCAGTCATCCAGGCAGCTCCTAGACAAGTTTGAACATTACAAAAATCTACTCTACTCCTGATGTTCAAGAGAGACAATTGGGAGTTGGGCTTCTGCTTTCTTCAGGTCACTTTATGACACGTAGGACATTGTGTGTAGGACAATATTGAGTGAAAACACTATGAAATGTGTTACCATTCTTAGTGTGATTTTTCCATGATTGGGCATTTGTTTGGTTGCTATAGACCTTTGAATATATTCCAGAGATTATATTAAGTATTTTAGATATCTTCATTTTATTTTTACTTTTTTATTTTTTTTTTTTGTTGTTGTTGGGGAACTGATGTCAGGAACTTGTTCACCTTCTTCCTTATGTCATTCTCCAAAAGCCATGTTTAAATGATTATTTTATTTAATTTTAAGTCTCTTAATCTATCATTTTTGGTGTTTTAACTTTCTTTTCTATATATTTCATCTTTCTACCTTTTTGGTGGTGTTCTCACTGACTCCAAATCACTTTATATACTCTAAATTTTATAGTATACTTTCAAGAGTGTTATTCTGGTCATGTTTTTATTTTATAGATTTCTATTTGGCTATCTTTCTTCCTTTATTCAGGTCATTTTTCATCTCACTGTCTCAGAGAGACTTTATACCACTTTATATCTAGTGATTCACTTCATCATCTCTATTACCCTTTTCTTGCTTTATTTCTTTTCACCATTTCTCCTACCATGTGAAATTTAATTTCCTTCTTTCTTGCTTTCCTCCTGCTATCCTAATTTCCTTTTCTCCTCTCTCCCTCTAGACTTTCTTCCTCATTAGCAGTCAGTAGTAGCAGACTTCTTTCTCTTATTGCATGGTTATATTTCTAGCACCTAGAATGGTACCCTGACAGTACAATAGATGCTCAATAAGTCTTTGATTTAGTGACTGTTCTCTTTTATTTTCCCTTCTGTTGAATTAAATTTGTCATTTGGTTTATTTAAATCATATTATTTGTATATTTTAACTTTTGAGGATTTTAAAGATACAATACTCTTCATGAATTATTTTTGTCCAGTTTAAATTATTTAAAAACTGAAATACTGGGATGCCTTATTTAGCCTAATTTTATTGAGATAACTTGGAATCTCAATTTGTATCTTTCCTATGAGAAGCAGTTCTTTTCTCCTTTGCTCTCTGCTCCCTTTGTGCTCCCTTTTCCTCTGTCTAGAAGTTTAATAACTCAAAACACATTTGAAAATTAGGTTTTAGAATAGTATTTTCAGCATCTAGCCTCAGTGCTAGCACACACAGTTCATTCACCAGTCTTGAGGATGCTTTGGTGAGATCCTGATTGTCAGGATTTTTCTGTATCACTCACTATAGTAAGTGTTTAGGTTGACATGAAGCAACCTTCACAATAGTAACTGCCTTCACTTTCCATATTTTCATGGAAAGAAACTCTGCTCTAGCTCCTCTTTAGGCACTGGTTTTAGATTTACTTTTCCTTATGTATGAGAAGATTGTTTTTCCCGCTGTTATGGTAAGAAGAAAAACTCCCAGTTATGTCTACATTTTTGGGAATCCAGAAGTCAGAATGTCAGTTTGTAGCTTCCACACATCTACCGAACAGCATCTTAAGAGTAGTTAAAATTAATTAAATAAATAAAATGACTGCCTATTACATTTATGTGATGCGGATCCTGGCTCCTGGGGTCTGTGTCATTATGGATGAGAAAAGACAAATTCACACAGACTACCGAGTCCTGGGGGAAGAAAAGGGATGGTGCAGCCACTCTCTCAAGGGGAGAGTGCCTTGGAACATCTCAGCCACTTTCTCAAGAGGAGAGTGCCTTGACACTTAACTTGACAAGCTTTTATTGGGTTCAATAGTCACAGAAATGCATGGTGTATGCATAAAGCTCATCAATCATTGTCATGCAGAAATGATTAAACAGTAGATAACATTCAAAGAATTTGGCGGGCTTATTCTGAGTCAGGGTGAGATAGTTAAAGAGTCATAAAACTTTGGGGAACAAACTCACTTCCTGCTTGGACCCTTATCATTTAAATTGAGGATATTAGCAAAGTAAGTTTCATACAGTTTTATGCATTCTTTCTTAGGCCTGATTGCCCTTAGGGAATCCATCCTTTCCAGCACAGGGCTGCACCCACCTCCAGCATTGTTTCAGGCTTAAGGCTTTGTTTCAGGCTTAAGTCAGTCAGGGGAAGTAAGGCAGCCAAGAGATTAGGAAGCATCTTGCAGACTACGTCAAAGCCAAGGGGCGAGGGTCCATCATCCCCATTTTCTATAGCCTCTCAAGTCCTTCCCTGAGGGCCCCTTTCTGACAATGCCTGTCTTAGGTTGTCCCTCTTTTGAGGAATGTTACCCATCATTGGCTAACCAGTCATCCACCTGGGGCCAAGCAGAGTGAAGAGAAAGGAGGCAGAGGTGGTGCCCCTACAAGGAAGAAAAGCTTTGTCTCCTAAGTGGTTTATGGTCGCAAAGTCCTTTATTTAACCTTAGCCATGGGGGATTACAGCTTCTTAAACCAGGTAGGGCTCTGTTCCTAACATTTATGTGCTTTGAACAGAAGTGTAGGAGGGGATTTAAAGTAGGAACTTATGTAAAGTTTACCAATGTTAAGTATAATTTAATGTAGAAGCAAATCAAATAAATATACAAATAGGAAGCAGTTACAATGTAAACAGCAGATTAAAGATTAACCATATTGCCAGAACTCAAAAAAGCTACTTTGGAGTCCCTTCTGTTTATATGCATATCTATAATTTGCTTTAACTGCTGTAAAATATATCAAGGGAAATTATGACCTGTGGGTCAAAACTGGTGCATTATTTGTTTATATGAATAATTTTTTAATTATTTAAAAAAATTTATTGTTCAAGTACAGTTGTCTGCATTACCTCCCATTCTTCCCCTACCACAGCCATCACCACATGCCATCCTGATTCTACACCCCTGGCTCTACCCCAAAAACCTTTGATTTTGCCCATGTGTCCTATACAGTTTTTCCTAAAAACCCTTTTGCTCTTTTCCCCATTATCCTCTCCCACCTCTCCTCTGGTTACTGTCTGATTGGTCTTAATTTAGGTGTCTATTGTTATACTTTGCTTGCACATTTGTTGATTAGGTTCCACTTAAAGGTGAGCTTATATAGTATTTGTTTTTCACCACCTGCCTTATTTCACTCAGCCCAATACTCTCTAGTTCCATCCATTCTATCACAAAGGGGAAGTGTTCCTTCTTTCTTTGTGCTGCATAGTATTCTATCATTTAAATCTACCATAGCAACCCAAAGGGAAAAAGAAAACCTACAACACTCAACATCATAGTGATTGAATAGCATGCTATTAAACAATGAATGTGTCAAGAATGAAGTTAGGGAAGAAACCAAAATTTTCTGGAAAGAAATGAAAATGAACACACAATAACCCAAATTTTATGGGACACAGCAAAGGCAGTCCTGGAAGAGAAATTCATAGTGATACAGACCTACCTAAAAAAGATAGAAACATTTCAAGCAAACAACCTCACCCTATGCATACAAAAACTTGAAAAAACAACAAGAAAGACAGCCCGGAGCAGGTAGAGGGAAGGAAATAACCAAGAACAGAGGAGGTTTAAATGACATAGACTAAAAGCACAATTCTAAGGATCAATGAATTCAGGAGATGGTTCTTTGAAAAGATAAACAAAATCAACAAGTCTTTAAGCAGGCTCATCAAAGAGAGAGACAGAGACAGAGACAGAGAGAGAGACCCAAATAAACAGAATCAGAAATGAAAGAGGAGAGATTACAACTGATACCACTGAAATACAAGGGATTATAAGAAATTACTATGACAAACTGGATGCCAAGAAATTTGAAAACCTAGGTGAAATGCACAAATTTCTAGAAAAATATAATCTTCCAAAACTCAACACAGAAAAAGCAGAAAGCCTGAACAGACCAATAACAGCAGATGAAATTGAAGCAGTAATCAAAAAACTTCCAGTACACAAAAGCCCTGGGCCAGATGGTTTCACAGGAGAATTCTACAAAGCATTTAAGGAAGAGCTAACCCCTATCCTTCACAGACTATTTCAAAAAATCCAAAAAGATGGGAAACTCCCAAACTCTTTTTATGAGGCCAACATCATCCTAATTCCAAAACCAGATAAAGACACAACAAAGAAAGAAAACTTCAGGCCAATATCATTCATGAACATAGATGCTAAAATCCTCAACAAAATATTGGCAAACTGCATCCAAAAATACATTAAAAAGATCATACACCATGACCAACTGGGATTCATTCCAGGGATGCAAGGATGGTACAATATTCACAAATGAATAAGGGTAATACATCACATAAACAAAAGCAAGGACAAAAATCACATGATCATATCAATTGATGCAGAAAAAGCATTTGATAAGATACAGCATCCATTTATGATAAAAACACTCATCGAAGTGGGAATAGAGGGAGAATTCCTCAACATGATAAAGGCCATATATGAGAGACTTACAGCCAACATCATACTCAATGGGCAAAAACAAACATCTTTTCCACTAAGATCAGGAACAAAACAAGGCTGTCCACTTTCACCACTCCTATTCAATATAGTACTGGAAGTTTTTAGCCACAGCAGTCAGACAAGAAAAGAAAAAAGAAAACACATAAAAATCAGAAAGGAGGAAACAAAACTGTCATTGTTTGCAGATGACATGATAGTGTATATAGAGAATCCTATAGACTCTGAAAAAAAATTACTCAACTTAATAAATGAATTTGGCAAAACAACAGGATACAAAGTCAATATCCAGAAATCAAAGGCATTTTTGTATAACAATGAAACAGCAGAAGCAGAAATCAAGAAAAAAATCCCATTCAATACAGCAAAAAGGAAAATAAAATACCTAGGAATAAACCTAACAAAGAAGGTAAAAGACCTGTACTCAGAAAACTACACAACACTGAGGAAAGAAATCAAGGAAGACATAAACCAATGGAAACATATACCATGTTCATGGATTGAATGAATTAACATCATCAAAATGTCCATAGTACCCAAAGCAATTTACACATTCAATGCAATGCCTATTAAAGAACAAATGAAATATTTCACAGATATAGAACAAACACTTCAGAAATTTATATGGAACCACAAACGACCCGGAATAGCTGCTGCAAATCTGCAAAAGAAGAGCAAAGTAAGAGAAATCACAATACCTGATACCAAAATGTATTACAAGGCCACTGTAATCAACACGGCCTGGTACTGGCATAAAAACAGGCACATGGACCAATAGAACATAACAGAGAGCCCAGAAATAAACAGAAGTCTCTATGGTCAATTAATATTTGACAAAAGGGGCAACAACATAAAATGGAGTAAAAACAGCCTCTTCAACAAATGGTGTTGGGAGAGCTGGACAGCTACATGCAAGAAAATGAAACTCGAGCACCAACTTACACCAGACACAAAAATAAATTCAAGGTGGGTAAAAGGTTTAAATATAACTTGAAACACCAAGGAAGTCCTAAAGGAGAACAGGCAAGATAACCTCAAATATTTCATGCAGCAACATTTTTACTGATATGTCCCCTAGAGCAAGGGACATAAAGGAAAGAATAAACAAATGGGATCTCATCAAAATAAAAAGCTTCTGCATGGCTAAAGAAAACAATACTAAAATAAAGAGTACCAACAGTATGGGAAAACATATTTGCCAATGATACCTCAGACAAGGGTTTAATCTCCAAAATACATAAAGAACTTACATGACTCCACTCTAAGAAGACAAGCAACTCAATTAAAAAATGGGCAAATGACTTGAACAGACACTTCTCCACGGTGTACATACAGAGGATCCAGAGCCACATGAAAAGATGCTCAGTATCACTAGGTATCACAGAGATGCAAATTAAAACCACAATGAGATGTCACTTCACACAAGTCAGAATGGCCATCATAGACAAAACAACAAGCAACAAATTTTGGAGAGGTTGTGGAGGAAAGGGAACCCTAGTGCACAGTTGGTGGGATTGCAGACTGGTACAATCTCTATGGAAAACAGTATGGAATTTTATCAGAAAACTAAAAATGTATCTGCCTTTTGACCCAGCAATTTCACTGCTAGGATTATATCCTAAGAACTCTGAAACACCAATCCAAAAGAACCTATGCACCCCAGTGTTCATAGCAGCACAATTTATAATAGCCAAGTGCTTGAATCCACCTAAGTGCCCATCAGTAAATGAGTGGATCAATAAACTATGGTATATTTACACAATGGAATTCTATGCAGCAGAAAGAAAGAAGGAGCTCCTACCCTTCGCAACAGCATGGATGGAACTGGAAAGCATTTATGCGAAGTGAAATAAGCCAGGTGCTGAAAGACAAATACCATATGATCTCACCTTTAACAGGATCCTAAACATCAAAACAAAGAAACAAGCAAAATATAACCAAAGACACTGAAATAGAGAACAGTCTGACAGTGACCAGAGGGGAGAGGGTAGAGAATTTCAGGGGAAAAAGGAAAGGATTACAGGAATGAGTATAAAGGACACATGGGCAAAAACAAGCAGGGGATGGAAATGGGAAGGAGGAGGAGAGGGCTGGGCGGTTGGCTGGGATGGAAGTAAAAGGCAAAAAACTGTACTTGAACAACGATTAAAATAAAAATAAAATAAAACATAATAAAATAATATAAATATACCATGTTTTTCTGATCCATTCATTTACTGATGGGTGCTTAGGTTGCTTCCAGCACTTGGCTATTGTAAATTGTGTTGCTATGAACATTAGGGTGCATAGGTTCTTTTGGATTGGTATTTCAGGGTTCTTAGGATATAGCCTCAGCAGTGGAATTCATGGGTCAAGAGGCAGTTCCATTTTGAGTTTTCTGAGAAAATTTCATATACTTTTCCACCATGGCTGCCTCAGTCTGTATTCCCACCAACAGTGCACTAGAGTTCCCATTTATCCACAACCTCAAGTCATTCTTGTTTGTTGATTTGGTTATCATGGCCATTCTGACTGATGTATTGTGGTTTAATTTGCATCTCTCTGATGGCCAGTGATGCTGAGTATCTTTTCATATGTCTCTGGGACTTCTCTATGTCTTCCTTGGTGAAGTGTCTGTTCAGGTCTTTTTCCCATTTTTTCATTGGGTTGTGTGTCTTCCCATTGTGGAATTGTGTGAGTTCTTTATATATTTTGGAGATCAAACCCTTGTCTGAGATGTCATTGACAAATATGATTGATTTCCCATACAGTTGGTTCCCTTTTTATTTTAATGCTGTTTTCTTTAGCCATGGAGAAGCTGTTTATTTTCATGAGATCCTATCTGTTTATTCTTTCCTTTGAGTCCATTGCTTAGGAGACTTATTGGTGAAAACATTGCTGCATGGAATATTTGAGATTTTCCTGTTTATCATTTCCTCTGGAACTTTTCTGGTACCACAAATAATATTTAAGTGTTTTATCCATCTTGAGTTTATTTTTGTTTATGGTGTAATATGGTGGCTGAGTTTTACTTTTTTGCATGTACCTGTGCAGGTATCCCAACATCATTTGTTGGAAGAGTCTATTTTTATTTCATTTTATTCTTCTGCCCCTTTAGTTGAATACTAATTGTCCATTGGGACTTGGGTTTACTTCTGGACTCTCTATTCTGTTCCCTTAAACTATGCGTCTATTCTTTATACCAGTACCACACTGTTTTACCATGGCCTGTGACCTAGTAGTTATGGAGATCTCACATACTTTGTTTTTCTTTCTCAAAATTGCTGCATCTTTTCATGGTCATTAATGTTTCCATGTAAATTTTTTAAATGTTTATTCTATATCAGTGAAATATGTCTTCAGTATTTTAACAGGGATTGTATTCAATCTCTAAATTATTTTTAGTAGTATGGCCATTTTGATGATGCTAATTCTTCCAATCAATAAACATGCTATATCCTTCCATTTATTTGTTTCTTCTTTCATTTCTTTCTTCAGTGCTGTGTAGCTTTCTGAGTACAGGTATTTTACATCCTTGATTAGGTATATTCCTAAGTAGTTTTTCTTGTTGCTAGAGGAAATGGAATTTTTTTTTATTTCTGTTTCTGATATGTCACTCTTTGTGTACAAAAATGCCTTCAATTTCTGAATATTGCCTTTGTATCCTGCTGTTTTGCCAAATTCACATATTGGATTGAGTAGTTTTTTGGTGGAGTCCATAGGTTTTTTTTTTTTTTTGTACACTATCATGTCATGTACAAACAATGACAGTTGTATTTCTTCTTTTCCAATTTGGATTCCTTTTATTTCTTCTTCTTGTCTGATTGCTGTGGCTAGGGCATCCAATAATTTGTTGAATAGAAGTGGTGAAAGTGGACAACCTTGTCTTGTTCCTGATCTTAGTGAGAAAGCTTGTAGTTTTTTTCCATTGAATATGATATTGGCTGTGGGTCTCTCATATATGGCCTTTATTATGTTGAGGAATGCTCCCTCTATTCCCACTTTGCTGAGGGTTTTTAACATAAATGGCTGTGGTATCCTATCAAATGCCTATTCTGCCTCTATTGATATAATGATATGATTTTTGTATTTCCCTGTTTTTGTGATGTATTATGTTTATTGATTTGTGAATATTGTACCATCCTTGCATCGCTGAGATGAATCCCACTTGATCATGGTGTGTAATCTTTTTAATGTGTTGCTGGATATGGTTTGCCAATATTTAGTTGAGGATTTTTGTGTCTATATTCCTCAGCAATTTTGGCCTGAAATTTTGTTTTTTTGTTTTGTCTTTGATTTTGGCATTAGGATGATTTTGGCTTCATAAAAAGAGTTTGGTAGTCTACCCTATTCTTGAATTTTTGGCGAAAGTCTGTGAAGCATTGGAGTTGATTCTTCCTTAATTTTTTTTTAATTCTACTGTGAAACTGCCCAGTCAAGGTCTTTTATGTGTTGGCATATTTTTCATTACTGCTTTGATTTCCTCAGCTGTTATTGGTCTGTTCAGGCTTTCTGCTTCTTCTTGATTCGGTTTAGTAAGACTGGATTTTTCTAGCATCTTTTCCTTTCACCTAGGTTTTTAAATTTCTTGACATATAGTTTTTCATAATAATTTCTTAGAATCCTTTGTATTTCTGTGTTATCAATTGTAATCTTTCCTCTTTCATTTTTCATTGTGCTTATTTGAGTCCTCTCTTTTTTTTTCTTGATGAGTCTGCTTTAATGCTTGTCATATTTGTTTATTTTTTCAAAGAACTGGCTCCTGGATTTATTCATCCTTAGAATTGTCCTTTTATTTTCTATGTAATTTAATTATGCTCTGAACTTGATTATTTTTTTTTCTACTTGCCCTGGGCTTTGTTTATTGTTTTTCCTCCAGTTCTTGTAGATGTAGGGTTATGTTGCTTATTTGAAATGTTTCTATTTTTTTTTTAGTTAAGCTTCTATTGTTATGAACTTCCCTCTCAGGACAGCCTTCACTGTTTCCCTTAAGTTTTTGACTGTTGTGTGTTCATTTCCATTTGTTTCCAGCAAAATTTTAGTTTCTTGATCTCATTCTTGACTCATTCATTGTTTAATAGCATACTATTCAATTTCCATGAATTTGAGTGTTTTTGAGTTTTTTACTTGAGGTTAGTTTCTAGTTTCAGACCCTTGTGAGTGGAGAAGATGCTTGATGTAATTTCAATTTTCTTAAATTTGCTGAGTCTTGTTTTGCACCCTATCATGTGGTCTATCTTTGAAAATTTTCCGTGTGCATTTGAAAAGAATGTGTATTTTGCTTCTTGGTGATTAAGAAGCAAATATATTTGCTTGTTAAGAAACTGATATATATATATAATCAGTTAAGTCTGTTTGATGTAGTGCTTTGTTCAATGCTGCAACATCTTTGTTGCTATTTTGTTTGGAATATCTATCCTTTTCTTGATAGTGAGGTGTTAAAAAACCCTATTGTAAGTGTGTTGCTCTCTATATCAATCTTGAAGTCCTCCAAAGTACGGATTAAAGTCTTCCAATCCTTATGTATTTGGGTGCTCCTATGATGGGTGCATATATATTTACAATATTTATGTCTTCTTGATGGATTCTTCTCTTGGGTATTATGAAGTGACCTTCTGGTTCTCTTTTTACAGCTCTTTTTGTGATGTCTATTTTCTGTAATGTGAGTATTGCTACCCCACCTTTTCTTCTTGTTCATTTGCTTGGAATAATTTTTTATAGCCCTTCACTTTTAGTCTGTGTAGGTCTTTTGTTCTGAGGTGGGAAGCATATGTGTGGGCCATGTTTTCTTATCTATTCAACTACCCTATGTCTTTTGATTGAAGCATGTCATAGATTTGCATTTACTATTATTATTTTTTATTTATTTTTTTTAAAGATTTTATTTGTTTATTTTTAGAAAGGGAAGGGAGGGAGATAGAGAGAGAGAGAGAGAGACATCAATGTGCGGTTGCTGGGGGTTCTGGCCTGCAACCCAGGAATGTACCCTGGCTGGGACATTTACTATTATTATTGATAGGTACTTATTCATTGCAATTTTACTGGCTTTGTACTTTTGTTCTTTTATCTCTCAGTGTTTTTGTTTCTCTTCTTAAAGCAGTCCCTTTAGCATATCTTGCAATGCTGGTTTGGTGGAGGTATATTGTTTTAGCCTTCTTTGGTCTGGGAAGCTCCTCTTCAGCTTTCTAGTTTAATTGAGAGCCTTGCTGAATGGAGTAGTCTCACTTGCAGACCTTTGTATTTCATTTCTGGCAATATTTCTAGACATTTCCTTCTGACTTGTAATGTTTCTTTTGAGAAGTTAGCTTCTAGACTTATGAGGGCTTTCTTGTATATTTTTTCCTGTTTCTCCCTTGCTGCCTTTTAGATTCTTTCTTTGTTTGAGAATTTTGCCATTTTAATTATGATGTGTCTTGAAGTGGGCCCCTTTGGGTTCCTGTTGATTGTGACTCTTTGTGTTTCCTGGACTTGTGTGGTTTCTTCTGTCACTAAATTAGGGAAGTTGTCCATTATTACCATTTCAAATGGGTTTTCTATGCTTAGTCTTCTTCTTCTCCTTCTGATATCCCTATTATATGAATAATTTTATGTTTCATGTTGTTCTGCATTTCCCTTAACCCCTCTTCATTATTTTTCAGTCTTTTTTCCTTTCTTTGTTCTTTTTGGGAGTTTTTTTCTTCTTTGTCATCCAGGTCACTGATTTGATCCTCTGCTTCATCAAGTCAGCTTTTGTCTTTCTACTGTGTTGTTCAATTCAGAAATTGTATTCTTCATTTCTTCTTGTCCCTGTCAATTGTTTCTATATCCTTTTTTAGGCTAATATAATTTGCAGTAATTTTCTCATAATTTCCCTGTAGTTTTTGGTAATTCACATGGAGTTCATTAAGTTTCCTTATAATCATTATTTTGAACTCAGTAGCTGATGGTTGATTTTTCTGTACTTCGTTTAGTATTCTTTCTGAGGATTCCTCTTTTAATTTTGATTGTGTGTTGCTTCTTTGTCTTCCATTTGTTTGTGGGACTCTTCTTGCTTGCTTCTGTTTCTTAAATTGATTTTTTTGACTTTCTGACATTGTGATATGAACATCTATGATGGGAGGCCTGTGAGATTCAGTGGTGTAGTCTCTTTAATCACCTGAACTTGATGTTCTTCAAATGTTTTTTATAGGTTTAATGCTGGTTTTCTCAATATAATTGGCTTTTGATTTTTGTTGGGTTGTTCTTTCATGGGTCTTTTCCTGCCACTGGTTGACTGAATGTCACTTTGCCCACTAGTCTTGTTTGCTGCCTGAACAAAATCACAGAGCCCAAGAAACAAACCCACACTCACAAATATATCTCTCCCCCACAGCCCCTCTATCAATAGCAAATGAACTAGTATTAATAAGGGTTTAATGAGATTAAGACTATTATAAGAAAGGAGAGTGGATATGAAATGACCTACTGGAAAAGAAATGACTTTGGGAAGGTAGAGGGAGGAGCTAACTAATAAGAGTTGGGAATTAGAACAATGGAAAGTGAGAAGGTAAAATGTACCTCATGAATAAAAAAGGGAATGAAGAGTGTGGAAGGCAGTGTGTGAAGGGAAGCATACAATATTAGGTTTAAACAGAAATTAAAATAATATAAAAAATAAAGTGTGAGAGAGAGAAAGAAAAAAGAAGTAAACATATTAAATAATTAATAAAAATTAAAGAGCCAAGTTGGAGAGAAATATCTTCCAGACTACTATCAATGATAAATGAGCTAAAGTTAATATAAGTGGTATGGGAATAGGAAGGAAAATAGAAACAAACAAAAGTCTAAAAGATAATTAGAAGAATGGGAAATGATTTTGAAATGATAGATGGAGAGGGAATACTGAGTGAGGAACAAAAAACAAACTAAATGATGTGAAATAAAAATTTGGGACATAAAGGAAAAGAAGGAAAAAGCAGGATAAAGAAAATGAAAGAGCAGGCTGAAAGAGAAAAAGAAGACAAAAAAGATAAAGGAAAAACAGGCTAAGATGGAAAAAATAATATTTGATACAAAAGAAGAGTAGGAGAAGGATGCAGTAAAATTTGATATTTGAAATACAGAATTAGTGAAGCTCTAGAGATAACCTTGAAAAGACAATGCAACAACAACCCCCTACCCACAACCAACTAGCAAAAATTTTTTAAGGTGTAGATAGATTGCCGGTGTTCTAAAAGCTGGGAAAAATGATGTAAAATGACCTTTGATAATACAACTCATTTTTAAAGCCCTGGCTGGCATAGCTCAGTGGATTGAGCACAGGCTGAGAACCAAAGTGTCGCAGGTTTGATTCCCAGTCAGGGCGCATGACTGGGTTGCAGGCCATGGCCCCCAGCAACCACATTGATGTCTCTCTCTCTTTTTCTTTCTCCCTCCCTTCCCTCTCTAAAAATAAATAAATAAATAATAAAATCTTTAAAAAAGAAAACTCATTTTTAGTGTCTAGATGGGGGAGAAATTGTAAGAATGTGGAGTGGAAACAAGTTGTAGCTAGATCGAAAACCAAATTTGAAATGAAAATATTTCAATGGAAGAGGTAGGTAAAGCAGGCTAAGAGGAAGGATGGGCAAAAATATCAATTGAAATACACTATAGTAAAAAATTTATTCATTTACAGACAAGTTTACAAATCAAGAAATGAATTTCATAAAGCTATGCAGGAAACAAAATAGTGCAAATCAAGAAGACAATAGTGGCTTTTGTCTTGGTAGCCTCTTGTATTTACCAGTTTTTTTTTCTTGCTGGGTCTGCCTCTGGTGATGTCAGATGTTGACCCCATCTGAAATTAAGCAGCCTATTAGATAATTCCAATGATCTGCTCTGACTGGCTGTCTCCTTCAATTGCTAATCTGGCCAGTCTGCACTCAGCAGTCAGGTATAAGCACTGTAGTGTGGGGCCGAATCCCTCCTGAAGTCAGGGCTGTTGTTTTCCCTCAGGCTGCTGCTGCTGCTAGGAGGGGAGTGGTCTGCCTGAGCAGGGTGATTGCTGAGTATTGGGGTTGGCTCAGGACTGGATCCCAGCAGCTACTCTCTCAGTGCTCTTCTCAAGCTTCCATGCCCAGTCTCTTCTCAAGTCTCTGTAGTCTATGCTGTCCCTGCTTTGCCAGTGATCTACCATCTCTGGCTATCTCCTTCAGTTTTTCATCTGGTCAGTAGGACCCAGAAGTCAGGCTTCAGCACCAAATGGCCAGGGCAGAGACCATCCTGGGTTCAGGGCTATTGTTTCCCCTCGGGCTACTACCACTCAGAGGGTAGTGGTCTGCTTGAGCACAAAGGCTGCTGCCATTTGGGGGATGACAGAGCACCAGGATCCTGGCAGTTACTCTCTCAGTTGTCTCTTCAAGGCTTCCATCCCCTGTCTCTCCTCAGGCATCTCCAGTCACTCTGCCCCCACCTTTTCCAGAGTCCAAGGTGAGTGGCTACAAATGAAAATTTGTGTGTTGGTCTTTACACAGCCCTTGCATCTCTAGCTGCCTGTATCTGGCAGAGTGCAATCCTAACCCTTCCACTTTTCACCCCTGGTTGTTATCTGTTTACTTTCTGGGCTCTGGTGTTCTAGGCTGGAACCCCCACTTAGGGTTTAGATCCCAATCTTCTTTGGGGGGGGGGTCCAAACAGCTACTTAATTGTCCCATCTCCACTTCTGCCTGTGGGCACCCAGCCAGCCCTCTCTAGTCTCTAATGACCCCTTACCAGACAGGGTGTGCTGAGGCTGGTTTTTCTCTCTGCCCAAAGTTATGTGCTTCTCTCTGGCTATTGTTCAGTTGTTTGTTCTGGGTGGTTTCTCCATAATTGAGTTGTAATTCTAGATTGGTCCTGGGAGGAGATTTACTTCTCCTACCATCTTCTGTATGGGTTTCTATGTATACTATCATGTCATCTGCATACAATGTTTTTCTTCCTCCTTTACAATTTAGATGCCTTTTATTTCTTTTTCTTCTCTGATCACTTTGGCTAGAACTTCCAATACTATGTTGAATAGAAGCAGTGAAAGCAGACACCTTTATCTTCTTTCTTATTTTACTGGGAAAGCTTTTAGTTTTTGCATGTTGAACATGATGATGTAGGCTGTTGCTTTCTCATATGTGGCCTTAGGAACAACAACAAACAAAGCCCAGTGAAAGTAGAAAGAAGGAAATACCAAGCTCAGAGCAGAATTAAATGACATCAAGACTAAAAAAAAACAAAAACAAAAACAATTCAAAGGACTGATAAATCCAGGAGCTGATTCTTTGAAAAGATAAACAAAATTGATAAGCATTTAAAAGACTTGTCAAGAAAATGTGAGAGAGGACACAAATATATAAAATCATAAATGAAAGAGGAGAGATTACAACTGATAGCACAGAAATACAAAGGATTGTAAGAAATTACCAGAAAGAATGATATGCCAAGAAATTTGAAAACTTGAGTGAAATGTACTAATTTCTAGAAAAACATAATCTTCCAAAACTGAGTTTAGAAGAAGCAGAAATCCTGGACAGGCCAATAAGAGTTAGTGAAATTGCAGCAGTAATAGTGAATTATAGCAATAATTAAAATGAACAAATAAACAAACAAACAAACACCACAACTCCTCGTACACAAAAGCCCTGAACCAGGTGGTTTCACTGGAGAGTTTTAAAAAACATTTAATGAGCTAACCCCTATCCTTAACAGACTATTCCAAAAAATCCAAGAAGATTGAAGAATTACAAACTCTTTTTATAAGTCCAGCATCATCTTAATCTAAAAACCAGATAAAGACACAACAAAGAAAGAAAACTACAGGCCAATATCACTGATGAGTATAGACGCTAAAATCCTCAACAAAATGTTGGCAAACTGGATCCAGCAATGCATTAAAAATACCATACACCATGATCAAGTGTGTTTTATACCAAGAACACAAGAATGGTATATTATTCACAAATCAATAAATGTGATATCACATGAACAAAAGGGAAAGCAAAAATCACATGATCATATCAATTGATGTGGGAAAAAAAATTTGAGAAAGCACAGCCCCCACTTATGATAAAAATACTCAGCAGAGTTGGAGTAGAGGGAGCATGTCTCTATATAATAAAGGCTCTAAAGAAGAAATTATGTTTAAAGTGAAGTAAGGCATATATGCAGTTAAAACTAGAAGAAAGCTGTGTAGTCTATCTTGGGTACCATCCATGTTTGTGTAATTAGGTAAGTAATAATAAAATGTGTGTTATTGTCCAATATGCAGAAGTAATTTTTGATTCAAGACATAGAGATCCTAATTTATGTAGGTCTGAGATTTGACTCAGCTATCAATATTATTATAATCTATGCAGATATTTTCAATAGAATAGTCTGAGTTCGGCATTGATGGTTTAATATGTTATATAAAGATAGGTCTTCTTTAAATTTCTTTTTTTAATTTCTTTATTGTTTTTCAAGTATAGTTTTCTGCCTTTCCCCGCCACCCTTCCCCAGCACCCCAGCCATCCCCACCTCCCTCTCCCATTTCCAACCCTCCTGGTTGTCATCCATATGTCCATTATAACTGTTCCTGTAACAGCATCCTCTTTAGCCTGGCATTATAAACTGAAAGTTGTATTTGGAGTCACAGTTAATTAATTTCCAAATGAATCATGAATATGTCTGCCCAAATATTTGTATACCATCATAATATTCTGCCAACCTATAAAAATAGATTGATGTGAACACAGCTGTTTAGGCTTGATTGTGTGTGTGTGTGTACCTGTGTATGTAATCCTCACAAATGAATTCAGTCTTTGGTGGACAGTTTCTTAGGTATGTGTCTGTTCTTACTAAATAAACAAAAAATATTCCAGATTAAATGAATAAAGCAATAAGGCAACATATTTGTTAACCACATACATTTTCAAATATGGATTAAAAATCTTATTTCCTTTCATTTTTACCTTCAAATGTATCAGCATGAGAAAACCTCCAAAAAAGTAATATTTGCTGGGTTTGTGTATCACATGATGGGCATATTATCATTTAATATTTAACCCTTTCAGCAGACTATGCTTTAGTGGCTATGTCTATTTTAAAAATAAAATATATTGAAATCAATGAACTTGAATATAAACTTAAATTCACTGAGCAAGTAGGAGCAGAGTCTGGATTTTATTATTGGTTTATGTTTAGTGTGTGGTCTTCACACCACATTCTTTTCACCACTTATGCATATTACTGAAGTGAACTTGATGAAGGTCGGAGAGACAGAAACATATCTGAGAGCTTAGAAAACCACC
Organism: Phyllostomus hastatus; assembly: GCF_019186645.2. Lineage (NCBI taxonomy): Eukaryota > Metazoa > Chordata > Mammalia > Chiroptera > Phyllostomidae > Phyllostomus > Phyllostomus hastatus. Next base: position 200,387 of record NW_025333922.1, on the reverse strand, counting down.
TAACTACTGTTTGAAACAGATATTAATTATTTCTATTCTTTTCCTTAAAATGTTATAGCTTAGTTAACAGTTATAAAGATTTTATGGGTGAAATCACTGTAATCTCTAATTGGTATTTATGTTCACCAATGTCTTTGGGCTTTTTGCCTTTTATCTTCCAAGCTAATGTAGTAATGGTACTCAGATTTACAAACACCCTTGAGTACTTTTCTATCTGCTTCTACAGAACACCTACACAGAAAATTGTGTTCATAATGAAAAAAGTTTGTCTCTTTGTGGTAGAAAGAATGTGGACTCAGCGAACCAGAGAATGATGGCACAGTTAACAAGAACAGAGTTGGCTGGCAAGTGTATGAGTGCTAGTTAGAATTTCACCTTTCCACATATTCAACACCTGCAAAGGGTCATTGTCAATAACCTTCACCTACTACACAACAATGTTATTTTCACCAACAATCATTTAGTTACCAGTGAAGATCACTTTTTCATTTGTTATTTATTTTCAAAACAACTAACAACTAAAGGAAGGGTACATTTAAAGATAATAGTTATGGAAAATATTGCACACAAAATTAAAGTTTCCAGTTACTACACAAATATTACACTTAGCAGTTTTCATTCTGCTTAATTGTTTTACACTTTAAACAGAAATAGGGAAAAGAAAACAAGACTTACAAATGGAAACATGACAATGAATTGTATTAAAAAAACTGGACAGATACATGCAAATAAATGAAACTATCTTTATACTTATGCCTCCTTGAACAAAGTAAACAAAAGCAAGAAAGTGGGACGATATCAAATTAAAATTTTAAAAAAAAACCCTGCACATTAAAAGAAACCATCAACAAAACACGAAGATAATCTACTGACTGGTAGAAGATATAATTATTTACAAATGAATAATGGATAAAGAGATAATATCCAAAATACATAAGGAACTCTCAGAACTCAGCACACACACACACACACACACACACACACACATACACACACAATCTGATAAAAAATTTGTCAGGAAACATGAATAGAATATTTTTCTAAAGATGACATGAAGATGACGAACTTACACATGGAAAGATAGTCAACATCATTAATCATCAGAGAAGAACAAGTCAAAACCATAATGTGGTTATCACTTCAGACCTGGTGGAATGACTGGTATCAAAAAGTCAACAAACAAGTCCTGGCAAGGATGTGCACTGTTGGTAGGAATGCAGATTGGTGCAGACACTGTGTAAAACAATATGGTGTTCCCTCAAATCATTACAAATATAAATACATCTGACTTAGAACTCCATTTCTTGGTATTTATCTGAAGAAAACAAAAAAATATTTTAAAAAGGTATATTTACCTCTGTTTATTTTGGAATTATTTCCAATAGTCAGTATACAGAAGCAACCTAGGTGTCCATCTAGTTGAATAGGTAAAGATGTGCTATTATGCCAAATGAAATAAATCAAAGAAACACACTGTATAATTTTACTTATATGTGGAATCTAAACAGAACAAAACAAATGAACAAACTAAACAAGAAAAATGAGTTCATAGAACAGGGTAGGAAATGATGGTTGCCAGCTGGTAGGGACAGGAAATGGATGAAAAATGTGAAAGGAAATGAAAGCAAATAATCAAACATAATAAAAATAGAAATTTAAAATGATCAATATGAGTGACAGAATGAAAGTCCTCCAAAATTAAGTTCTATTTTGTTCTCTTTATAGTTCCTGGGCTATCTCATTTATTTTTACTCCACTATTTAAACACAAGAATATGCAGCACTTACAAGCATTAGAGACATGAACTTCACTCTGAGTGAACTGTGTGTAGAGTGGACTCAAATGACTCCAAATTCTTCTAAATTTACTCTGAAAACAACACTTTTAACTGAGCCTGTATATGTCAGTGTCTGACAGTGTAACTGGCATTCTTAAATTAACATCCATGTAAAATTCAATGTTTGTTAAAAGATAAGTAATAAAAATTTGCTCATTGAACACCCATGTGTAATATCAAAACTCCAACAAATGTTAAGAACTTACATCAAGGACAAATTTTTAAAAGAATAAATATTTTATTTTTGAAATTATTTGTAATTGGTGAAGCATGGTAATAAAAACCAAAATTTGTCAGCATTATAATTTTAAAAATATTACCTACAAACAATGCCTTAAAGCCTGCATTTGGGGAAGGTCACTCTTACTCCTTGGCCTACCTTTGCCAATAACATTTTGTCCCATAACTGTTCCATTACCTTAATCCTGGAGATCTTGGAAAAAATACATTTACTTACAGAAAATCTTCAAAGAAACCAAGCAAAGATACTAAGTTTACACAGCACATGACAAGGTTAAGCAAAAATATATCAAGGAAGGTGTAGAGTATACTACCAAAGAATCCTCTAGATGACTGTAGGGCTCACAGCATCTGGAAGAGCTCTTGGTTCAGTAAGAAGCCGCAGTGCCACTTTGAAATAAGGTTATGCACAGATGAGCAGAATAGCAGAGATCATTGAAATTCCTCCCTCTGCACAGGTACTCTAAGTATAATCAAGCAGAATGATCAGAGCAGAGATTTGGAGAATCCTCCCTAAGGAAGCACAGGACATGGATATCACAAGCGTATTTACTGGGGGAAGTCAGGCAAACACATAAGACAAGACATTCTGAAGCCTGCCAGCAGAGTGGCAGCAGGTATAAAACAAGATACCAAGTAGAGTTGGGTCTGAATTCTATATCCTCTTGGCCAGTTTACCTTTCTGACCACCAGAGTCTTTCTTTATCTGCAAAATAATTATATCTAATATTCCTGAATTGTCACAAGTATGACAATAATACATGACAATAATATATACAAACCACCTACCACATTGAGTGGATTTAGATAATATTACCTATCCAGTTGTATCAAGAATAAAAATTAGCATGGATGGCCAGAACAAAATCTTATAGCAGAATCACAATGCTATGATTACAGAGCTGGAACAAGTTGAAAACCATACATAGTGTACTCTTAGTGATCTATCTTTCATGCTGAAGAACTGGGACTTAAGTCAGGACAACAGATTTTAGTCCTATGTCTTCCACTGGCTGGCAGTGTGACCCTGGGTAACCTACTTTTCTTCTTTTGACCTCAAATTTTCTCTAAAGCCAGGTCTTGTCACTGGGCCATCTCAAACCACCACTTTATCACAAGGGATATTTTGATTCAGCTAATTTAAGTGATATTTGTTCCCTTTTTAAAAACTGTCATACTAAATACACACTTTTTAGTTTTTGTTTATGTATCTGAATCACATCTCCAACCCTTAGCATATCTGACCCCACACTAACCTCATTCCCATCCCACTCCACAGTTTCACTGCACTCTCATCCCTCTATTCAGGTGGGTTTCAAAAATTGTGTGGAACTGTATTTGGTGCACAATAGTTAGTAATAAGAAACAAAATTAATTCTCTAAACTATATTTCTTTAGGCTTGGGAAGTGGACTTCCTCTGGACAGGTGGTCTTTATGGATGGAGAAAGCTCAGGGGTACTGTAGGATGTCCACTGTTCATATTATTTAGTAATATATAATCTTATCTATAAGTGGGACCTAATCAACAAACAAACAAGAGCAAAATAGAACCAGAGACATGGAAATAAAGAACAAACTAACAGTAACCAGAGGGGAGGTGGAAGGAGTAATGGGAGAAAGATGGGAAAGTGTTGTCAAGGAATATATATATATATATAAAGGATCCATGGACAAAGACAAGAGTAGAGGAGAGGATTGAATGTGGGATGTGGGGGTAGGTAGGGCAAGGGAGAGTAATGGTGGGGGGAAATGTGAATAACTGTAATTGACCAACAATTAAAAAAATTAAAAAGATGATCTAAAAAAAAAGTCCTGAAATGGTGGTGTTGCTGAAATTCCCCTGGTTATTCTCAAAGGGAATATTCCTATTCTCTATTTATATATTTAATCATTCATTTATACATTCAATCATTCAAGCTTTCTTTTAGCAAATATTTGTTTAGTGCCTGTTATGTCCAAAGTGCTGTTATATGTGTTAACAATAAAGTGATAAGCCAACAATGGAGAAAAAAATAGAAAAATAGGTAACTATATATAACATGTTATAAGTTAAGTGTGAAACAAATAAACCAGGGAAAATCATCAGTTATTACGATTATAATAGGGCTGCGTAGTATCTTAAAGTTTCAGTGTCTTATTATAACAAACATTTATTTCTCTTGCACACAGGCCTATAATTATCTGTAATAAGACACTTCCAGTTGATTTCCAGGTTTTCATCTATCTCAAATCTGTCTCATCCTCCTTGTATTAGTGGTCTCCTGGAGCATGCTCTCCTCATGGAGAATGATAGGAACATGAGAAGGTAAATGGAAACTCAGGAAGGAGCTCCCACATTTTAGCTCAGGCCCCCAATATATTGGCCAAATCAAGCCACATGGGCAAGTCCCCAGGTACTTGGGGATGAGGTGGGGTACATTCAGACCATAGTAGGTGGCATTTCAACATCATATGGCCAAAGGTATGGATGGATGCATTATTTTATTAAGAGAAGGAGTAAACAACTAGAGCCAACAATGCAATGTACTGTGTAGACTATGGATGATGAGGAGTTTCAGGCCAAGGAGCATGGCATTTTGTTACCATAGTCAAGGAAAGCCTTACTTAATAGATGACATCTGAGGAAGTGATCTGGGTAAACATTTGTGAGAATATTCCAAATGGAGGAAATAGCTAGTATCCTGAGGGAGGGGTTTCCTTTTGAGAGGCCGATGTGGCTGGAACACTGTCTGACCAGGAGAGCTGAAAAAGACAAAAGTAAAGATATACTGGGGCAAGGAGAACTGTGTAGAGTCTCAGTCTTCTCTCAAAGAGATGGGAAGCCATTGGTAGACTTTGAAAAGAAGAGAGGTATGATTTTATTTAAGAGGTAAAATTATAATTTTGATGTCTGTACTGAGGAAGAGTATTTAGAGACAAAGGAGAAAGCAAGGAGGATAATTTAAATGTCACTTCAGTGATCATCTCCACAGGGAGTGATAATAGCTTGGCCCATGGTGGTACAGAGTGATAAGATGAAGAGATAGGTGATAGGATTTGCAGTTGAGAGAGAGAGAGAGTTAAGTCTTAGGGGCGATTCCAAAGTTTTTGGCTTGAGACTGGAAAGATTTGTTGCCACTAATTGAGGTGGGGGACATTATCAGCTACAACATGTAGGAAATTTGCTTATCTTTCAAGCTACATATTTCTATCAAAACAGTGTGATGGCAAAAAATAAAACAATTATTCAGGTTTTTATGTATTTTACTTAAACCAAACCATAGTATCATATCAGCTGAAATTATGTCCACAGTAACTTTTGCTGTACTTTGATTTTTAAAAGTCATGAAATGAGGATCCTATAAATAATTCATGACAACTGTGTTATAAAGTTAATTCTAACACATAACATGCCATTAACATAAGAATGCACACATAGTTCAATTTCATTTTTAATTACCTTTTCAGAAATAATAGCTGACAATTGTCCTTGATCACGTCAAATTCTGTACTTAAGTGCCTGATGTTTTTTAAGTCTTTAATGAAAATCTATGGAAACAACTTCCTGAAAAGTATTATTTACTTTTATCTTTCTAATCTGTTTTTAATTTAATTTTTTAAATTTTTTTACACTTTCCCAACAAGTATTTATTATTAGTTAAGCCATGATTTGGGATCTTAGTGTGGAGTGTACCCAGATCCCCCTTTCATCTCCCTGGGAGAAGGATAGAGGACAAGGGACAGGACTTAATAATAATTTCCAAAAGATTTTATGGCTATAATTGTCTTGTATTCCCCCTGATGAATTCCCTCTGGTATCTTCCCAAAATATCCAACCCTTATTCAGCAATTCCTTTTTTTTTCTTGCTATCTCTATAACAGCCTGTCTTTCAAGGGTCAACATAAATTTCCCTCCCTAAAATCAATGACCCTACCTTCAGCCTACACTAATCTTATATACTCCAATGTGATATTTTATATGTAAATTATTTTATATAATATTGAGGTATGCTTTGAAAAAATAATTTGTAAGCAAGCATTCTAAAAGAAGTATTCACATTTTACAAATTATTTCTCTTTTTTGTACCTACTTCTTAGTGATTTTTGGAACTATGTTCTAGAATAGAAACATGACAAGTTTGTGATTCTAATGGGTCCTAATTAATCACTTACTTAAACATTCTAAACCACTAGACATTCAGAAATCCTGATTCTGGAATTTAGAGAAAAGCTGGCACTGAGAGGCAAGATGTAAAGAGTTGGGCTGGGAAACTTTTGTTTCTATTACCTGGAATGTTCCTTGTATGCTATGGAAAATAGTTGGGTTTAAGAACTCTGCTGTTTGCTGATATCTATGGCATTACTTACTGCATGAAACCAGTGGTAAGGGGCTGAGGTATGCACAGGGCAAGGTGTAGCCCACATTGGATTCTCCTTGCTAAGGAATTGGATATGGGGAAGATAATAACCATAAGCCCATGCACCCAACAGACAATCAATGCTATTGCAAAAAGGGAGAGTACTTACCTGGAGCCATGTCCATGAGGTAAGAATTGATGCTCCCTCCCCTCATGCCTCTGGCCCATTCCAGGTGATGGGAGTGTGAGGAGGAGGAGAGGGGTGTAAAAGCAGACTCTGCTTCCTTCTAGCTAACCTGCTAGAACTACAAGGCTAGTCACATCTGGGAATATTCAATGGGAAATGAGATTGAGGTTTGTAAGTAAACAACAGTGAGCTTTAAAAAGCAACAACTCTTATAATAATCGAATCATCTTAACTGTATGAACTCAGGATGGAGTTTTGTTAAAGGAACCCACTACTCAGTGATGACAGAAAAGTCTGACATAAAACTGTTAGAGATATTTGGGTGGGGAGAGGGGAATAAGAAAAGTTAGTGCATAGAGCCTGATAATTTGAGTTTTGTCATTAAATTGACTAATTTTTAAACAGTTTATTTTACACAAAAGAAATAATAATATCTTGCAGAATTGCTGAAAAGTACAAAAAGCCAGGTGCTACTAATACTGATCATAAAACACTGACTCCCCATACCTGACAGCTTCAGGGACACATAGGAAAAATGAAGAGAGATTTTCTCTCTCAGCATTTGTCATGTGCACATATTTATTAAATATGTGTTGTCTCATGGTGTGTCTTTCCCTGTAGTAGTCCTATAACCTATGCCTATCCCACAAGTGTCATACACTTGGTCTAATGTTAAACAGAAACCATACTTCTATCTTTCCACTTACATTCTTTGTTCTGAACCATTTGCCTTGATGCTTCTTATCCCCTACTTCTATTTCCAATACTCACAAACTTCTCAAATAATCACTCTATCAAATTTCTGCCCTTGGTCTTTCTTCACCATTGTCACTGATTTCCAGCATAACACTGTGTTTTTTCTTCAATTACCATACAGGTATTCTGAGTCTCAGACTACCTTGGCATCATTCAGTTATATTCAGCAATGCATATCTACCATGCCTGTTCAGGCTCATTGGAAGTTAACAGATCATTAATGTTTTTCTATACATTTATATTTACCAAATTCTCACTGAAAATTGTTGAGAAAAGATTACAGTCTTCACATTCTAAAGGAAGAGATTATTCTTTACTTCTTAACCAATTTTGATTATGTTAGAAAGCTATCCATACAGATTGTAAATATGTAAACATAAGAAATCAACACCAGTTTTCTAACATTAATGGAAAGAACAAGGACATTCATGCTTTTCATCAATAACTTAAAAGGAAATCATAAGAGAAACATACTGTCTTCAACTAAAAAGTTTCTTTCTCCTTGTCAATTGTTATGCAATATTATTTATAATTTTTTAGATACAAAAGTGGCCACCCTCTGATTATTTTAATATAAGTGGCTTTTAAAAAATATAACTTTCTTCCCTTTAAAGTAGTTCTCTTTTTAGGAATGAACTTCAGAATTCATTGGGCAATTTATCATCTAATCATTCAATTATCTGGCATGAAACACCAAATCAAAATGATTAGATGTTATAATTCTGAGTATATACTTTGATTATTATTTTTCATTTTGGCCTGGTGAAGAGAAATTTATATTATGCTTGCATTTATTTTGCTGTACTATTTTACCTAATGTGTTATAAACAAACAAACAAATAAACAAATAAATAAATATGTGTGTATGTATGTGTATGTTTATATATATGTATTTTAAATTTTTAATAGAGATGGAATATGGTTCCTTTGGCACAAGGGAGCTTTCCCATATAAATCAATGAACATAAATCTAATCAACATTTACAAACAACATTTTAACCCACAAAGCTAGCAAGTAAACTTTCTTTGTTCCAGACCTGATGGTAGACTCATTCTTGTCCTAATGTGGAAGAAAGAAGATAACATGCTTAAGATGCTTTAAGAGGCAGCAAGGCAGATGAAAAATTGCAGCCATTGCAGTTGGCTAATTCTGAATTTAAGTTCATATTTTATCATGTCATAGTTGAATGTTTTTCTGAGACATATATCTGAACCTCCTTGAATCTCAATTTCTTGTCCAAATGGGGTTCATAATGATTCCTGCTCTTCAATAGATGTTGTCTGCTAAGTTATTAGCCTAGAACAACTTACATGGTATTGAATCACTTGAGGCCCACTTTCAGTATATTGTTATATACACACAAAAGGATATGTCATATTTTGTCATCACCATTTTGAAGGAGAAACATTTTAATATAGCTAGTATAAGCAATTCATTAAATATTAACCTTTATGTGTAATGCAACTAAAACTTAGAGAAGAGTATTGTTCCATCATATACTCACAGGTCAGAGGTAAAGCCTGACTCTTCACCTCATAAAACAAATATATGCTTTTTTTAAATCCTGACCTAAAGTATGTTCAATGCAGGTTATATATTAAAATAGTAAAGAATTTAAAAATATAAAAACTTTGTCACAGTTAGATGTTTGATAAATTGTAGGAACTAGCTCTGTACATTATAAAAATTAACAACTGTATTTTCAAAATAAAATAGCCAAAACAGAATCATAAAACTAAGTATGTGATCAGAGATATTCAATAATTATATTAAAATCTACATTTTATTTGAATATATTATACTTAACATTTTGTTTAATATTTAAGTAACATAATATTAAACAAAATCAGTAATAAAGTTTATTTGTATTACTACTTTCTCCTGCAGATCCTTTTCCATATGTAAATTGGAAATTTGGGCTATTTGATCTCTAAGGTTGCTTTTAAGTTTGTTGCTCTTGAGTAAAATATTTTGGGCATCTGCCTCTATGAATGGGGAATCCAATCTATTATTGATCATCCGATCATGCTCCTTTCTTAGAAATTTCTTTCATCACACGTATGCTTGGAGGCTTGTTACATTTATACTATATAATTCCAATCCTTTGGTCATGATTGATTGACTCAAAATAGAAACTTAACAGAGACTAGAATTAACCCACATATTCACTGAACCTTTTAAATAACCCTTTTGAGAAATAGAATCTTATCTACTAATTGAATTGTAATATCATATAGAAATAATTTAGTATAGTTGACAGAAAAATGAATGAAAGCTACTAATATAGGAAAAATAATTTAGAGACTCAGGAAGAATCATTTTGAAGATCTGAGATTGGAGCAGATTTGACAAGAGACATGCAAGTCAACAGGAATCTTGGGCTTCTATAGGAGAAAAAGAAATTTGGAAGGAGGGGGAGACAGAGTTTTCAGTCCTCACTAAACACAGTTGAATTTTCTAGTCTGTGCTGGTTTTTTTTTTTAATTTCAGTAAAGCTCTCCAAAAAATCCTAATATTTTAATCAATCTGAATTGGTTTTAGTCTTTGCAACCAAGAATAACAATTCTAAGGCAATTTTTATTGTCAGTTAAACATGTGGCTGTCTTTTAAATTCAGTGATGCAGAGTAAAATAGCACATAATTCCAGAAGTTCCTCTGTTTTTGTCACAGAAAATTTAACTAAGTATATTTATAACAAATATTTGAGTTGAACCCTAACATTGTGAAGATATGTGTTCTGAAATAATATATGCTTAACTTTTATGTAGCAGCCATCTTTCTGAGTCAATTTCTTTGCAAATACAGAACAGATTTTTCCAACATCTATTGGTAACAATCATTATCATGATTAGAAAAGATCCAGTTGGAGGAGAATAAGGGATTAAAAATAAATAAATAGATAGATAAATAAATATATAAACAAAAGAGCAGCAAGGAAATTGGAATTTTTAAAAAATATTTTATTTATTTATTTTTAGAGAGGGAAGGAAGGGAGAAAGAGAGAGAGAGAGAAACATCAATGTGTGGTTGCTGGGGGTCATGGCCTGCAACCCAGGCATGTACCCTGACTGGGAATCGAACCTGTGACACTTTGGTTCGCAGCCCGTACTCAGTCCACTAAGCTACCCCAGCCAGGGCGAAATTGGAATTTTTGTTGAAAACAAAATTGAGCAATTGAAACCTATAAAGGTTGGAATAATTTTTTTAAGAAAAGTGTGTATATATATATTTTTTTTTTAATTTGAAATGTGTTTAGTATATAGAACATCTGGTTAAAAATGAAATTTTCAGTTTTACATCTGGGTGTTTTTTCCATAAGATGTTAAACATGAGGATAATTGAAAATATAGAGCTAAATTACTTAAATGTTAAGCTTTTATCCAGATGCTTGATGTTATATTAGACCAAAAATATCTTTATGTCAAACATTAAAATAATCATAAATATATAAATGCTAGTATATATGAAATAACATTTTCAATATACTTCATTGGAGAGAAACATTAACCAGTGATTAGAAACTACACAAGGAATTTGCTTTTATTTAAAAGCTTTTATTATCTGATGAGTAGTAACTAGTAAAACATAGGAATATAGGAATTTCCTGGATAATATTTTGCCAGCCTGATGGAAAAACAAGTTTATTTTATCACCAACTTTTTTTTTTAGTTTTTAGTTTTTATACATAGAAGTATCAATGAGCTAAAGTTGTTGGCTATTTATTAAAGAACAAAGAAGTGTATTTTTGGAAATGCATTAAAGAACTGAGACAAACTTCTGAATCTCAATCCTTTGGCAATGTTTATTTGTAAGGAATAAAGTCCAAGTAGGTAGAGCTTGCAGCTAAAATTCAGCTTGAAGAGTACCAGATGGCATAACCATGGTTGGCTTACAAATTATATCCTATGGGAAAATAGGATAAAATGAGTGACACCCAGACAGTCAAGGATAGCAGAAGGCATTGGGCTGATACTGCAGACAAGGAGATAAGTCCAAGCAGGAGAGTGGGCACAGAGAAGGAAGACTTCATTTTGGGTGGTGGGGCCAGGAATTAGCATTTACAGTTGAGGCAGCCAAAGGAAGTTAAGAGGTCACCAAGTCATCTTAGCCAACAGAAGCAAATACTCCTCAAAGGAAAATATTCTCTATGTTCTACCTTAGATTTTTTTATTGACTTTATTTATTTAGTCTGAATTAAAATATAGGTGTAATTTCAATTTCTCTGGTTATATTTTGCTTGTTTGTTTGTTTTGTTGATTAGGTTCCACTTATAGGTTAGATCACATTGAAATTACCAACAAACTGACAGTAACCAGAGGGGAGGTAGGAGGGGCTAATAGGGGAAAAAGGGGGAAGGGTTGTCAGAAACAACTATAAAGGACACATGGACAAAACCAAGGGAGGGTGGGATCAGGGGAGGCAGGTGGGGATGGCTGGGGCTGGGGGGAATGGTGGGGGAAAAATGGAGATGACTGTATTTGAACAACAATAAAGAAATAAAATATAGCTTTAAATTTCAGTTTTACTACTCCAATTTTGGGCAGATAAACATTTACAGTCATGACCAATGTTTTGGTCAATAACAACCCAAATATTTGATCATGCTTGATAAGATTTTAAAGTAGCTAAAATAACTCTTATTGTCTGTGACCTTGTAGCTATCATAACATTATAGCACAACACATTACTCACAATGCTGGTGTAAACGACATACTGCCCTGTAGTAGGCTATACCATCCAAGGTTTTTGTAACTACATGCTATAACATTTATATAAGGATAAAATATTTCCATCATTAAGTGACACATGACCTTTTTTTACAAAATGAAGATGACACTAAAGCAACTTTTTCTCTATACTATCATATATTAAAATATATATATTTTAAACATGTAACTTCATTTAACTGTTTCAGTGTTTGGTGCATAAAATTCAATAACTAAAAAATAAATGACCACAAGAGAAAGTTAAATTTATATCTATGTCTATATTTAAAGATACATGAATTTGTGTCTTTATTAATGTATCTCTCAAAGTTAGGTCATGATTGTATGTGTTATCTCATTTATTAAATAATTTCAGGCATATGTCAAGGGCTAACATTCCTTCCAGATAAAGCATGATTTTGACCATCATACTTTATTAAGTTTTGGGAGGTGTCCATATGAGGCATTAGGTGCTTGGAGCCAGTGCCTTTAGCAAGGTCAATAATACTGAGAGGGTTTAAATTAAACTTGTCTGGGTCAGGTTCAAGAAAGCATAAACCAAATTACTTCTGGAGCTTCTCAGTCCTTAAGAATAATATTAAAATATTTTAACATTTAATGTTTAATAATATTTTCCTATGTTTTCTTTTCTTTTTTGATAGTTTTTAATAACAACAGAAGTATGTATAGGGAAGTAGAGTTAAAGAAGAATTGTATCTTTATGGTGAACTTTGGACCAGAATCTGACTTTTAGAAATTTTAATTAATTAATTCACTTTTTTCTTTTTCTTATGATGCTTGAGTTTTATGCTAAGAAGATATAAAATTTCATCCTTTAAAAATATTAACAAAACATCCTAATTATGAGTGAGGGGAGGGAGGAATAAATGCCTATGAGGCATTTATATTTTGCCATTTTGAGTAGGGATGTATTAAAAGAAGAGTGAAGGAAGAGGTGGTATTAAAAAAGGGATAATCAAAATCCTACAAAGTGATTGGTAGAACATGCTATTTAAATATGAGTACCTTTTCCATACCATCATATCCACAGTTTCTGAACATGTCCCAGCTTGGTTCTCTCCCTTTTGCTTTCCCTCATCCCTCCTTCTTCTTTCTCTTTATTCTTATTTTCTCACATGGTACTATTTAGCCATCTTTTTTGTGCTCTTGGTTGTTGTTTTTAGGATTCTAACTTCTACTGAAACTGATTATAAATTGCTATAAAGAGATTTTTGTGAAGATTTTATTTCATTATATTATCTCTACTTCAATGTAAATAATCCCTTGTTGACATTCACCTAGGTACTTTTAAAATATTTAATATATGTAATAGATAATTTTTAGATTTTACTTTTTACAGTTGTGATTTAATACATATTGGCACAGTCTGAATATTTAATAACCTCTAGACCAAATGGCTTCAATAAAAGCAGGGGTAGAGAATTGTGTAAGTCTTATAATTTTACACTTCCATTTCTAATATTTAAATATTCTCATCAAAGTGTAAAACTCAAAGCTCCACTCAGTAATTTGTTGTCATACAATATTAAAATGCTGTTTTGAAGAAAATCCACTTCTTTTTCTTATTTTTACTGTTTGCATAACAAAATATTTGAAATGAACAGATCAAAGCAGAATGTTAATTTTTATTGCTTCTCCTTTATTTCTGATACTTATTCTAATATTCCTTAGAATAAGTACCAAAATTACTGGAATTGGAAAAAAAGAATTTAAATATAAATTGATTGGGTCTGTTAGTTGACCAAGATACTGAAGACGAACTTAAGGGAATAGAATCAGTGCTGAAACATTGGTAAATGCTGTAAAACTTCTCATGTCTTTATACAGCTGGAAGCTATATAAATTTGGAATTTGTCATCTGAGACAAGAAAGTACAAGATCTATAGAATGAAAAAGGAGAGAAAGATAATCTCATGAATTTGTTGTCTAGGTACTTGGTGAAGTTACTTATTATATGCCTGCAGTCAAAAATGGAAGTTCACCTCTACAAGATTGCTTTCACTTGACTTTGAACACAATTACCTCTCAAAGAGAAGGATGTACCTATAAGAAGTCTGGCTAGAGTTATTTTTTACTTTACAGGTTAAAAAATAATTGGTTTACATTATAATTATTTCTCTTAACCTAACATTTCAAATACTTATTTACAAGTTATTTTACTTTTTATGAAATAAATAAGTTCTTTTTTTTCCCATGAAATCTCTCTCTCTCTCTCTCTCTCTCTCTCTCTCTCTCTGTCTTCCCATGCTGGTTCCATTCTTTTTCAAAAAATTTGCTTTTTGGTAGATGATCCAAGATGGTGGAGGTGTAAGTGGAAGCTACACTAACTTTTTTCCAGGCTGAACTTACAACTAAATTGTAGAGAAAGCATACTAAACAACCAATTGAATGCTAGGTGGAGTGCCTTATAACCACAGAGAGATAAAAAGAAATCATTTCACCACAATGAGACTAGTAAGGAGCGTAGAGAAGGCATGAGAGGGGTTAGGCCCCATGGGTAGCAGCAGAAATTCTGGAGGGATATTTCAGTGCCTGTGGCTTCCTTCTGAGAAGAGTAGGGTCTAAACCCCAAGCTAAGTTTCCTAGGCAAGAGCTGAAAAGAGCTCAGATAATACCTAGCTGTGACAAACAGCATGGTTTCTGTCTGCTAGGAAGAGACATCTGGAAACTCAGAGAGGCTCTTAAAGGGCCAATACACAAAATTTCATTTGCATCCACTTACCCTGGGTTCTGGCAGAGGGAGGACAGAGTAAACTAGAGATGCTTGAGAAGAGTCTGCGGTTGGTGGCTCTGGGGAAAAAACTGAAGGAACACTGACATGATCTCCACTTCAACACTGCAGAAGTTATCTTTCTCGGGCAAAGCACTCCTCTCTGACTGGCATCAGCCTGAGAAGAAGCAATAGCACTGTACCCAGAATTACTCTACCTACTGTCCTGTGGAAGCTGAAAAGCTGATCACAGCTTGAGGCCATATCATTGATTAGTTTAACTACTGACATACATATATGATTGAAAGTTACATACTCAGACTAAAGGTATAAAAAAAAAGGTGTTTCATGCTAATGGAAAGAAAAAAAAACCTTCAATAGAAGTACTTATATTCCACAAAATAGGATTAAAAATCAAGGCCAAAGGACAATGGGACCAAGTAAGAGACAAAGGGCAAAACAAAATGATAAAGAAAACAGTCTAACAAGAGAATATAAACCTAGTAAACATTTATGCACCCAACACAGGAGCACCTAAACATGTGAAGCAAATCTTGGTGGAAATAAAGGGAGAGATTGACAAAAATACATTCATAGTCAGGTTTTAATGCCCCATTGACTTCAATGGATAGATCTCCCAGACAGAAAATCAACAATGAGCCAGTGTCATTTCATGACACACTAGATCAAATGGATTTAATTGATATCTTCAGAGTATTTTACCACAAAGCACCAGAATATGAAAACTTTTCAAGTGCACAAGGAATATTTTCTAGGATAGACCACATGTGAGGAAACAACATAAGTCTCCATAAATTTAAGAAAATTGAAATAATATCAAGCATCTTCCATGACCACAATGCTGTGAAATGAGAAATCCATTGCAAGTGGAACACTGAAAAACACACAAAGTCATGGCAGCTAAAACATGTTATTAAACAATGAATGGGTCAACAATGAAATCAGGAAATAAATCAAAATATATTTTGAAAGAAATGAAAATGAGGACACAACAATCCAAAATCTAGAGGCACAGGGAAATCAATCCCAAGAAAAAAACTTGTAGCATTACATGCCTATATCAAAACAAACAAAATAAGTTCAAATAAACAATATAACTTCACATTTAAATGAACTTGAAGAAGAAAAACAAACAAAACTCATAGTAAGTATAAGGATGGAAATAATAATGATCAGAGCAGAAATAAACAAAATAAAGTCTAAAAAAGGTACCAAAATCAATGAACCCAAGAGCTGCTTCTTTGAAAAGATAAACAAGATTGAAAAACAATTTACCAGATTCATCAAGAAAAAAAGAGAGCCTTGGCTGACGTAGCTCAGTGGACTGAGCACAGGCTGTGAACCAAAGCATGGCAGGTTCAATTCCCAGTCAGGGCACATGCCTGGGTTGCAGGCCACAGCCCCCAGCAACCGCACATTGATGTTTCTCTCTCTCTCTCTCTCTCTCCCTCCCTTCCCTCTCTAAAAATAAATAAATAAAATCTTTAAAAAAAGAGAGAGAGGACTCAAATACATAAAATCAGACATAAAAGAGAGGAAATAAAAACTGACACCAAAGAGATACAAATTATTGTAAGAAAATATTTTGGAAAGTCATGTATCAACAAAATGAACAACTTGGATGAATGGGGTAAATTCCTAGAAATATACAGTCTTCCAAAACTAAATCACATAGAATTAGAGAATCTGCAAAGACAGGTTACACCTAGTGAAATTGAAGCAGTAATTAAAAACAAACAAATAAACAAACAAACAAACAAACAAAAACTCCCCACAAACAAAAGCCCTAGACCACACCACAGTGCTTCACAGATGAATTTTACCAAACATTTTGAGAACTAACACTTCTCTTTCTCAAACTATTTCATAAAATCCAAGAGGAAGGAAGACTCCTAATCTCACTTTACAAGAACAGTACTACCCTAATTCCAAAAACAGATAAAGATACTAAAAAGGAATATAATTATAATCCAATATGCCTGATGAACATAGATGCTAAAATACTTAACAAAATATTAGCAAACCAAACACTGCAATGCATCAAAAAGATCATACAACATAATCAAATAGGATTTATTCCAGGTATGCAAGTGTAATATAACATTAAAAAATCACTAAATGTGATTCACAACATACAGAAAATGAAGGATAAAAAATACATGATCATATTGAAAAATGCAGAAAAAACACTTGAGAAAATACAGCCTCAATTTATGATAAAACAAATTCAGCAAAGTTGGAATAGAGGAATATTACCTAAACATAAAAAGGCTATATATGACAAAACCACTGCCAGCATCATACTCAGTGGGCAAAATTACAAGTGTTCCCCTTAAGATTGGGAATAATACAGGGATGTCTACCTATATCTCTCTAATTCAACATAGTACTGGAAGTCCTACCCACAGCAATCAGACAAGAAGAAGATATAAAAAGCATAGAACTGAAAAGGAAAAAGTAAAACTGCCTTTATTTTCAGACAAAATAATACTGTACATAGAGAACCCCAAAGGTTTCACCAAGAAATTATTAGAACTGATAAATGAATTTAGCAAAGTAGGAGGATACAAAATTAATACCCAGAACTCAGTTGCATTTACATATGCCAATAACAAACTAGCAGAAAAGGAAATCAATAAAACAATCACATTAAAAATTGCTACAAATAGAGTAAAATACCTAGTAATACACATAATCAATGATGTAAAAGACCTTGGAAAATTATAAGACGCTGAAGAAAGAAATTTAAGAAGATACAAAAAAGTAGAAGGACATACTGTGTTCATGATAGGAAAAAAATAACATCATTAAATGTCTATACTTTCCAGAGTAATCTACAGAGTCAAGGCAATTCCTATCCAGATTCCAATGACATAAATTGCAGAACTAGAACAAATATTTCAAAAATTTATATTGACCCTCAAAAGGCCCTGCATACCTTGATCCTGTACATAATGATCCTGACAAAGAAGACTAAGAGGAATCACACTAGCTAATATCAAACTATGGTATAAGGCCATAGTAATCAAAACAGCATAATACTGGCATAAAAACTGATACATGGGTCAATGGAACACTATATAGAGCCCAAACCAAACTCATACCTTTATAGTCAACTAATATTTGACAGTGGAAGCAAGCAAATACAATGGGTTAAAGATAGTTTATTAAATAAGTGGTGTTGGGAAAATTGGACAGATACATGCAGAAAAAAAGTAGGCCAACTTATTACATTACACACATGAATATATTTAGAATAGTCATAGACTTAAATGTTACACCTAAAACCATAAAATTCATAGAAGAAAACATAGGCAGCAAAATCTTGGACATTGTTCATAGCAAGATTTTATTGCATATATGGCCCCAGGCAAGGAGAACAACAACAACAACAAAATACTACTAAACCAATGGGACTATATCAAACTAAAAAGTTTTTGCACAGAATAGGAGTTTTTTCAGCAAAATAAAGATGAGCCATAGAATGAGAGAACATAATTGCAGATACATCAGATAAAAGGTTAGTATCCAAAATATATAAAGTTTACAAAACAGAAAATCAAAAATCAAACAATCAAATAAAAAGGGGCAAGGGACTTGAATAGATACCCCAAAAACGGGGTATATACCAAAGAAGACATAGAGATAGCTGATAGACATATGAAAACATGCCCAATTTCACTAATCATTAGAGAAATGCAAATAAAAATCACAATGAGATATTATCTCACACCTGTCAGAATGGCTATCATCAATAAATCAATAAACAAATGCTTGTGAGTATATAAAGAAATGGGAACACTTTTGCACTATCCATGGGAATACAGACCGATGAAGCTACTGTGGAAACCAGTTGGAGATATCTCAAAAAATTGAAAAATGGATCTGTGTTTTGACCCAGTGATCCCACTTCTGGGAATATAACTGAAAGAACACAAAACACTAACTCAAAAGAACATAAGTACCCCTATGTTCATTGCAGCATTATTTACAATCACCAAGATATGGAAGCGGCCCAAGTGTCCATCAGTAGCTGAGTGGATAAAGCAACTATCTGACATTTACCCAGAGAAATACTATTAAACCATGAAAAAGAATAAAATTTTACCCTTTGCAATAGTATGAATAAACATGGAGACAATTATGCTAAGTGAAATAATGCAGTCAAAGAAGACAAATATCAAATGATTTCACTCATATGTGAAGTCTAATGAACAAGCTGAACTAACAAGGAAATAGGAAGATACCCATAGATGGAGAGGATAATGACAGCTGGGGGAAGGTTAGGGAGCTAAAAGGAAAAAGGACCCTTGGGTATGGAAAATAATGTGGTGATAGCTTAGGGGAGAGGGGTACAAGGGAAGAAAATGATAATGGAAAAACACAATAAAGCTAAAAATAATTATGTTCAACAAATTTGAAAGTACAATAGAACTATAGCAGTATGATTTATAATAGCCAAGTGCTGGAAGCAACCAAAGTGTCCATTAGTAAATGAGTGGATCAAAAAAACATGGTATATTTACACAATGGAATACTATGCATCAGAAAGAAAGAAGGAGCTCCTACCCTTCCCAGCATCAAGGATGGAACTGGAGAGCATTATGCTAAGTGAGGTAAGCCAGGTGGTGAAAGACAAATACCATATGTCACTTTTAATTGGAACATAATCAACAAAACAATGAAGCAAGTAAAATATTACCAGAGACACTGATATAAAGAACAAATCGACAGTAAGCAGAGAAGAAAGGGGTGAGGGATAATGGGGGAAAGTAGGGGAAGGGCCATCAAGGAACATGTATAAACAACACATGGACAAAGCCAAAGGGTATAGGTATCAGGGTGGGAGGCAGGGATGGGTAGAATGGGACTACATGGTGGGGGGAAAATGGGGACGACTTTAACAACAATAAAAACACCCTCTGAAATCCTGTTTGATATACAAAAGAACCCAAAGAAGTATTATTATCTCTGTATTTTCCAGATGAGAAAAAAAAAATCACCACCTTATGTTGCAGATAAAGTCCAAGGTTTTAGCCAGAGTCTCGGTCAGGATGCTTCTTGGAATATGATGAAGTTGAGAGGCTTTTGTGTAAGTCTAGACTTTTCTGAGAATGTGGGAGTTTCTTACCCAAGGTTAGTTTCTGTCACTTTTTCATATATATATATATGTGTGTGTGTATACACACACACACGTGTACATATATACATATATATGTATATATATGTATATTATATATATGTATATTTATATATGTATATTATATGTGTGTGTGTGTGTGTGTACACACACACACACACACACACACACACACCCCTGGCCTGTGTAGCTCAGTGGATTGAGCATGGGCCTGGGAACCAAAACGTTTCTAGTTCGATTCCCAGTCAGAGCACATGCCTAGGTTGCAGGCCAGGTCCCCAGGAGAGAACACATGAGGGGCAGCCATACATTGATGTTTCTCTCCCTCTCTTTTTCCTTCCTTTCCCCTCTCTCTAAATAAATAAATAAAATCTTTAAAATATAAAAAATAAGTAAAAAGAGCTAGCTTTAAAAAATACTCAGAACCTCAACAAAAACATAGAAAATGTAACATAAAATCAATCAAAGATGAATACAATAACTTAAATAAATACTACATCAGAAGGAACTGAGAACAGATTATTTAATTTATAAGAATTGATTAGTGACCTGTAGGAAAGAATAGTGATAGTCAAAACAAAAAATGTAAAAAGAAATTTAAAAAATAAGGATATTATAAGAGATAAGTAGAATAACATTGTTACCTAACATTTGCATTTTTAAAAATTCCAGAAGGAGAAGTATAAAAGAGCAGAAATAATATTTGTAGAAATAATGTCTGAAAACTTTTCTAATCTGGGGAAGGAATAGACATTCAGGTCATTCAAGAGCCACTGATATTTCCAAACAAGATAAATCCAAAGAGACCCACGGAAAGGCATACTGTAATTAAAATGGCAAACTTAAAGTAAAAGAAATAATTTTAAAGGCAGCAAGAATAAAATATCAAGTGAAATACAAGGGAAACACCATAAGGCTATTAGTTGATTTTAAGGAAGTGATTTCACAGTCCAGAATAGAGTGGCCAAAATATTTAAAATGTTGAAATAAAGAGATCTATTACTTATAATACTAAATCTGCCAAGGTTATTATTCAGATATAAAGAAGGCATATAGTGCTTCTGAGACAACAAACAAGAAGAAAATTCATGACAACTGAATCAGGGTTAGAAGAATGTAAAAGGATTTTTTTTATGTGGAAAAGAATGGCATAACTGGGAATAATAAAATACAGAAAACATATTCTCACTGGTAAAGGCAAATATATAATAATCACAGTAAATCAAAAAATTAAAAAGCTAATATAAGGGTGAAAAGATAATAGTAGCAAAATTAATTATAATTAAATAAATAATCAAGGATGCAGAATACAAAATATGACCTGAAAACATGAAAATACTAGGTGCAGTGAAAAAACGTAGTGCTTTTAGGATGTGATAGAACTTAAATGCCTATCAGCATTGGATATAATCCTATAGATATAGATAAATATATATGAATTTCACAGTAACTAGAAACCATTCCATCAAAATAATGGAGAAAACCAACAAATAAAATGAATGATAATCACAGAAGAAAAATTCAGAAAAGAAAAACAAATACATGTAAAAAACATTAAACAATATGTCCATAACCACATAACTATAAATAATTACTTAAAATGTAAATGGATTAAATGTCCCAATGAAAAACAGAGGGTGGCAAAATGTATAAAAATAAAAAAATAAAAATAAAAACATGACCCATCCATATGGTACTTACAAGAGACTCACTTTAAATCAAAACACACACACAGTTTTATAGACTGAAAATGAAGTGACAGAAAAAAAATATTCCATGCAAAGAAAAACAAAAAGTAAGTTGAAGTAGCAATACTTATATTAGAAAAAATGGACTTCAAAATGAAGAATGTAAAAAAGAGACAAAGAAGGAAATTACATAAGTTTAAAGGAGTCAATCCGAAAGAGGACATAACAATTACAAATTTATACACACCCAAAATATACATACCAAAGTACATAAAGCAAATGTTAATGAACATAAAGACAGAAATTAATAGCAATACTATATAGTTGGGGACTTTAATACTCTATTTACCTCATTTAACAGATCATTTAGACAAAAATTAATAAATGAGCAATGCCCTTAAATAACAAATTAGACCAGTTTGACCTGACAGATATTTATGGAGCATTTCATCCTAAAACTCTAGGTTATATATTTTTCAAGTGCACATGGAACATTTTCCAGGATAGACAGCATATGATGTCTAAAAAAGGCTCAATAAATTCAATAAGTTTGAAATTACATTAGACATATTTCTGATTACAATGGAATGAAACTAGAAATTAAATACAGTAAGAAAATGGGAAAAATTACAAAATGTGGAAATTATATATGTTACTAAACAACCAATGGACCAGAAAGGAGATGAAACAGGAAATCAAAAAGTACTTACAGACAAATGAAAATGAAACAAAACCTTTTGAAACATATGCAATGAGACAAAAGCAGCTATAAAACCAAAATTTATAACCGCATATGCCAACCTTAAAAAGCAATAAATATTTCAAAACAATCTAAATCTATACCTAAAGAAACTAGAAAAAGAGGAAGAAACAAAACCTGAGTTAAGTAGATAGTAGGAAATAATAAAGACCAGAGAGGAAATAAATGGAATGGAAAATATAAAAACAAAAAGTTTAATAAAAATAAGGGCTGGTTTTAGAACAATAAATAAAATTGACAAGACTGTAGCAAGACTCACTAAGCAAAATAAAAAAAAGAGAGAGTGAGAGAACAAAATTAAAACCAGATACAAAACAAGAGCTATTATAAATGATAGCACAGAAATAGAAAGAATCATTAAAGAATACTGTGAGAAATTATGTCAATGAATTGGACAATCCAGAAGAAATAGATACATTTCTGAAAACATTTTTCAAAAATTATTCAGAAAGAAATAGGGGATCTAAACAGACAAATTACTAGCAATGGAATTAAAACAGTAATAAAAATTTTCTCAATAAACAAAAGCCCAGAACCAGACACCCTCACAGATGAATTCTACCAACCATATAAAGAACAATTAGTACCTATCCTTCTCAAACTATTTCAAAAAAGTAAATGAAAAGAAAGTGATACTTCCAAACACATTCTAGAAGGCTGATATCAAATTAAGTGTTATTCTTCATAAAACTGATATCAAAATAATATTAAAAAATAAAATTAGAAGCCAATATTTCTGATGAACATACATGCTAAAATTCTCAACAAAATACTAAGAAACTGAATTCAAGAGTACATTAAAAGGAATACAGACTATGATCCAGTGGAATTTATACCAAACATACAAGAGTGGATGAACATTCACAAAGAAATTAATGTAATTTTTCATATTAATAAAACCAAGGATAAACATTATGTGATTATCTCAACAGATGCAGAAATGCATTTGGCAAAAGTTGATATCCATTTATGATTAAAACTCTCAACAAAGTTGATATAAAAGGAACTTACCTAAACTTGATAAAACTATGTATGATAAACCCACAGTTAAAATTATACCCAATGGTGAAAAGCTGAAGGTTTTTCCTTTAAGAATAGTATACATACTTACTCCTACCACTATTATTCAATATAGTATTGGAAGTCCTAGCCACAGCAATCAGAAAAGAAAAGGAAATAAAATTCCAAATTGGGAAGGAAGAATATGATAAAATGGTAACTATTTTCAGATGATGTAATAGTATAAATAGAAAATCCTAAAGAATCCATAAAAATAATAAAATTATTAATTCAGTAAAGTAGCAAGATACAAATTAATTATAGAGAAATTTCTTATGTTCCTATATACTAACAAGGAACAATCAGAAGGGAAAACTAAGAAAACAATTACATTTTCATTGCAAAACATAATACATAGAATCCAAAAAGAAGGGAGAGTGAAGGGAAGTTACACAAACTCCCTCCAAGAACCAACTTGGAATTACAACTACATTGTGGAGAAATCATCCAGAACAAAGTAACAACAGTGAGAGAGAAGCCTTATGACCTCATACAGACAGAAGAAAGAGTTCAGCACAATGTGACATGTAGGGAGTGTGATGGAGATGGGAGAGAGCTGGCTGGGCATCAACAGGTGGAAGCTGAAGTGCTGGAAGGATATTTAAGCAGCTGGGTCAATCCCCTGAGAATTGTAGGGTCCAAATCCTAATCTGGGATCCCAAGCCTAGACACCAGAACCCCAAAAGTACACACAAAACATCCATTTGCAAAGAGCAGCATGGTTTCTGTCTGCCAGAGATGGAAGGCTAGAGATGCAGACAGCTGTTTAAAGGGCCAACACACAAATTTTAATGTGCAACAATTTATCCTAGGCTCCAGCAAAGGAAAGAGGCAGAGTGAACTAGAGACACTTGAGGAGGGATGAGAGACAGAGGCTTTAGGGAGAGAAATGAGAGAGTAGTGACCAGGATCCTGTGCTGAATCACCCCCCACTCTGCAGCCACCATCTGTCTCAGAAAGACCACTCCACTGAAAGTGCCAGAAGCATGAGGGGAAACAATAGCTTTGCTCCAAGGAGGGACTCTGCCCTACCTATGGTGCTGAAGCCTGACTGCTGAGTGCAGTGACTAGATTAACAATTGAAAGAGGAAGCCACTGAGAGTAGATCCCTGGAAGTCTCAAACAGGATGCCTAAGGGTAAATGGGGTCACCATCTGATATCAACAGATGCAGATCCAACAGAAAAAAAACAGTGTACATGCACAGTATACAAGATGCGCTGGGTGGAATGACACTCACTCAACCAGCTGGAGGGAAAAGCCCACCAAAAATGACCCAAGCACAATCAAAACAATTACATCCAAAGAGCCAACATAAATGGCATAAAGGGCATAAAAAGAGCATCAAGTTCAGGATATCAAGGAGACTGCACTCTTAAATCCCACAGGTCTCCTACCATAGCAGTTCACAACACAAAGACAAGGAGTCAAACCAAATCAATTTAAGAAGCAGAAGCAAACAAGAGTGTCTGCTAAAATAAGGAGACAAAGAAACAGCCTCCAATCAAAAGAAAAGGAAGAATTCACATAAAAGTGCAAAAATAAATAGAAGCAAGTAAAGTATCAGATATTAAGTTAACAACAATGATTATAATGAAGATCAATGAGCTCAATAATCAATGAGAAGATCAATGAGAATTACAAAAAAAAATCTACAGGGAAGCTACAAGGAACTTATTGCAAATAACATCACATGAAAAAGGACATAAAAAGTATCAATAAGAGCCAGCAGGAAAGTAATACAATTTCTGAATTGAGGAACACAGTAAAGGGAATCCAAAACAGTCTCAATGAAGCAGAGGATCAAATAAGTGAGCAAGAGGAGGATGTAGAAAAGAAATTCCCAGAAAGAGCAAAAAAAAAAAAAAAAAGGAAAACAGACATATAAAGAGTGAAAATGGATTAAAGGAACTGTAGGACAACATGACATGTAGTAATATTCCTATAATGGGGATACCAGAAGAAGAGGAGCAAGGGATAGAAAACATGTTTGGAAAAGCAATGATGGCAACTTCCATAATTTGATGAGAGAAAAAGGCACATAAATCCAGGAAGCACAGAGGATCCCAATCAAGAGGAACTCAAAGAAGCTGACTCCCAGACACATAATAATTAAAATGTCAAAATTCAAAGACAAAGAGAGAATCTTAAAGGAAGCAAGGGAGAAACAGCAAGTAACATACAAGGGAGCTCCCATAAGGTTAGCAGGTGATTTTTCAACAAAAACACTACAAGCCAGAAGGGAATGGCAAGAAATATTCCAAGTAATGTAACACAGTCCCTAATAAAATATCAGTGACATATTTCATGTACATAGAACAAACATTTCAAATATTTATATGCTATTGTAAAAGACCCCAAATACCCACAACAATTTTGAGAAAAAAATAACAAAGAAGGAGTGTTCACATTACCTGATGTAGAACTGTACTACAAGGCAACTGCAATGAAAACAGACCGGTTCTGGCATAAGAACAGGCACATAGACTGATGGAACAGAATAGAGAGATCAGATATAAACCCCATCTCTATGGTCAACTGATATCCCACAGAAGGGGAAGAAGCATAAAATGGAATAAAAATAACTTCTTCAAAAAAATGGTATTGGGAGATCTGGACAGCTATATGCAGAAAAGAAAAGAAAAAAAAGAAACTTGACCACCAATATACAGCACACAAAAAATAAATTCCAGGTGGATAAAATTCTTAAATATAAGCCGTGACACCATAAAAGTCCTAAGAGGAGAACATAGGTAGGGAAATATAAGATATTCATTTCAGCAGTATTTTTACCTATATGTCCCTTAGAGCAAAGCATAAAAAAATAAATAATGAACAAATTGGACTACATCAAAATAAAAAGCTTCTGCAGGGCTAAAGAAAACAGCACTAAAATGAAGAGACCAACCATATAAGAAAACATATTTGCTCATGATACCTCAGACAAGAGTTTGATCTCCAAAATATATAAAGACCTCACATAACTACACTCCAGGTAAGACAAACAACCCACCTAACAAAAGGGCAAAAGACCTGAAAAGATGCATCTCCAAGGACAACATACAGAGGGCCCAGAGACATATGAAAAGATGCTCAGCATCACTATCCATCAGAGAGATGTGAATTAAAACCACAGAGAGATACCACATCACACTGGTCAGAATGATCATTGTAAACAAATCAAAACACAAGATATGTTGAAAAGGTTGTGGAGAAAAGGGAACCCTAGTTACCTGTTGGTGGGAATGCAGAATGGTGTATGCACTATGGAAAACAGTAAGGAATTTCCGTAAAAAAACTAAAAATGGAACTGCTTTTTGACCTAGCATTCCCACTGCTGAGATTATACTAAAAACATCCTGAAACACCAATTCAAAAGAACCTATGCATCCCAATGTTCATAGCAGCACAATTTGCAATAGCCAAGTGCTGGAAGTGACTTAAGTGCCCATCAGTAAATTAATGGATCAAAAATTGTGGTGTATTTATACAGTGGAATACTATGTAGCAGAAAGAAAGAAGGAACTCCTACCCTTTATGATAGCATGGATCAAACTGGAGAGTATTATGCTCAGTGAAGTGTCCTCTTTGGAGAGTATGTTCTCTTATACTGAGTATGTCCTCTTTGGAGAAATGTCTATTCATATCCTTTGCCCAATTTTTAATTTGATTTTTTTTTGGTGTTGAGTTTTGTATCTTCTTTATAAATTTTGGAAATTAACCCCTTATTAGACTTACTAATATATTCTCCCATTCCATGAGTTGTCTTTTAATTTTGTTGATGATTTTCTTTGCTATGAAATAACTTTTAGTTTGATAAAGCCCCACTTGTTATTTTTTTCTTTTGTTTCCCTTTCCTGGACAGCTACATCAGATAAAATATTGCTATGAGCAATGTTCAAGATTTTTCTGCCTATGTCTTCTTCTAGGATTTCTATGATTCTAGGTCTAATATTTAATTCTATTGCCCATTTGGAATTTATTTTTTATGTGGTACAAGAAGGTGGTCTAGTTTCATTTTATTCTGCTTGTATTGAATAAGGTATCTTTAGTCCATCCCATATTCTTGCTTCCTTTGTCAAACATTTTTTTATAAAAAAGTGGTATTTTGTTTGTTCTATATAACACTATCTCTCATTAGTTTTTTTTTTTTTTTCCTGAATCAGGGTAAGACCATCTTCACATTGGCATTTCCTAAAAATGTTCCAAGAGGTTATAATGTATATTCAGGGTTAAGAATCACTGCTATCAGCTTGTCCATGAGTAGATTAAGTCCTTAGGAGATTTTTTTAAAGGTGTTTGTTCTGTAGTGTTCAGTAACTCTAGGTAGACATTGACTACACCTTGCTAATCTGCTCTGTTTCTGGCTTATTGATATCCTAATGCCCCAGCTATTTCCCCTGTCTCATTCCTGTTTCCAAACAGAGCTATACAAACCTCTTGGTTTTCTTTATAATTTAAATACATACAAATCCTTAAACAGCAAATTGATTTTCCAGATGAAAAGGAAATAGCACCATATTAACTGATTAATTCCATTACATTGTAATTTACATCTAGTGCTAGCTAATAAAATAAATTAGTTTCAACATCAATTTAATCAAAGTTCTTTCCTTTCTCCCAGGCTTTTTTTTAGCTACAACCACTGCTCCATATAAAGTAGTATCATTACTGGGGTGTTCTCTTTGATTACTGAGAAAAAAAAAAGCCAACAAGAAAAAAAGGGTAGGAAGTTGGTTACCATGATCAGTTTTGGTCTAAAAGCAATGTAATGTTCATATTTAAAAATGAAATAACTTGATTTAAAAAATAATATTGATTTTTCTATTTTGTGCATATTATCAAATATATGTACACATATGTTATCAAATATATATACACTTAAATATTAATCACGTCAAATTAGCTTGTGAAATCAGTTTAAAGCCAGATAATGTATTAGAGCTGCTATATTTTAGAGATGATTAAAACAAAAAGACATGTTTAGCTATCTTTTTATTTTTTTGAGCTAAACTAATTTTGATGAATCTGGCAAAACTGCAGATACCAGGTAATATTGCTACATCATAATAGTAAATTAACCCCTTCATTACAATTGTTTTCTTTGCATCTTCATTTTGTTTTGGTTTTAGGCACACTTAATCATATTAAGTGTTTATTTTCAATGATTATTTACAGTGTTCTAAAATCTTACAAAATTGCTGTCTTACATCAGTATACACAGTACTTGATCTTTACCTCCTTCCTGGCTTCCTAGAAGAACTGGGGTTTCATGACCAAATTATAGGAGAGAGTGGAGAATTTGTGGCCTGCTTTACATCTTTGTTCCAACTATGGGTACATTGCTGAGGCTTCCTGAGCTACGGATGGCTCAGAGTCTGGCTCTAAAGTATGACTCCAGCTAGGCAAGAGGAGCTCAGTGCTCACACCAGCATTCAGAAATACTTAAGAGGATAAAAATTAAGTTAAGAAGGGAGAAGGAGGAGGAAAGGGAAGAGGAGAAAGAGAAGAAAAGGAAGAGGAGGAGGACAAAGGGAAAGAAATATACTTGAAGTGGAATACCACATGTAATGAGAAGGGAGTATATAAATAATTTAAGATTCAATAGAGTACTGAAAATCATCACATTCTGGTTGCCTATGAATAAAATCAAGCTTGTCATTGACTCTTTAATTCATGTCTTCCAAGTAGATGTGCTTTGCAGGAAGTGAGTTGCGTTTTCTCAATTCCTTCATCCACTCCAGCCCGGTTCAAAGGTTCAGTTTTCTCGGTTTCTAACTGTGGTCCCTCTGGCTCCACCAGGTTTCCTCAAGGATTGCCCACAGAATCCAGAAGACCAGCCAGACCCATCCTGATGAAATTCCCATGATGTTTAACTTTTCATTTTTATTATTATTTTTTCTTGGAGTGGCATTTTCAGCCTACTTTTTATATGCATGGATCTAAATATGTAAAATAACCAAATTTTACATTTTTAATTATATTTCATTGATTATGCTACTACAGTTGTTCAAACTTCTTTCTCTCCTTTATTCACCCTCTGTCCTACACTGCCCACCTTCCAGCATTCCTCCACCCCTTTATTTCATGTACATGGGTTGGACATAAAAATTCTTTGGCTTCTCTATTTCCTATACTATTCTTAACCTTCCTCTGTCTATTTTAGGTCTACCAATTATGCTTCTTATTCCCAATACCTTTTCTCCCCCATTCTCTTTGTTCCCCTCCCCCTCCCCACTGATAACCCTCCATGTGATCTCCATTTCTGTGATTCTGTTCCTGTTCTCCTTGTTTGCTTAGTATGTTTTTGTTTTTGTTTTTATAGGTTTAGTTGTTGATAGTTGTGAGTTTGTTGCCATTTTATTGTTCATAGTTTTTGATCTTGTATTTCTTAGGTGAATCCCTTTAACATTTCATATAATAAGGTCTTGGTAATGATGAACTTCTTTAACTTTACTTTATCTGTGAAGCACCTTATCTGCCCTTCCATTCTAAATGATAGCTTTGCTGGATAAATAATCTTGGATGTAGGTCCTTGCCTTTCATGACTTCAAACACTTCTTTCCAGCCCTTTCCTGCTTGGAGGTTTCTTTTGAGAAAGCAGATAGTCTTATAGGAACTACTTTCTAGGTATCTGTCTCCTTTTCTCTTGCTGCTTTTAAGATTCTCTCCTTATCTTTAATCTTGGATAACTTAATTATGATGTGTCTTGATGTGTTTTCTCCTTGGGTACAACTTCTTTGGGACTCTCTGGGCTTCCTGGACTTCCTGGAAGTCTATTTTCTTCTCCACATTAGGGAAGTTTTCCTTCATTATTCGTCAAATAAGTTTTCAATTTCTTGCTGTTGTTCTTCTTCTTCTGGCAGCCCTATAATTCGAATGTTGGAGTGCTTAAAGTTTTTCCATAGGTTCCTAGGCCTCTCATTTTTATGAATTCTTGTTTCTTCATTCTATTCCTGTTGGATATTTATTTCCTCCTTTTGTTCCAATTCATTGATCTGAGTCTCAGTTTCCTTCCCTTCACTCTTAGTTTCCTGTATCTTTTCCTTTATTTCACTTTGTGTAGCTTTCATTTCTTCCTTCATTTTGTGACTGAGCTCAATCAATTCTATGAACATCTCCATTATCAGTGTTTTCAACTCTACATCAGATAGGTTGTTTATTACCCTGTTGCTTTGCTTTTTTTCTTTAGGTTTGATTTGTTCTTTCATTTGGGATGTATTTCTCTGTCTTGTAACACCTGTTATGTTGTAGGGGGCAGAACCTTAGGTATTTTCTGGGGTGTGCAACCTTCTTTGCTGCTTTGTGGCACTGTCTGTGGGGGAGAGGTCAGAGAGGGAACAATGCTGCTCACTTGCACTGTTCTAGCCCAACTTTTCAACAAACTCTCCTGTGAGACTGGAGTTTCTCCCCCTTTTGTAACCCCCACAGGATTCCACAGTTAGAGGTTTTGAGTCCTTAGTTTTCCAGTTAGCCAGCCCCTGCTTATCCTGTGTGGTCTGCCTACTTGCTGTGGATCCTCTCTGTCTGGCTGACCATCTCTATCCCTCCTACAGGTCTGGATGAATGTTTCTTTAACTCCTTTGTTGTTGGAGTCCATGTACTTGATATTCTTGCAGTTCTGGTTGTTTATTGTTTTTAAATTGGTTGTTATCCTTCTTTTGGTTGTGGAGGAAGGGAAGTGTTTCTACCTATGCCTCTATCTTGGCTAGAACTCCAAAATAACCAAATTTTACTTTTAGTTACAACTGTAAAAATCCACAAAATGACTCTTTTGAAATAATTCCTTGTTGTATTCTATTACAGATGTCCCAATTGTTACCCTTTTGCCTTACTCCACCCTTCCCACCTCCCTGCTCATGCAGGTAATTCCCACACTGGTTTCCATGTCTGTGGGTAATTCAGATATGTTCTTTGACTACTCCTTTTCCCTTCTTTCCACCATTATCCTTCTAACCCCTCCCCTCTGGTCACTCTCAGTCTGTTCCCTGTTGTCATGCCTATGGTTCTATTTTGTTTGTTAGTTTATCTTGTTCACTAGATTCCTCTTATAGGTGAAATCATATGGTGCTTGTCTTTCCCCAACTGGTTTATTTCACTTATCATAATATTCTCCAATTCCATCCATGCTGCCAAAAAAGGTAGGAGTTCCTTACTTCCTTCTGATACATAGTAATGTGTAAATGTATCAGTTCTTTTATCCATTCATTTGTGGATGGGCACTTAGGCTGTTTATAGCACTTAGCAATTGAATAAAGTGCTGTTATCAACATTGCAGTGCATACGTTCTTTTGAACATGTGATTCCAGATTCTTACCATGTATTCCCAGCAGTGGAATCAAAAGGCAGTCCTATTTTTAGTTTTTTTTTTAATACCATTTTCCATAGTGTTTGCACCAGTCTGCATTCCCAACAACAGTGTACTAGGGTTCCCTTTTCTCCACAACCTTACCAGCACTTATTGTTTTTTTGAATTATTAATGATGGCCATTCTGACAGATGTGAGGTGATAACTCATTATAATTTTGATTTGCAACTCTCTGATGGCTAGTGATGTTGAGTGTTTTTTTTCACATGCCCATAGGCTATCTGTATATTGTCCTTAGAGAGGTGTCTATTCAGGTCCTTTGCCCTTTTTTAATTGTATTGCTTGTCTTCCTGGTTTTGAGTCATATAAATTCTTTATATTTTTTGTATATCAAATCTTTGTTCAATGGGTCAAGAATGTTTTCCCACATGGTCAGTTCCCTTTTCCTTTTTATGATGATTTCTTTAGCCATGTAGAAGCTTTTTAGTTTGATGTGGTCCCATTTTTAAAAATGTTTTTCTTTATTCCCCTTACCCTAAGAGACATGTCAGCAAATATATTACTGTGTGGAATATCTGAAATTTTCTTGCTTATGTTCTCCTCTAGAACTTTTATTGTGTCATAGCTTATATTTAAGTATTTTACCCATTTTGAGTTTATTCTGCTGTATGGTATTAGTTGATGATCTAGCTTCCTATTTTTGCAGGTACCAGCTCAGTTCTCCTAACACCAATTATTGAAGAGGGTATTTTTGCTCCATTGTATGTTCATGCTCCCTTTGTCACATATTAATTGGCTGTAGGGACATGGGTGATTTCTGAGCTCTCAGTTCTGTTTCATGTTCTATGTGGCTGTACTTACGCCAGTACCAGACTCTTTTGATTACAGTGGCCTTGTAATATAGTTTTATATCAGATATTGTGATCCCTCCTACTTTGTTCTTCTTTACTAAGATTTCCAAGGATATTTGGGGTCTTTTTTGTTCCATGTAAATTTCTAAAATATTTGTTCTAGATCTGTGAAGTATACTATTGGTATTTTAGAAAGAATTGTATTAAATCTGTAGATTGCTTTGGTTAATGTGGACATTTTAATTATGTCAGTTCTTCCAATCTATAAACATGGTGTATGGTCCCATTTATTTGTATCTTCCTTAATTTCTTCACCACATAATGTTACTTAATAATTTAAAATTTTATCTCAATTACTTTTCATTCTTCTTTTCAATGAAGGTAAAATAAGTAGTTTCTCAGACAATTACCTCACCCCACTTCACAATGACTATGTTACCAAATGCCATTTTCTCCTTTCTGTGTCAAGGTTCTCACTCAAACTATCTCACTGAATTCTCATAACACAGTTGAGGGTCCATAGACACAAAATGATGCAGGTGAGGTAACTGAGACCAAAGAAGGGTAAGATGATTTTATGAAAGTAGAGAATTATTAAGTGACTGGCTTTGGGCTGTAAAGAACTAGGGTCTTGATCTGGCAAAGGCAGTTCCAGTTAGCATATGTTGACCTAGCATATTATTAAATAAATAATCCCCCTCATTCCCAATGGTAATTGAACTGACTCCATGATCACCCTAGCTGGAAAACGTATTCCATGAACCCAGTACCATGCCCTTCACTGCAACCCAGTGGATTCAGATTATCTACTCCTTCAGGAGATTAATGTCCCAGCTCAGCCATGACTCCTTTCTATGCTTCTGAGCACAGAGGAGATAACTCTTAGGTCATTGGCACCGCTGCACTTATAAATCTGCTTCAAATAACTATCAAGAGTAGTAATTTCTCAGACATCACATTAAATGGTGTTCTGAAGTTTGTTTTATTTTTTCTATTTGTATTTCTCTCTAAAGGTTCAGTCTATAAAAGTCTAAATTATTTTAATTATACAAAAAAGATCAAAGAACTAAAAAGTTCTAATCACTTGTCAGTTTAATAGTTCAACTGAATTCCATTAAATTGCATTTCATTCTTAATATGTATAACATGTTTTTATTAAGAATTCAAAGAGGTTTGTTCTATTTTTGTGTTTTCTTTAATGTTCATAACATCACAATTTACAATAGCCAAGTGCTGAAAGCAACCTAATTGCCCATCAGTAAATGAATGGATCAAAAAACTATGGTACATTTACAGGATGGAATACTACACAGCAGAAAGAAAGAAGGAGCCCCTGTAATAGGGTTAAGCCAAGAGGGGAGCCCCAAATAGGCATTTGTAATAGGGTCCAGAAGAGCTTGGAGATACTTGGCTCCACACCACAGAGCCACACCTGCCCAGAATGCTGGCAGCTGTGGCCAATTATGAGAGGAGCTAGAAATGGGGCTGCAGAGGAAAATTGGCACTGGGATTTAAACGGAGGCACGGAAGCCATTGGGTGTCTCTCTTTTTGGGACCACACATCTGTTTAGGACCATGGAGCTTTGGTGTCTTGGTTGGGACCATGCGGCTTGGGTGAGAGTCAGGACCATGAGGCTTTGGAAGTGCTCCCTTTTGCCATGTGGAGGATGCTGGGAGGACTGTGTGCATTTGTGGGGAATGTTTTAGTTATTTCAAATAAATAATAAATTCCTTTCCTTTTCACTGATCTCTGGTATTAAGAGATATCTTTCCTCAGGTGGCAGGCAAAATGAACCCAGTAGGTGGGGAGAAACTCCTAGAGAAAAAGGGAGGGTGTCTTTTATATCATTCACCACCCCCTGCTCTGTTCTGTAACAGTTTTTGGTGACCCAGATGGGACAATAATTGTCCCTGGCAGACTGCCCCCTCAGGTGGAAGCGAGTGAGACTTTGGAGTTTTCCTGGTCTCAAGAATTTTTCAGTACTCCTCCTGAGGGCATCAGCTACCTATCATGCCTGGAAAGGTGAAAAGGAAACAAAATGGGGACGGAGCAGAGACATGAAAGTGTTTTGGTTGAAAACTTGGTTTCTGAGTGCTTTTTTTTTTTTTAATAATGGAGCTGGAATATTGGGCAATACCTGGGGAAATACCTGGTCTTTACACCATCTGTATTCTTGCTCTGAGCTTTTGCTTGCTTTATTGGAATTGTGTGAATAGTTCTGAGCCAGTCCTTAAGTGAAACCTGTTTGGTAGGATCCTAAGTGATTGGGAGAGCTACCGTGCTAAGTCGACATACAAGAATCCCTTGACTAAGCAGTTAATGATTTATTACTATAACACGGTATGGCCTACTTATGTTTTGGGTGATGAGCTGAGATGGCCCATGAATGGTTTCCTGAGCTGTTGCATCATTGCTAGACTGAAACACTATTGCCAGCAGTGTGAACTATTGGAAGAATTACACTATCTTAATGCATTTATAATATTGCACAACAGCCTTGTGCCAGAGACAGAGAAGAGTGTAATGGTCCAGAAGGAAAAAGTGGTCTCAGAAACCCTCCCTAAGAGTAGAGCACAGGAAGAGAGAGAGAATGAGGAAATAAATCTCATTAATGCTCTTAACCCAGGGAATGGGGGCTCAAAGGCAGGGGAACTCTAGTGGTGCTACTGCCTTCTGAGAGGTGGGGCCTGCTATGATTCCCCACCTCCTGCAGGTGGGAGAAGTTTCCACCACAGATTCACACCCTCTGCAAGTTAGCCCTGCTCACCTGCCACACCAGCAGATAGGAGGGGCCTCCCTGGCTCCTGGAACCAGAACCAAAGGGCCCTTGCCATCACAGGTGGGCACAGCCTGTGTTCTGCCACCACCCAGCACTGCAGCTTCCTTACCCCACCCCCAGTGGGTAGGTAGAGTATCCGCTCCCCCACCTTCACAGGTGGGCAGGGGCTGCGTATTACCTCTGCCAGGGGCACCCCACCCCCAGTGGGTGGTGGTCGGCTCTGGAGTCCTGCTGCTCCACCAGCAAGTGGGAGGGGCCTGTGCTTTGACTCCATCTGACCCCCTGGGGGTGGGGGGCAGCCCCAAGGGGCTGCCCCCCTCACAGGTGGGAGGGGCCTGGCCCCCTCTGCAGGGTGAAGCCTTGGGGCATCCCCCTCCACAGGTGGGAGGGGCCTGCACCACTTCATTCCCTCTACAGGTGGGAGGGGCCTCTATAAGGCTGCCACCTTCACAGCTGGTGAAGATTTCTACACCTCCAGCCTCACAGGCGATGAGAACTGCCACTGCCATGATACCTCCCCCTCCATAGGCGGTGGGAGCCACCTCAGTACTGTCTCCTCCCATAACTGACCCTAAAGTGGAGATTGCAAAGCCAATTGCTTCACCTCTACCTGCTGAGGAATGTGTCTCACCCCCCAGAACTCACCAGGGCACTTCCTATAACCTGGGAGCCTTCAAAGGTGTAGCCAGCCTATACCCTTTGAGGCAATACCTGATAGGCAGAATAAATGAAGAAGGTCAGCCCACTGGTTACTATTGGACCCATACTCTGTTCTCCACTTTGGAGTTACTGAACTGGAAGAACGACAATCCCTCTTATAGGAATGATCCTTGGAAGATGGCAGATCTTATTGCCTCTATTTTTGCCACTCATCACACAAACTGGGCAGACATACAGGCCCTCCTGAACATTTTGTTAACAGCAGACGAAAGAAAGATGGTTGGTTCTAAATAGGGATGATCAGGAGGCCCCTCAGTGTCTCTGCAATGAGGACACTGAGGGGATCCTTAACCCAGTCAAGGCAACTCCTTGGGTAGACCCTAAGTGGGACCTGAATAGTGGAAATGGTTTAACCTCTTTGAGACACTATAGAAGGTGCATATTGGAAGGACTTAGGAAAGGAGTGTCCAAGCAGAGGAGTCTGAATATGATACAGACTCTTCAGCAGAAGCCAGATGAGGATCCTTCTGAATTTTTAGAAAGGATCTATCAGGTATATAGGAAATACACTGATGTTGATTCAGAGGCACCAGAGAATGTGAGAATGGTAAACATGACTTTTATTGGACAGAACACTCTGGATATCAGGAACAAACTTCAGTGTGCAGACAGAGTACTGGGAATGAGCTCCTCCCAGACATAGCATTTAAAGTCTACAATGCCCGGGAAGCAGGGAAGGCAAAACAGGCCACAGTGTTTTTGGAATTAGCCCAGGGAAACCAAAAGAAGGGGGGCCCTAAGGGCAGAAAAAGGAAACTCGTTGGGTGCCCATCACCATGCTAGTGGCAAAAGGGGCCCTACAGAAAAGAAGAAAGGCTCACTAGGCCTTAATCAATGTGCCCATTGCAAGGAGGAGGGGCACTGGAGGAATGAGTGCCCACCTCACAAAAGGGGAAGTAAGGGTAAGAATCCAGGTTGAATGATGGTAAAGCAAGAAATGGAGGATGACAATGAATGGGGAGCCCCAAGGGCTCCATTGGACATCTCTCAACACATCACTATTTCCCCACAGGAGCCCCAGGTACAAGTCACTGTGGGGGATGAGCCAATAGACTTTCTTGTAGATTCAGGGGCCACATACTCAGTGTTAAACACAAAAGTGACTGGAAAAAGCTCAAATGAAGTAACAGTTACTGGTGTGTCTGGCCATATACCAAAACAGACATTCTTGCAACTTCTGGAGTGCCAGCTTGAGGGGCAAACACTTACACAGTTTTTTGTATATGCCTGATTGTCCCATTCCATTGTTAGGCTGAGATTTGCTGTGTAAACTGCATGCACAAACAACCTTTTTCCCCCAGGTGATAGGAGCTGTGTGTGGAAGTCCCACTGGAAAATGCTCTCCAGTTGCAGGCTTCCCTGGCTTGTCCTGGAGGCCCTGGAGATGAACCCTTCTGACCTGAGATCTGCGAGCAGGTAAATTGAACTGTTTGGGCTGACAGAACTCCAGGTAAAGCAGTTAAAATACAACCCATAAAGATATATCTGACAAAAGTGGTGCGGGTCCCATGAATGAAACAGTATCCCCTCAAAAAGGAGGCTTTAGAGGGGATCCAGCCAGTGTTGCACAAGTTTTTGAAATCAGGATTAATTCAGCCTTGCTGGTCACCATACAATACTCCCATTTTTCTGGTCAAAAAGCCACACTCAGATGAGTACCGGTTTGTACAGGATCCCCAGGCCATCAATGACATTGTCCAGGACATTCACCCTACTGTGCCTAACTCTTACACTCTGTTGACTATGGTGCCTGGGGATAGGAAATGGTTTTCAGTCCTGGACTTAAAGGATGCTTTTTTTTTTTGCATCCTGATAGATGAGCAGGCTCAGCAATTGTTTGCCTTTGAGTGGCAGAACACAGAGACTAAAGCCACACTCCAATACTGCTGGACTGTGCTGCCACAAGGATTTAAAAACTCCCAAGCAATATTGGGAAAGTGCTGGCAAAAGACTTAAGGGATATTGAGTTGAAATCAGGAGTTCTTTTGCAATATGTGGATGACCTGTTAATAGCCAGCAGTAACTATGAGGACTGTTTGCACAACACCACCATGGTTCTAAATCATTTGACAAAGAAAGGATATAAAGTGTCACCTCATAAGGCCCAAATTTGCAAACAGGAAGTGGCATATCTGGGATTTCAACTGAAACAAGGTGCCAGGAATCTGATGGCAGATAGAAAGCAAGCCATTGCTATGCTAAAAATCCCAGAAAAATCGAAGGCAGCTTCGTGGCTTCTTGGGAATTACAGGGTTTTGTCAGATTTGGATTCCAAACTTTGGACTCATAGCAAAGCCACTGTGTAATTCCCTAAAAGGACTGGGCTCTGAACCCCTAGAATGGACAGGGGATTGTCAGATAGCATTTGATACTTTGAAGGAGAAACTAGTTTCAGCCCCTGCATTAGGACTGCCAGACTTACAGAAGCCTTTCAAATTGTACATTCATGAAAAGTAGGGGATAGGACTGGGGGTGCTAACCCAGACCCTGGGAAATACCCCCAACCCATAGCCTATCTCTCAAAGAAGCTAGACCACACAACAGAAGGATGGCCACTGTGCCTCTGAGCAGTGACAACCACCTGTGACATCTTACAGGAAGATGAGAAATTTACCTTGGGACAACCTACTACAGTGTTGGTGCCACATCAGGCTCTGACTCTACTAGAACAGAAAGGAAGATATTGGCTGACTGCAGGGCATATGGGAAAATACCAGGCCATTTTGCTGGACATTCCAAACGTTACCTTGCAGATCACCACAACCATGAACCCAACCACCCTACTCCCAGATTTGGAAGGGGAACTCCACCCTTGAGCATGAATACTTGGAAATAATTGGCCAAGTTTATTCTAGCAGGCCAGATCTGATGGACCAGCTGCATGTATCACTGGACTGGGAACTGTATACAGATAGGAGCAGCTTCATGGACAATGACCAGTGATGAGTGGGGTATGCAGTGGCCACAGCAGACAAGGTAATAGAAGCCCAAGCCCTTATGCCAGGAGCCTCAGCACAAAAGGCTGAACTAATAGCCCTCACAAGAGCCCTACTGCTGTCCCAAGGAAAGAAATTTAATATATATATATATATATAGATTCTAAGTATGCCTTCAAGGTAGTCCATGCCCATGGAGCAATATGGAAAGAAAGAGGACTTTTAACCTCAGGTAACAAGGATGTTAAACACTCAGAGGTGATTTTAAATTTGCTGGAGGCAGTGAATGTACTGGACCAGGTTGCTATAATGCATTGCCTAGGACACCAGAGGGATGGTTCCCAAACCAGTCAGGGAAACCAAATTGCTGACAAAGCAGCAAGACAAACAGCCAAGGAGTTGCCACGCCTAGCAGCTCTGGTTCCCCATCTGTACTTGTCAGAGTTTAAACCATTATACACAGAACAGGATGAGGAGCGGGCCCGTGAATGGGGATTCACTAACACTTATCCCAGTTCTATGTGGAAGGTCAACACCCATGGCATGATTTTACTCCCTGAGGCTCTAGTGTATCCCTTCCTCAAGCACCTACATGAAGGAACCCACTATGGAAGGGATGCTCTAATGGATTTCATTAGACCATATCTGAAAGTCCCTTATTTGCAAAGGACTGTCCACAGGATTAGCCAAGTCTGTCAGATATGTGCCAAAAACAATCCTAAGACAGAGCGTGTTCCCACAGAAAAGGTAGTACAATACAAAGGGATGTGCCCCTTCGAGGACTGGCAGGTGCACTTCACACAAATGCCTAAAATGAAGGGAAATTTCAGATTTTTGTTGGTCTTTGTGGATACTTTTTCTGGGTGGGTAGAAGAGTACCCACCAGGACTGAAAAGGCAACTGAGGTGGCAAAACTGTTGCTTAAAGAAATAATTCCCAGGTTTGGACTTCCCCAGAGCATTCAAAGCGACAATGGACCATTGTTCACTTTAGCAATCTCCCAGAAGGTCAGACAGACATTGCAGATACAATAGAAATTGCATGCATCTTTGAGACTTCAGTCCACAGGAAAGATTGAGAAAATGAATCACACCATAAAGAAGACCTTAGCAAAAATATGTCAGGAAACACATTTAAAATGGGATCAGGCACTCCCCATTGCTTCGCTTTGAATTGGAGTGGCACCCAGAAATGGACTTAAACTGAGCCCTTTTGAAATAGTTTACGGGAAACACCTCTGAATTTCTGTTTTAGGTATACCCCCTCTGGATTTGGAGCAAGATACATGAATTAAGCAATATGTACAGCATTTAGGGCAGACACTAACCGTTTTGCACAAGTTTGCTCATTGCAGGTCTGTTTACCCCTCTGATGAGCTCCTGCACCCGTTCCAGCCAGGGGACCAGGTCCTACTAAAAACTGGAAGAGCCAAGGTCCTGAACAGCAGCTGTCTGAACAATGGACTGGTCCCTATGATGTCCTGTTGAAAATGCATTCCTCTCTGAAGCCGATGGGAATTAAGCACTGGATTTACCACACACAGGTAAAATGGGCACCACCTAAGGGAGATGAAGACCCTACTGCTGCAGCTGAGGCAGAAAGAGAAAGTTGGACCTGCACTGTGGAGGAAGGTTTGAAACCCCTCTTCCAGAAAGAGACAATGAATCCCAGTACAGGGTGACAGTGTTTGTTATGTCATGCAAATGTTTGTAAAAGTAGGAACTTTTGGCTGCCACACACTGAATTTAAGTACTGAATTTAACTATAGTCCTTCCAGTGTGGGAAAGAAACTAGGATTAAAAGAGAATGATGGTTAAATTTGAATGAGTAAAATTCTGTATAAAGGATGTGAAAGTTTTAAACCTGGAGTAAAGGAAACCTCAACTACTTATTTTCTGCTTTTGTGGGAGAAGAGTAAATTTTGTCACATTGGTTTTGTTTTTTATTGGAAACCTTCTGTACTGTAAGACCTAAGAAATATCACTTTAAGACCTAGTGCAAGCTCACCTATAACTGGTTGGGGAAAATGCCTTTGAAACTTGGGGCCCAGGAAAGGTCATTTGGGGCTGATGAGTGCTTTAGCCTGAGGCAAAGGGGGCATGTCTCTGCCAAGAGACCAGGTCTGAAGGACCATGTCTCTGCGAGACACCAATGGATGCATTGGTGTAAGAGAATGCCTCTACCTGTGTATTGTTCTGGAACTCTGTGTTTTGGATTTTGCTCTGTATCTTCTCTGAAATGGAAATTGAGGATTCCAAGGAAGGTTGAAACTTTACACTCTGTAGGAAAGTTTTGAGAACCTTGGTGGATATCAGAAGGAAAAGGATTTTCCTTCACACTTTGTATTTTTCTCCCTACCTGATCCCTCCAGAGTTTGGTGTTCTGAAGGAGTAAGTGATGACTTAAGGTTTCTTTGCATAAAACCAATAAGACCAGTAATTAATAGTGGTTTTGTTAACCAAGACTTTGACTGGAATGTCATGCCTGAAAGGCGGCATGTATGGGTTGTAGTCATTACCAGAAAGCCCTGGGGAACTGGGATTGACTTGCTAAACTAGCATAAGCCCAAAAGAAAAGCCTGGTACTTTGGTTGGTTCTGTGGTTAATGGCAGTCTTTCCAGAGAAGGAACGAAGGTTGCTTTCCTGAAAGATAGCCAAAAAGGAACCTGTAGGCAAAATGGAAGCCTCAAGGATTTGAGTGAAACAACCGGTACAGGTGAAGCCAGATGGCAGATGTGTGGCTCTGCTTCTGTGCACTGAGGGGAGTACTGAAAAAGTCAACCTAAATGTTTCCTGTGTGAATTCCAGTAAAGCAGACTTAAAGATCATAGGTGATCCAGGCTGCTCTTAGTGTGTTTATGCAAACAAACATTAATTTTTAAAAAAATTTATTTTAATTGTTGTTGAAGTACAATTTTCTATCTTTCACTCCCATCCGAGCCCAACCACCCAGCCCTCCCCTCCTCCCTCTCATTTCCACCCTCCCCTAGTCTTTGTCCATGTGTCCTTTATACTTGTTCTTGTAAACCCTTCCCCTTTTCCCCTGAAATTCCCCTGAAATTCCCTGCCCTCTCCCCTCTAGACCCTGTCAGTTTATTCCCTATTTCAGTGTCTTTGGTTATATTTTGCTTGTTTCTTTGTTTTGTTGTTTAGGTTCCTGTTAAAGGTGAGATCATATGGTATTTGTCTCTCACTGCCTGGCTTATTTCACTTGGCATAATGTTTTCCAATTGCATCCATGCTGTCAGAAATGGCAGGAGCGCCTTTCTTTCTGCTGCATAGAATTCCATTGTGTAAATGTACCATAGTTTTTTGATCCATTCATTTACTGATAGGCATCTAGGTTGCTTACAACACTGGGCTATTGTAAATTGTGCTGCTATGAACATTGGGGTGTATAGGTTCTTATGGATTGGTGTTTCAGGGTTCTTAGGATAAAATCCCAGCCCTGAAATTGCTGGGTCAAAAGGCAGTTCCCTTTTTAATTTTCTGACAAAATTCCATATTGTTTTCCATACAGGTTGTATCACTCTGCAAACCCACCAACAGTGCACAAGGGTCCCCTTTTCTTTACAACCTCTCCAACACTTGTTTGTTGCTTTGTTTATGAGGGCCATTCTGACTGGTGTGAAGTGGTATCTCATTGTGGTTTTAATTTACATCTCTCTGATAGCTAGTGATATTGAGCATCTTTTCATGTGGCTCTGGATCCTCTGTATATCCTCCTTGGAGAAGTGTCTGTGCAAGTCTTTTGCCCATTTTTTAATTGGGTTGCTTGTCTTCTTAGAGTGGAGTTGTGTAAGTTCTTTGTATAGTTTGGAGATTAAACCCTTGTCTGAGGTATCATTGGCAAATATGTTTTCCCATACAGTCGGTTCTCTTTTTATTTTGATACTGTTTTCTTTAGCCATGCAGAAGCTTTTTATTTTGATGAGATCCCACTTGTTTATTCTTTCCTTTATGTTCCTTGCTGTAGGGGACATATCAGTAAAAATGTTGCTGTGTGAAATATCTGAAATTTTCTTGCCTATGTTCTCCTCTAGGACTTTAATGGTGTCATGGCTTATATTTAAATTTTTTATCCACCTTGAATTTATTTTTGTGTATGGTGTAAGTTGGTGCTTGAGTTTCATTTTTTTGCACGTAGCTGTCCAGTTCTCCCAACACCATTTGTTGAAGAGCCTAGTTTTACTTCATTTTATGTTGTTGCCCTCTTTTCAAATATTAATTGACCATAGAGACTTCTGTTTATTTCTAGGCTCTCTGTTCTGTTCTATTGGTCCATGTGTCTGTCTTTATGCCAGTACCAGAATGTTTTGATTACAGTGACCTTGTAATATAGTTTGGTATCAGGTATTGTGATCTCTCCTACTTTGCTTTTCTTTCTCAAAATTGCAGCAGCTATTTGGGGTCATTTATGATTCCATATAAATTTTTGAAGTGTTTGTTCTGTCTGTGAAATATACCATTGGTACTTACTTTAATAGGCATTGCATTGAATCCGTAAATTGCTTTGGGTGGTATGGACATTTTGATGATGTTAATTCTTCTGATCCATGATCATGGCATATGTTTCCATTTGTTTATGTCTTCCTTGATTTCTTTCTTCAGTGTTGTGTAGTTTTCTACATACAGGTCTTTTACCTCTCTGGTTAGATTTATTCCTAGGTATTTTATTTTCTTTTTGCTATATTGAATGGGATTTTTTTCTTGATTTCTGCTTCTGCTCAGACAGTAAAAATTAAAAGCTGGACTAAAAGTAATCCCTTTAATAACAACGGGGGTGATCTTAGGAAGAAAAATTATGGTTTGAGGAAAATCACAATACTCAGTATTGGACATCAGAAATGGCTCAACTAACTGTCTTGAAAGTTTGATTTTCAATTTACAGGCACAAAGGACCTGTCAAATTGCCACTGTTAAATATCACTGTAGCAAGGGCCTTGTAACAAGATGTCTTCCCAAAACACAGTTTCACAGGCACAGAGACTGGCTTGGGAATTTTTGTGTAAATTAACCTGTGTTCTACCTTCTGTTTTGTAGGGCATATGCCTAGGGCTTCATTACCTGAGCAATTGGTTATAATATAGGCCTCACTTAAGGAGACCATTCTTACCATTGCCCCCTGAGACTCAATGGTTTCACTGAACTAAGTGGTTGAGTTGGGGCAGTCTGTGGACTTCATTTTAGAACTGATTTTCCCTTTTCTGTCTTAAAGGCTTGAACAGAAAGGGCCCAGAAATCTGAAAGGAGGGAAATCCTAATATATACCCCTCAGCACAAGTGAAGTATAGTGGGCCACAAGGGTGTTTGGGTAGATGTAGCATGCCTTGCACACGTTCTCCAGGTAAGCCATTCTTTATGTAAGTCCCTGCCTTTGTCATTTAGTGATTATAATTTAATTGTGCTTCCAACTCTCTTTCCAAATTCATCACCTCCAGAATATGACTAGGATGCTAGCTGTCCAGTAATGCCAGCCTTTAGACATTGAGCTGGCAACTTCCTGGTGACAGCCAACTGACCTGGATTCTGTGAGGTCCTTCCCCTTACAGGAAGGACTCCCTCCA
The DNA here is from genome assembly GCF_019186645.2 of Phyllostomus hastatus. Taxonomy (NCBI): domain Eukaryota; kingdom Metazoa; phylum Chordata; class Mammalia; order Chiroptera; family Phyllostomidae; genus Phyllostomus; species Phyllostomus hastatus. Next base: position 155,762 of record NW_025333922.1, on the reverse strand, counting down.
TGTTACACTCTCCCCACCCCCTTTCAGGGCATCCATGACCCAAGGGTAGGAAGGCTGACATCCATGTCCAGCTGGAAGTAGTTACAAGAAGATGAGACTTTCATCTACTGTCCTTTATATGATTATAAAGGGGTCGTATATCTGAAAGGAGGGATTTGTACCAGGGTGCAGCCAAGAGGGGAGCCCCAAATGGGAATTTGTAATAGGGTCCAGAAGAGCTTGGAGATACTTGGCTCCACACCACAGGGCCACACCTGCCCAAAATGCTGGCAGCTGTGGCCAGTTATGAGAGGAGACAGAAATGGGGCTGCAGAGGAAGATTGGCACTGGGATTTAAACGGAGGCATGACAGCCATCGGGTATCTCTCTTTTGGGTACCACACGTCTGTTTAGGACCATGTGTCTGTTTGAGACCATACAGCTTTAGTGTCTTGGTTGGGACCATGCAGCTTGGATGAGCGTCAGGACCATGAGACTTTGGAAGTGCTCCCTTTTGCTATGTGGAGGGTGCTGGGAGGACTGTGTGCATTTGTGGGGAACATTTTAGTTTGTGTTATTTCAAATAAATAATAAATTCCTTTCCTTTTCACTGATCTCTGGTATTAAGAGACACCCTTCATCAGGTGGCAGACAAAATGAACCCAGTAGGTAGGCAGGAACCCCTGGAGAAAAAGGGGGGGCTCTTTTATATCATTCATCACCCCCTTCTGTAACACTCCTACCCATTGTGACAGCATGGATGTAACTGGAGAGCATTATTCTAAGTGAATAAGCCAGATGGTAAAAGATAAATACCATATAATCTCACTTTTAAGTGGAACCTAATCAACAAAACAAACACGTAAGCAAAATATAATCAGAGACATTGAAATTAATAACAATCTGACAGTAACCAGAGGGGAGGTGACAGAGGATAATGGGGGAGGGTGGGGGGAAGGGTTTTCAGGAACAACTATAAAAGACACATGGACAAAACCAAGAGAGGGTGGGGTCAGGGGAGGGATGTGGGGATGGCTGGGGTGGGGGGACAATGCAGACAACTGTACTTGAACAACAATACAATTTTAAAAAAATAGAAAAATAAAGTAAAATGTAACTTGAAACTTTATGTTGCTTGTGAGCACAACATGTTATGGTTAGGGGTCCAAACTGAAGTTCACAAGCTGCATATGTGATCAGACAGTGTCTTGGTAGCATCAAGACAGTGAGTATACATAACAAATGCCTGACTATGACTAGAATCCATCAAGCCAGTGTTCATTTCAGTTAGCAAAACATGTATAAAGGACCCATGGACAAAACCAAAGAAGGGTAGGATTGAGGGTGGGAAGTGGGGGTGAGGGTGGGGTGGGGGAAAGTGGTGGCAGGAAAATAAAGACAACTGTACTTGAACAACAATAAAAAAATCCTAAATTAAAAAAAATGAAATACAGCTAGAAACAAGAACCTCTTACCTGTGGATATCACTTCATGTTTCTTACATTTGAGTGCCCTAATGTCTTTGAAAGATAAACAGGCCAGATGTTACCAAAAGTCTTTAGATATAGAAATCAGGCTCTAGTTCTGTGGTCAACCTGATAAGCAAGTTCAGCCAAATATCACATAAAAGAGACACTGGGGATGTTAATTGTGCATGTGTGTGGATGGATAACTGCCCTGTTATAGCACAGTCCCTTTCACCATTTCTTTTCTTTTCCTTTTTTTCCTATACATCAGCATTCTTTCTGAAGCACCTGTTTATCCATTGAGGTTTTGCAGCATTTCCTCTAGTTGAACTAGCTTCCCTGGTCAGCTTAACATTTTGGAAAGGCCATTCAGGTAACTTCCCACAATGGCTGGGACCCTCCAGAGGACCTGGACAACTAGAAGTGATTGACTAGTCTGTGGCACACAGTTCCTCATCTTGTGGAGTTCATGGGCAGAAGCCTGCCTTGAAGCAGTCCTTTCTTGGAAGGAAATATGTAAGGGTAACAGAAGAGAGATAACCTCTGGCCTCACAAAGTTTCCAGACTTCTTGGGTAAGCATATGAGGGAATTTAACTATTCTTATGAAACAAGAGAGCAGGGCAGGTATGCCTCTTTGAAGAAAGGCAGTTAAGCTAAGGTGTGAATAGGAATGAGATTTGGTCAAGAAAACCTAGTCAGCATTGTGATGACTCCAAGAGAAGTTAGTGTAACAATTACTGGCTCTTTCTCAGTCAAGTGTTAAATGCCAGCATTTTCTTGTTTCAGCACATTGATTTATTGTCACTCAGCCTCATTGCAGAACTTCTCATTTCAAACAGGGCCCTAGGTCACAGATCCTATTGAGTGTCACTTTATTCCCTAAGGCATGAGCTCAGGGGTTTTACGGTTTCTACTTTTGTCCAGAGAAATAAAATATAAGTGACTTAAAGGCAAATACCACTAAGTGACAGTTGTGAAAATATCCCACCTATATGGTCAGAGGTCAGCAAAGGATAAGGCATTATGAAACAATAGAGCTTCTAGAAGACTAAGCATGGGCTCTCCAAGCCAGGCTCTGCTTTCAGCAATACCCAGGAGCCTGAAAAAGCATGGCCATGGATTCCAAGTGATCTTGCAGAGTTTGGCATTCATGCCTATAGGGACTGTCAGCCAGGACACAGTGGGAACAATTACAGAAAAGAGTTTGAGATGTAAGACTCAGAGAGGGTCCCAAATTGGAGGCCTTCATATGAGTACAAGGGCTTGTATGAGAGGGAGAGAATGACAGACAAAGGGCCCAGGATTTGGAGGTTTCTATCTCAATGAGACCATTTGAAGCAGTGTGTAGGTAAAGCAATCAACACCCAAGCTCAGCACTTGGTAGTGTGCAGTGAGTAGCAGTAGGGTTTTTTTGTTTGTTTGTTTGTTTTATTATCAAGAATTGTGAAAAGTCCAGCCATTCAGACAGGGATGGGTAAATAGTAAAAAGCACAAAGAACACATAATAGATGGAGTTGAACTGACAGAGTAGCAGGTTTGGAACATGAGAAAGCATGATTTAACAGGGAAAAGTTAGGAATGTCACAGTGGGGAAGAATGTGTGCACAACAGCGTCCCATGGATGCAGACCCAAGCCCCAGTGGCCTCAACAGCAAAGAGGCACTCCTGACACTTTGTTGATGATCCTGTAGATCCAGTGCCTGGCGATGCCTCAGCAGCCTCCACCCGTGCTCATGGCTGGTGACTTATCCTCAGTTTTCAAGCACCAGCTGGTCTGAAGAAACGAGGCAGTAATTAGAATAAGTAGGACAAATAATCACAGTTAATTAATGAATCACCATTTTCCCCTGAGCACTATGGAGGGTTTAACAAAGACTGTGACTCCTAAAATGCTACTGACAATAAATATTCTTGAAATTGTGTGGCACTGCCCCTTTCTAGGGGGCAGCTAGTTAAGAGAAAATCAACTTTCCCTTTTTTTAAATTTAGCTGATCTGGTCAATTTGGACACTTATTTAACTGAGTTTTTAAAAATAAGATCCTGGAGTTTAGACAGTGTTGTAACAGGATGAAGCTAAAAGGGGGCCCCAAATAGGGATTTGAAATGGGGTCCAGAACTCAAGGTATCCAGGAAATATTAGAAAGGTATGTAGGATGTCCTCACCCCCACCCCATGGGTGTGAGCTGGGGGAAGAGACACAAGGAGCAGGAATATGCAGAGCTATTTTGTACAGCCACGGCTTTGCTGCTAACCTCTGGCATGGTCATTTAACATATCTGTAACCTTTAACTGGTTTCATAGGTATTTTAAATAGCTGTGGCCATGCTTTGAACGAGGGGGATAGAAGTGACTTCCACCCAGGATATACCTGGGGGGCAGCTCCCTCTAGTTATAGTGCCTACGTGAGGGCTTGGAAAAGATTGGTTCCATGACATGGGGCCACACCTGTCAAGACTTATGATAGCAGCCCAGTAAACCTGGAATAATACAGGAATGCTGGCAGGTATAATTGATTGTAGGAGGAGTTGGAAATGGGAGTGCAGAGGAAGGTTGGCACAGGGATTTAAACCCAGACTCGACAGCCATGTGAGGGAGAACCACGTGGCTTTGGCAAAGTGGGGACCCTGTAGCTTTGGAAAGAGAGACCACGTGGCTTTGGGGTGCTCCCTTTTGCCAAGTGGCTTAGGAAGGAGAGACTTTGCCTGGAAGAAAAGAGGTGAAAGGACTCTTGCTGGTGGGCCATGAGAAGGTGCCACATGGCATTGGATTAACTGGAGATCATGGTGGTGACACAGCTGATGGTGCCAGGAGCCTGAATCATGGACTTCTGCTTCTTTTCCTGAGATACAATACTTCAGATGAGTGCAGAGGGAGAAGGAAGGACTGTGTGCATCTGTGGGTATTCTAAAGGACTTTAATATTTTAATGAATACATTAGGTCACTACTCTAAGTTTGTATAGCTTTAAATAAATATTTTTTTTCCTTTTCACAAATCTCTGGCATTGAGAGACATCTTTCCTCTGGCATTGGGCATAGTAAACCTAATTGGGGGGTCCTTTCAGTAATGGTAAATTGTACCTCCCCTTGGGTCTGTTCTGTAACAGTGTGACAATGTGAAGACATTACAAATGTACTTTCTGAAAAATTTTAATTGTTCAAGTACAGTTGTCTGCCTTTTACCCCCATCACAGCCCACACCCAGCCCTCTACACCTCCCTCCCATTTCACCCCCCTTGTTTTTTTCCATGTGTGCTTTATACTTGTTCCTACAAATGTACTTTTTATAGTCAAACCACACAAATAGCCTCATCCTTAAAAGAAGGAAAAAATACTAGTGTATTTATTTTCCTTCACTCTAGATCCTGGACTACAGAAAGATTCTAATATTTTAGCAAACATTACATTCTGCTGCGGGGCCACATAGAGAATATGGGATTCATACCTATGATATAGATACTGTGCTAGATAGGTTCTATAAATTATTTTTCTATTTAATATTCATGATAATTATATAAAGTAGGTATTTAGGTACCTAAGAGAAATCTGAGAGTTGGATTGATTATGTACCTTGCCTAAGACTACAGAGAGGAAATGATGGACAGGACTCAAGTCAAGGGGTTCTAACTTCAGATTATACTCTTCAACATGAATCCAAGTAACGCTACTACTAGCTTTGTCTTGTTAAGAATTGATAGTCATTGCACCTCTGCTGAGGGTCATTTAACTGAAAATTAAAGCCTGACTAGCTATGAATTAAGACGCATGTATAAAATCTTTCTTTGTCAGACTGTACTTCAAATCCTATTCCTCTTGCTCTCTGAATTCCAGAAAGTCAAGACACTGAGCTGCTGACATTCAATTAAGGAAATATTAATTCTGAAAAATGAAAAAAGAAGCCCCATTTTTTCTAGTTGGGTACATTATTGAGGGGGCCAAGAAAGTTTTCCTACATCAATATATAACTTTTGGGATATTGATTTTAAGGTGAGTGTTGAAAATAAAATGTCCAAAAGAAACTTTGACCCTTCTCCTTTACCTCCTTGAAGGAATGCAGATAAAACAAAGCAAAACAAAACAAAACCTTGCTTCAGGAAAGGAATCTTAGAATATTCATTTTAGTATATTCACTTTAGTGTGTATGAATTAAGTGTGGACAGGGAGAAAACTAGCAGAATCTGTCTGTTAGACATCTCTCTGTGTCCCATGGTTCCTAGGTGACCCAGCAAGATTATTTACATGTGTGCTCTCTCTCATTGACCTGGAAATTGCTCATTGTCCATTTGAAATCCTAGACCCCTGCCTCCTTCTCCTTAGTCCAGAATGGCATATAAGCTACAACTACCCAATGGGTCTTGAGTCTCATATTTTTATGGCTCCCCTGCATGTACATCCATAATAAAATTTAGACAGCTTCTCCTTTTAATCTGTCTCACTTTAATTTCCTCATTAACCCAGACAGAAAAACTTAGGAAAGTATCATCAATTATATCCCAGACCAACATTAATAAATATCAACAATGTTGGAAGTCCATCTATGTGGGACAAAGAGCCTCTGCAAAGCCTCAGCTCAGCTGTGCCATTGCTTTAGACCTTCCAGTGTTAGCAAGTAACAGGATTTGCAACGTGAGGTCAAAGTCATGTACAGAGAACTGAAGAAAGTTGGCAAAAATAATATTCCTCATTGAGAGGAGCCCATGATCTAGCTGACACAGGTGCACAAAAAAACAAGTTAAAACCATAACTTCTAGTTCCTCATGACTTCAGGAAAATGGCAACATTATCCATTACACTGTTTTCTCTCAAATTCTAATGAGTATATAATCAGATGATGACACCTTATGTTCATCTTACTTTTCAAGCAAGAAAAGCTAGCATTATACAAATTCTCTTATTTACATCCCATTACAAAGTTATAAAGTAGACAATATATATTCCCATTATGAAGGGAAAAAAAAAGAAAAATAAAATCTGGCAGGGATTAAGCAATCATAAAATGGCCACAGTCAAAAGCTGTCAGAATTGGGATTCACAGTTTTCTTTAATGATAAAATTTCAGGCACCTGAAAATGACTGTGTGTATGTAAACACACACACACACACACACACACACACACACACACACACACACACACACCTTGAAGAGTGGAATGATGTCAGGACTTTCCAAATCACACCATATTGTCACAGGTGGGCACAGGTAAACATGTTCTTAGTGATTGGGACAAAGAATTGAACCAAACACCCAGAGTTTATAGCAGAGAATATGGGAGCAGACCAACTCTAAGCAGAGACTGACCTCATGGGCTGGAGGGACTCTATTCTTATAGGGCGGATCCTTCCTGGCTAGTTTTGGTGGACTTTACTGTGCAAGTACAAGTAGTTGTATTACTTTAAAGCTACTGTGCATGTGGTCTCCCATGATCCTCCCCAACTGGCCACCAGGGAAGAGGGTCCCATAATGCTACTGAATTGACCCCTGTTTTTCCTGGGGTCCCCCTGTACTAGGTTTGCCTTTCCCTATGCCAGACAATTATAGCTCTCCATGTTAGCGATTGGTGAAAAAAAAGGAGTTATTTATTCAAGTTATACGGACTAAAAGTAATGACTTAATATCTTCGTCAAAATCCCAAAGTCCCTTAAAACACCCACAAACACATACAGTCCTTCCTTCCCTGCTTTGCCCAGTCTGGGGTACTGTATCTCAGGAAAAGAAATAGAAGTCCATGGCTCAGGTAGTCCCCGGTTCTTCCCAGTAATCCGTGCTCAGCTGTCAGGCCTCCCTTGGTTCCTAGCACCATCAGCTGTGTTGCCGGGATCTCCAGCTAAAGCTGCGTGGTGGTTCTCTGCTAAAACTGCATGGTGATTCTTCTTATGGCTGTGGCAGGGTAGGGGGTCTCCCTATGCTAAAAGTGTGTGGTTCTCCTTACATGGCTGCAGGCGCGTGATCCTCTCTCTACTGCCACAGCCGCGTGGCTCCCTCCTTACATGGCTGCAGGAGTTTCCACTCAGCCAAAACCACATGGTTCTCTCTTCAATGGCCGCTGAGTCTGGGTTTAAATATCCTTCCAGCTTTACTGGGCTGCCATCATGAGTCTGGGCAGGGGTGGTCCCATGTCATGGAGACAATCATCTCCAAGCTCTCACGCAGGCACTGTAACTAGGGGGAGTTGCCTCCCAGTTACATCTTGGGGGGCAGTTCCTTTCATCCCCCTGGCTCAGAGCCTGGCCACAGCTATTTATTGTATCTATGCAACCAATTAAAGGTTATAGATGTGTTAAATGACCACGCTAGAGGTTAGCTGCAAAGATTAGTTGTTATGCAAAACAGCTCTCAATGGCCCTGCTCCATGGGTCCCTTCCCCCAACTCACACCTGTGGTGGAGGGTGAGGACATCCTATATATCTTTCTAATATTTCCTGGATACCTTGAGTTCTGGACCCCATTACAAATCCTTTTTTGGGGGGCCCCCTGGGTGTACCCTCCTACAATATCACTATGTCTAGATTTATGATGTTATTGCCCAGCTACCATTTTGAAATATGACTTTTAAAAATATAATTGGTAGTGGAATTTTGAAACTGTAAGAGGGCTCAAGATCATATTAGTCAAATTATTCATTGTTTTATACAAAAGGAGTCAAAGCTCCCAGGGTAGTGCTGAATTACACATAAACCACAGTAAGCTATTGGCTGAACTAAGATTTGCATCAAATGGACTGTGTTCCAAGCTCTGTGTTTATCCTGCTCTTAGCTCTCTGCTGGAGAGATTGTTACAGAATGGTCCCAGGAGGGCAGCCAAGATACTGTTACCAAAACAAGCCCTCTCCCCTGCCCTGGGGTCTTTCTGTACTATGGTTCTTTGCTTGCTGCCCTTAGGAATTGTGCCTCTCAATGCCAGGGTTTGGTAAAAAGGAAAGGAACTATTGATTCAGAAGTTATACAGGTTTAGAGTAATGGCGAGTGTTGTCATTAAAGTCCCAACGCCCCTTAAAAGACACACAAATGCACGCAGTCCTTCCTTCCCCCCTTTGCTCAGTCAGGCTGTGACAGGGAGCAGCCAAGGGGGCCCCAAATAGGGATTTGAAATGGGGTCCAGAACTCAGAGTGTCAAGGAAATAATAAAATATAGTATGCCCCTCCCCCCATCTGCCCACAAGTCTGAACTGGGGCGTGGGACACATGGAGAAGGGCCACTGAGAGTTGTTTTACACAGCAACAGTTTTGCAACTAACTTCTGACACGGTCATTTAACATATCTATAACTTTCGACTGGTTTCATAGATATGTTAAATAGCTGTGGCCCTGCTTTGAGCCAGAGAGATGGGAGTGACTTCCACACAGGATGTAATTGTGAGGCAGCACCCCCTGGTTACAACACCTGTGTGACAGCTTGAAGTAAGAGGATTCATGTGACTTTGGAGTAAGGAAGGACCACATAGCTTTGGTGAGAGAGGGAGAACCATGCAGCTTTGGGGCTCCCTTTGCCACACAGCTTAGGAAGCTAGAAAGCAAGATATAGCAACAATGTAGAGCTATCTTTTAGCAGTTTGGAAGAATGCAGGAGAGATGCTTCGGGAAGGAAAGGGGTGAAAGGACTCTGCTGGTGGGCCATGAGAAGGTGTTTGGATAAGAACTAGAGATTGCAGTGGCCACACAACTGATGGTGCTGGGAACTGAGGGAGGCCTGTCAGTTGAGTACGGACTACTGGGAAGAACCAGGGACTGCCAGAGCCATGGACTTCTATTTCTTTTCCTGAGATACCATACCCCAGACTGGGCAAAGCGGAGAAGAAAGGACTATGTGCATTTGTGGGTATTCTAATGGACTTTGGGATCTCAATGAAGACATTAAGTCATTACTTTAAGTCTGTACAGCCTTTGAATAAATAATTCCTTTCCTTTTCACCAATCTCGGGCATTGAGAGCTATAATTCCCTGGTGGCATGAAAGGCGAACCTAGTACAGGGGGACCCCTGAGGAAAGGGGGGTCCATTTGGTAATAATATTTTGTCCGCCACCCCTCTGGGTCCATTCCATTACAAGGTCAGCCTCAGAAGATGCCAAATCAGAAGCACTGTCCTCCAGAAGAAAAAACAGAAATCCACAGCTCAATTCTCCCGATTCTTCTCAGTAATCCTTGCTAGGCTATGCAGGTTTCCCACTCCCAGCACCATCAGCTGTGTCATTGTGATCTTCAGTTCTTAATCCAAAACCATGTGGCACCTTCTCATGGCCCACCAGCAAGAGTCTTTTCATCCTTTTCCTTCCCCACAAGGTCTCACATTATCATTGTTGGGAACAAGGAAATTAAGAACTAAGTTTAACCTTAATAGACAAGAACCACATTGTAGCTAAAAAGAAATGATAAAAGAGACAAAGTACAGTCAAAGCAAACATCCTGTGTCTAGCAGACGCTCTCCCCTGGGTAGGCTAGATAAGCAGTGCTTTGTAGTTTTTAATGAGAAAATAGAAAACTAGCTAGCTAGAACCAGGAGATTACTAGGTTAATGAACAAACATCCTGCCTTCCCGCCTTATGAAAGAATGCTTGGTTTGAAATTCCCGCGCGCAGTCTTTGTAAGCGAATTACTAACTGCCACGTCTGCTTCTGTATAACGCTTGCTTGCCTGCCCATATATAAGAACGTAGTTGTAAGCGTTCGGCGCGGCTCTTGTTTGCAGCTCCTTGCGGGCACTGTGTCGCTGGACACTTTGAGAGTTCGCCCCTGCGCAGGTTAAACTTGGCCAGTAAAGTAATATCTTTGATACCCTGAAAGTCTCCGATATTCGTTCTCGAGTTTGCTGGATGCTACAATTATCTCTCATTGCCTTGCATTATACTCCATCCCTAGTCCTGCATTGTCTCATCCCTCATGGTAGTCCACCTTTAGTTTTAAATCCCAGCCTGAAACTACCTCTATAACCCCATTCCAACTCCTCCCAAAACTGGCTACACTTGCTGGAACTCCCACAGTTTTCAGCCTTTCTGTGCTGCCATAGTTATTCCGGGCAGATATGGCCCCAGATAGCCCTCTGACATGGAGCAAACCATCTCCAAGCTTTCACACAGGAACTGTAACTCAGGGTAGCTGCCTCCCAGTCATGTCATGGGTCAAAGCTATGCATACCTTCTGGCTTCATTCTGGCTGGATGACTAATCTGCTCTTATTGATACACAAAATAACTGTTTTTGCATATCCAGTATGAAGCTGGCCTGCGAAATATCTCTTAATGGCCCTGTTCCATGTGTCCCTTCCTGCAGCCAGGCTTATTATCCTATATTCTGGAATACTGCAAGTTCCAGATCCCATTACAAGATAGCATAGCATTCACACACATGCTCACAGATACAAAATAATGAAAAAGTTATTTTTCACCCCAGAATCAATTTTCTTCTATTGAAATCTCCACTTATTTTTCTCCTGGAATGCCCAGGCATTCAGTTAATTAGAAACCTCAGTAGGGATGAAGAAAAGATTATTGGACATATAAACTGGAGGAAAAGCCAGGAAAACTCTCACACCTGCCTGTTGATTTGAACACCCACTTAGCTGCCCTCCACTTTCCTTACTCCCCTGTGATCCTCCTAAAGAAAAGCATTGCTATTTGCTTATTGTGGGCACTGGCACAGCATGCACCCTTGGAAGCTCTGTGAGTGACAGGCACTGAGAGTCTGGCAGTCTACCTGGAAGGGAAGCAACCTCCTGGAAAATGGAGGCTACTCTGTCTTCAAAAAATGAAAGAAAGAAAGAAATTGAGGAGTAAATCGGTAACAATTCAGTGCTACACCTAAGCAGTCACAACACAGTAACTGCCCTAGAACTTAGGACAGATAGTGATCTGTCCGTCCATTGAGGCTTCCAAAGCATCTTCCGAACTAAGCCCTGGACTCTAGCAACCACCTTGCAGTGTGCTTGTGGGAGGAGGGGTGGTGCTTCTTGTACAGAGCTGGAGCTAGCTCAGCGTTCCACAGAATTAGAGGAAATAAAGGGGTTTTTTTTATGGGCCCTATACCTATTACCCTTGATCCTGGCTTTCCACAGCCTTAGGGATGTGTGGAGCTTGCATTTCTATTCCCACTAGAGATACGAAGGTGGTGTCTGCACTGTGGCCAGGGTGAGCAGATGATTCAGCCCTCAGATAAGCTCCTGGTTAACATGAATGGGGCCTGAGGCTCAGGCTGCCTAGTTAAGAAAAGTAGGTTTCCTCAGCTACACTGCATCCCTCTGAGACAGGAGACAGCATAGGAAGAACTCTGAGACTGCAATACTGTCTCTGGACAGCATTTAGCTCCCTGGTTGCCAGGAAACACTTTTACCAATTAGGTAGAATAAATAGTAAACCAAGGCAGGAAGAAGGAAGGAGACAAGTCTCACATGTTAACTCAGAAACCCTAAGCCTGATCTGATAATATTGCCAGGTGTTCCCACATCACAAGAAACACTATATTAGCAAGGAAAAAGGAAAGTCCTTGAAATTCTATGTAACATTTCCACTATCTGGGAAAGAAAGCCTTGAAACTGTGCTTTCATCCCAAGGCCTGAATGTGGGAGAGGGTCCATGGTGCCCAAAGAAAGAGTCCATAAAACAACTTTGGTTAATTGCCTACCTCCAGTTACTGTTTTACAAGGGAGTCCCTGATGCTTACAGAAAGAGCCCATAAATAACTTTGGTAAGTGCCCCAATTTTAATTAACTGCCTCCTGTCATGTATTTGTTTTACAACAAGATGAACAAATGGGGTCTGGAGCAAAGATAAGGATTTGGGCTAACACACCCCCACACATACCTAAGTTTGGATAGTCATGTTCCCCCAGGAAAGCTGGCACCACATTTACCTGTTAATCAATATGTAATTTTTTTCCTCCTATCCCACCAACTATATAAGTCCTGAGAACAAAGGACTCGCTCTTTCTTGGGTGCTCAGGGTGCTCTTGGCTCTCAGGCCACAGGGCCTCTGGCCACTCAGCCTCAGGCTGCCCAGGGGCTTGCCACCCTGGTCTTCAGCCTCTCTTGCTTTTCTCACCCTGCTTTACCCTGAAATTTTGCCTTTCATCCCCTACTCTATCCAGTCCTGTTCTCTTCCATGGGAACAGGCCACTAATAAACTGATTATATACTACTAGATTTGCTGATATATACTTCTTTACATGTGTCAGCAAGAAGAACCACGTCTCTCCTGTCAATACCTCCATCCTCCCCCAGGACATGCCTCAGCCACACTGTGTCACTCTCATCCCTGACATCCCCACACTGTGTCACTCTCATCCCCACATCCCTGTGGCGCACCACAGATGGAGCATTGACAGCGCCTCAACCTGGGTCTTCCTGGGTCACGAGGAACATAGGAGTCCTTGGCCAAATTACTTCCCTTTGTCCCCCATTTGTGTCCTGTGTTAAATGGATATTGGGTCAAAGGAGGGTTTTTAAAAATATGAAATCCATCTCCAAAGGAAAATTTATAAGTAAGCCCTGCATCTGGAACAAATACAAATTATTCTGATGGAGGCAGCAGGAAGACAGGGTGTATGCAAGAATTAGGAATACACTGCAAGAAATCTGCAAAGGCCTAGTATATGCATCAGAAAATGACCGACTCATTCAGAGCATCCGAGACATTCTTTCTTCCCTCATTTTATATATTTATCTTCTTTTCCCTTAGATTGTCAAATTTTAAAATGATAACAAACAACACAACAAAAGATGTCTGATGTGAATAAATCAAATTATACTTACTTTTGCCATATTGACAAGAAATATATTTTTAGAAGATTTTTAGCAATTAGTTTATGTGTGCCATAAAATGAAAAAAGTTGAAAGTCGCTGGTGTATAATATACAAGATGAGGAAAATATTTTCTCTCCTCTATTCTCTGCCTTTTCTCTTTTGCTTTATTTTTATTAAGTTGAAAGAAAAAGTCCTTTTTCCATTTTTCTCATAATTCAAGTCACAAATATTTATGATAGCCTCAATATATGACCAATGACTTTAATACATTCCAAATTAATTTCAAATGCATTTCAAATATTGAAAATATGTCCAAGTGAGGAGCTTTAACTTATAATTTACTTTTAAGATGGCAGCTGAATCACAAGTTATAAATTAGAATCCTTTGGCATTATTTTCACTTTGTCTACAGAGGATACTATGCTTAATAGCTTGAATCATGGGCCATGTTGAAAACCAGAGTTGTAGAAATTCGGGCAATTTCTACAACTTAGTAATTTTAGTAATCTTTCAAAATTTTGTTAACTGTAAAATGGTTCTAAAATCCCTTATCTCTTGAAAATGCTGTAATACTATCTCTTGAAATAGTGTAAATGTGTAAAATACTGTGTGTTTCAAACATTATAAAATTTTTCAGAGTTTATCCTCAAAGAGATAAAGCAGAATTGTGTCTACACAATAATAAATACTTGAGTGCAAACAAGAACATAAATGATATATGTGAATGTTGCCAAAAATATGCATTCAGATTTTTAAGATAATCTTTTACTTCTTTAGTGTACAAAGATTTAGATTTTAATGTCTTAGATTTAGTCACATGGCACAATCAACCTCAACATGTGTCTACCCAAAATACAAATTTCTCAAAAAAGTCAAAACTATGAATTACTGCATTGATCAAAACATTCATAGTTGGTTAAAAATGATCCAAAGATATGAAAACAGCTTGTATCAAGAGAAGAAAACCCTTCAGTGTCTAGTCATTCTCACTATTGTCCTGGAATTACAGAGGATTGGAATGGGAAGTGCTCTTACCCAGGAGACACATGATAGGAGTTAAGAACATGCACAATATAAGCCAGTAGACTTGGCTTTCTGCCCAGGCCAGTCATTTATGATCTCTCTCTCTCTACAAATTACCTAATGTCATTAAACTTCAGTTGGTTCAACCATAACATGAAGTTAACAACACCAACCTTACAGGGCTTTATAGAGATTACATTAAAAATATATACAATATGCTTGGCAAAATAGCAGAGCTAAGAGTAAAAATGTGATCATTTTCCTGTAAGACAGTACTTATTATAAAGGTGATAGCGTGATCATCAGAGGCAATAGGATGCAGTATATTTTTCAGAAAAAATATACATTTACTGAATAATAGACACAGTTGAAAAATATTTAACAAAAGATGAACAGAAAATAAATATTAACACTGAACATTACAGACATTCTGGCATGAATATGAAAAACAGTCCATCTCTCTTACAATATCATCTCTCTTGGTAATGTTTGATTGAATAACAATATCAAACTTCCTGGGGTAAGTTAAAATTTTTATAAATTTTCCTGAAATTTGATCTCTGTATTATTATTTGAAATGATCAAATAATAATAAAATTTATTATTTTTGTTTGTTTTATGTTGCTCACTAAAAGGTGTCTGTATCTGAAACCATAAGATTTAAGATTTCACATATTTTGCCTTGCATTTTGGGTCCTGTTGAGGAATGCTTAAAACAAGTGATGGTCACAGTATAGTAGTCTCCCTTTATCCCACAGGGGATAAGTTCCAAGGCAATCCAGTGGAAGCCCGATACCATGGATAGTTGAAGCCTATATATAATACCTATTGTCAACAGAAATTCCAGAAGACCATTTTGGAAGACAAAAAAGAGTTTTATTTTGACTTGCCAAATAGGCAGACATACCCTTCAGCACATACCAAAGTTACATTCAGAAGAGGGAGGGTCAGAAACCACAGAGAGCTGATCTTGAATTGAATGTGTTGGTACAATCAGTGAAACTGCTTTCAAGTATGTTCAAACATGTTGGAGATTGGTCTGGGCTATGGTGCATCTCCAGGTTCTGCTGACTCAACAGGTAGAATCAGGAGATATGGCCAAGGACAAGGGCTTTATCGAATATGAGTATGGGGTGGTAAGGCATAGTCAGCAGTGTGTAATTGCAAGGCATGACTAATGCAAAAGTCTCCCTTGAAGTCTGCAAGTTAAACTGGCAAAACAAGTTTTGTGGTTAAAGGAGTAATTCAGGGAGTGCAGTTCATTACATAGATTCAGAGTTTAAATCACAAAACTGCTTTTAGTCACTTCAGCAAGGCCAGAGATCAAATTTCAGAAAGGTCTAAACATTTGGTCACAAAATTGTGGTATTAGAATCCTATCATAGAGTTTTATTTATAAATTAGGCACAGTAAGGGGTTAACAACCACTAATAATAAAATGGAACAATTATAAGAATATGCTGTAATAAAAGTTGTGTGAATGTGGTCCCTCATTCAAATAACTGGTCTGATGACTGAGAGGGCTACTGAGTTGCTATCAGGTGGGAAGCATACACAGCATGGATAGGCTGCACAAAGGGGTGATTAATATCCAGATGGGACAGAGCTCAACTGTGGTGAGGAATGTGCATCACAATATTTATTATGACACAGAATTTAAAACTTATGAATTATTTATTTCTGAAGTTGTCCATTTAATATTTTTGGACCATGGCTCACAGCAGGTAACTGAACTGAGGAAAGTGAAACCACAGTTAATGGGGGCACTACTGTACCAGAAAATATGACCATAGTTGTAAAACTCTCCAGATGCACTGGCTACAATGGCTTCATCTAGGACCTCAAAGCCACACATTTCCTGAAAGTTTGTTCTGGCTTTTCTCTTCTGAACTGGGGGCACCCTCTCAGGGCTCCAAGGGACAGAATATTAACCCCAATCCCTGATGCTGACTTGAGACTCATTCCATTCTGCTGCTCTTCTTTCTCTCCCCCAACTTCCATAAAGAATGTGGGATTCCATTTTCTTATTCTAAAGACTTATGTTGGGGAAGAAGATGGAGGCGAGATAGGTGGGAGTAGAGTCCACTTCCCCCTGAGCATGGGTGGAACACCTAGCTGATCTTCTGAGGAACAGAGTAAACAGCCAACGGTATCCCAGCATATATGAAGGTTGGAGACCAAAATTATAGAGAACATTGAAACATCAGACAGTAAGGAGATTGCTTTGGGACGATAAAGTCTCTGGGATCAGAGCAGGGACCAGGGCAGCTGTAGTTGGGTCTGCTGCAGGATTCTTGCTAGAAAGCCAGGTCAATGGCTCCCTCCTCTGCCAAACAAAGAAGTTTGAACAGCACCAGGATGAACCTGGATGCTTGAAGTCGTTGGGGGAAATAAGGACAAAGTGGCAAACAGGGGCACTGTGTATCCAAAGAGACTGTGGATGCCGGCTGGGAAGAATTGGGGCATGCCAGACCCTGACCCAGATAATCTCCAGTCTGGTTGGAGAGTTGGGCTATGTGAGAGTCCAAGCACTTGTTTGGAGTGATAGGCTTGAACAGGAGGAATTTTTTCAAAAGAGGCACTCAGTGGCTGTTTAGGGAATTCTCCCACAGCAGCCACCCCTGCCTCCCTGCTGCAAGGTTGTGGCTGTGCCCCTACCTACCCTCAGCCCCAGCAGTGGAGGGAGCCCAACCCTAGTGTTGCTCCACTGACCCAGCAGCCCCCACCCCCAGTGGCTGCCACCACAGCACCAACACCTTGCTCCTCCACTGCAATCCTGCTGCAGCAGCTGAGGCCAAGCGTTCATGCCTGCAGCCCCAGGGGCAGAGCACACTTAACCCCTGCCCAGGGGCACCAGACACCTGTCCCGATAGCCCCAGCTGCAGCAGCATAGGAGGCACATGCCCATGTCCACTTCCACAGACATGAGGGTGCCTCCACCCAGTGGAGGTGACTGGCATTAATAGGAAGGCAGAGATGCCCCTGAATGGGACAGCAGCAGGGCTTAAGGAGTAAGCAATCCCCATAAAGACTTAACTCAGTGGGGGAGCCAAGCTACCCTGAAGAGACTCAGAGTTCCTAGCATCTAGGACAACAAAGAGCAAGAAGGTGGTATGTGAGTTGCCTCTAACTGGTGAAACTCAAGACAGCACAGCTCATGGACTCAAGGTGTAGAATGGGTGAAGAAGGGTACGGGAGACCCAGCAGTGAACTGAGGAACTGGGCAGGAAGCTAGGCAACTACAAAAAGAGTGGCTCACTTGCTGAGAGCCAACCCAGCCCTGCTGTCTGACACAGTTATAGAGGGAGCTGCACGTCCACACAGCAGACACAGTGGGGGAAAGTACCTGGCACTCCTCTGTTTAATCATTGTATTACTACCTGTGCATAGGGTCTATGTGATTTACCATGGGACTGGGACAAATGGCAATTCCACAGAAGAAATACAGTTCTTCAGAAGTAAGCAAGAAAATGATAGCTCATTGGAGAGTGACTCCCCACCAGAGTGTCCTCCTAAGTGGGTGAGAGAGTTCAAAGAATGGGAATGGAAAAGACTCCTAGGATTACTCTCTACAAAAGCCCCTTCACCCACCCTTATTACACAATTCTTCAAAACCAGGGCTCTGGGAGCTAGACATAGATTCAGGAAACACATGTGGTCAGCATTGTACCAGTATCCATGGTCTGTTCCCCCTCTAACTCCTAGGCCCACTGATCCCCCTTTACCCTATACCAGAATCTATCATAAAGGAACACAATGGAAAAATCTAAATGGATATTGGACAGATTATTAATACACACCCCTTCTATGAAATGCTTAAGCAATCAGGGCCCCATGGTGTTTGTTGCCTAAAGAGGTCAGACATCAAAGATGGGAAACAAATAATAAAAATACATCAACATCGAGGTGAATGGGAGGCAGCCAAATGGACTGAGCAACACAAAGATTATTACTTGCATAGAAAGACAGGGTTCTGGCGCTGAAGTGAGAAGTGAGAGACAGATACTAACCACATTGACCACGAAAGCCTTCTGCATGGCCTATGTCAGTGAGCTAAAACAGTCCTGTGCCCATCTACGTTGCCGGCTTGCAACTTTAGAGCTAAAAAGCTTACACAATAATATGCAATAGACAGCTGCTTCCTGTTTTCTGCAGAACAATGACAAAGCAAATATGCCTTAAAACCTCATTTTTTTTATTGCTTTCACATATGCCAAATGTATACACCCAACTGTATAAAAATAAAGAACTCAAGAGCCCAGCAGAGATGCCTGGCTGTTGAGCTTGAAACTGCACCTCTCGTGTCATCCCTCCACTGATGCCGTCCCTCCATTGGGAATCCCTGGACCTGCTGGAGCTGGACTCTGGCACTCACTCCTGTGCCTCATCCCCACAAAACCACAGGAAGGGAGAAAAGCAAATCCAATGTCCTTCCAGCCTGCTATAGCCAGGAAGACCATAAGAACTGGCTTGGCTGGTTTAAAGCCAGCAGGATGCTTTTTTTCCCTTCTTCTTTGCTTTCTTACTTTCTTTTTTTTTTTAATTCCTATAAGTAAGACAATAAAACTTGTAGCTGTGAAAAGATCAGAGTTAGACCAAAAGAGGGGTAACCCCAACAACTAAGACAGTGAGACAAATTTCACTTTGCTATTCCAGAGACCATGCAAGTTATTATATATTTGTGTTATTATTTTTCATTATTTTTACATCTTTTATTTTATTAATATTTTTAAAAATTATCTTCTTCCTGTTTAGTCTTCTTCACTTTGTTTGTTAAATTGCATTGTTAGACTGGTTTTCCTTGTTCTGTTTTTCATAGTGTATTTTTTTTTTAAATTTATTTATTTTCAGAGAAAGGGGAAGGGAGGAAGAAACAAAGGGAAACATCAAAGTGAGAGAGAACATCAGTTGGCTCCCTCACATGAGCCCCCATCCCAGACTCCTGCCCTGCAACCCAGGCATGTGCCCAGAGTAGAGAATCAAACTGGATACCTTTTGGTTCACAGTCTGGCATTCAATCCACTGAGTCACACCAGCCAGGGCACATAGTGTATTTTTAATTTTCTGTCTTTCACTTTACTTGTGTTCCAATAGCACACTACTCTAGGTCCTATACTTCCTATTTGTGTTATTCATGCCATATAGATTCTGTCATATAATTGCTGCTCCATTACTATTGTAAATAACTTTTGTTGCACACAACTGTAAATACTACACAGCACCCTTCCAGGATCTTAGCACATTTCACTGCTTCCAGAATTTTATTACTGTTGTGGTTAACTCTATTCTCTCACACACTACACCTGTTTTCTATTCTTTACTCTCAATTTACCTCATTATCTGACCTCCCACAAGCTCACTGCTTTCTGGATCCAACTCACAATCCTTCCCCACCTAACAATAGTCTTATCGTTTTTACACCCTTTCTAAAAAGTGGTTAGTTGGGTGAAATATCACAGATAACACTATACATATCCAAAGGATCTCACATCTCTTCTCTATGGGTTGGTACTTTAAATACCATAGGATACATTCTCACTGTCATAAGCCATTTTGCCTTACCCCTCCACCTGATCACAAAAAAGAGTAAGTGGGAGCTGTGAATACCAGAATTCCTGCTGGAAAAGGAAACCTACCAACAATGGAACCACCAACAGATAACAACAGAAGAAGGTGAAGGAGTGAGTGGAAGTCAACTAACTCAACCCAGGACCAATCTGGAATTACAACTAAGTGGTGGAGAAATTACTCAGATCAAGCAACTGAATAAGAGCAATAGAGAATCCTCAAAACCTTGTACACATGGAAGAAACAACTTCAACACAACCTGTCCACACATGCACAACAGAATACAAGACGTGGTGGATGGAGTGACCCTTAGTTAACCAGTTGGAGGGAAGGACCCACCAAAGAAAGACCCAAAAACAATCAAAACCCAAAGATAAATAGGGAGCCAACATAAATGACAGCCCAAGAACAGCAAGCTCAAGAGATCAAAGTGATTGCACCACTGAATCTCATAGGTCTTCAACCATAGAAGTTCATACCATAAACCCAAGGAGTCAGATGAGATCAAATTAAAAAGCAGAGACTAACAAGAAGAGTCTCATAAACAATCTGAAGACAAAGAAACATTACCCAAATGAAGGGAAAAGAGGAAGCCTCAGGAAGAATGCTAAATGAAATACTGACAAGTCAACAATCAGACATTGAGTTCAAAACCATGGTTATAAGAAAGCTCAATGAGCTCACAGAGAATTACCAAAAACTAAATGGAAACTACAATGAACTCACTGCAAACTAAATCAACATGGAAAAGGAAATAGAAAGGATCAACAATGACCAAGATGTAATGAAGAATACAATTTCTGAATTGAAGAACAGAGTAGAAAGAATCAAAAGCAGACTCAATGAAGCAGAGAATCTAATCAGTGAGTTGGAGGACAAGGTAGAAAAAAAAAAAACATCCAGAAAGAACAAGAAAAGGAAAAGAGACTAAGAAAGAATGAACAGGTGATAAGGGAGCTGCAAAAACAACATGAAACATAATATCTTTTAAATAGGGATATCAAAAGGAGAAGAAGAAGAGCAAGAGATAGAAAACCTCTTTGAAAAAAGAATGATGGAAAACTTCCCTTATCTGATGAGAGAAAAAGTCACACAAATACAGGAAAAATAGAGCACCCCAATCAAGAGGAATCTGAAGAGGTGCAGTTCAAGACACATCATTATGAAAATGGCAACATTCCCAGACAAAGAGGGAATCTTAAAGGCAGAAAGAGAGAAATAGGAAGTAACATACAAGGGAGGCCCGATAAAACTAGCAGCTGACTTCTCAAAGGAAATCCTTCTAGCCTGATGAGAATGGCAAGAAATATTCCAAGTAATGAAAACCAAAGGCCTGCAACCAAGACTACTTTATGCAGCAAGGCTCTCAATTAAAATGGAAGCCCAATAAGGAACTTCCCAGACAAAAGAAGACACAAAGAATACACCTCCTCCAAAACAGCTCCGCAAGAGATGGAAAAAGTCAGCTTTAAGAACAGAAAGAAAACCAGTGACAGAGAGAGGAAAGAGGAACGCAGGTATGAAAAAATGGCCAAAAGTATGAATAAGGACCTATAGACAATAACCTTAAATGCAAATGGATTAAAAGCTCCAAAAGACACACAATAGCTTAAAGATAACAAATCATGACCCACACATATGCTGCTTACAAGAGACGCTTCTTAGAACAAAAGACCTATGCAGACTCTAAGTGAAAGAGTGGAAACAAATATTCCAAGCAAATGGATAGAAAAAAAGCCAGGATAGCAATATTTATGTCACACAGAATGGACATCAAAACCAACACCATAAAAAGAGACACAAAAGGACACTCTATAATACTCAAGGGAAGAATCCATCAAGAAGATATAAACATTGTAAATATATATATGCACCCAACATAGGACTACCCAAATACATAAACAAAATCATGGGAGACATCAAGAAAAATATTTACAGCAATACAATTATAGCAGGGGATTTTAACACCCTACAGTCAAAAATGGATAGATAGATCTTCCAAACAAATATCAACAAAAATATTGTGATATTGAACAATGTTCTAGATCAAGTGGACTGAATTGATATATACTAGCAAATCATCCCAAAGAAGCAAAATACACAGTCTCTTCAAAAGCACATGGAACATTTTCAAATACAGGCCACATGCTAAACAAAAAATAAGCCTCAACAAATTCAAGAAAATTGAAATCATATCGAGCACTTTCTCTAACCACAAGGGTCAAAAACTAGACACCAACCTCAAAGAAAAACCCCAAAACACTTACAGTCATGGAAACTGAATAGCATGCTATTAAACAATGAATGGGAAAAGAACAAGATTAAGGAAGAAGCAAAACATTTTCTGGAAACAAATGAAGATGAACTCACAATAATCTAAAACTTACGGGACACAGTGAAGGCAGTCCTGAGAAGGAAGTTCCTAGAGATACAGGCCTATCTAAAAAACAAAGAAACATTTCAAATAAACAACCTAACCCTACACCTATAAGAACTGGAGGAACAACAACAAAGAGAGCCCAGAGCAAGTAGAAGGAAGGAATTAACCAAGATCAGAGCAGAATAAAATGACATGGAGACTAAAAGCACAGTTCTAAGGATAAATAAATCCAGAAGCTAGTTCTCTGAAAAGATAAACAAAATCAAAAAACCTTTAAGCAGGCTCATCAAGAAAAAAGAGAGAGAAAACAAATAAATGCAATCATAAATGAAAGAGAAGAGATTTCAAGTGATACCACAGAAATACAAATGATTGTGAATAATTATTATGAAGAACTATATGCCAAGAAATTTGAAAACCTAGGTGAAATGGACAAATTTCTAGAAAAAATATTATCTTCCAAAACTGAATGAAGAAGAAGCAAGAAGCCTGAAAGGACCAATTACAGCTGATGAAATTTAAGCTGTAATCAAAAAACTCCTGACACACAAAAGCCCTGGACCAGATGGTTTCACAGGATAATTCCACAAAGCAGTTAAGGAAGAGCTATCCCGTACCCTTCACAGATAATTAAATAAAAATCCAAGAAGATGGATGGTTCCCACACTCTTTAAGGAGCCAGCATCATCCTAATCCCAAAACCAGATAAAGACATAGGAAAGAAAGAAAACTTCAGGCCAATATCGCTGATGAGCATAGACGCTAAAATCCTCGACAAAGCATGGGCAAACCATATCTAGCTATGCATTTAAAACACCACACACCATGATCAAATGGGGTTCAACCCAGGAAGGCAGGGAAGGAACAATATTCGCAAATCAATAAATATACCCCATCACATAAATAAAACAAAAGAAAAAAATCACATGATCATATCAATAGATGCAGAAAAAGCATTTGATAAGGTACAACACCTATTTATGATAAAAAAAACACTTAGCAAAGTGGGAATAGAGGGAGTACTCCTCAACATAATAAAGACCATATTCAAGCGTCTATAGACAACATCATACTCAATGGTCAAAAACTTAAGAGTTTTCACACTAAGATCAGGAACAACACAAGGATGTCTGCTTTCACCACTCCTATTACATATAGTATTGGAAGTTCTAGACACAGCAATTAGACAAGAAAAAGAAATAAAAGACATCCAAATAGGAAAGCAGGAAGCAAAACTGTCATTGTTTGTATATAACATGATAGTGTACATAGAAAATCCTATAGGCTCCACAAAAACCTACTCAACCTAATAAGTGAATTTGGCAAAATAGCAGGATACGAACTCAATATTCAGAAATCAAAGGCATTTTTGTACACCAACAATGAATTATTAAGAACAGAAATTAGGAAAATATCCCATTTGAAAAATAAATTATCTAGGAACAAAGCTAACCAAGGGGGTAAAAGACTTGTACTCAGAAAACTATACAACATTGAAGAAGAAAATTAAGGAAGACACAAAAAATGGAAGTATGTACCATCTTCATGGACTGGAAGAAGTAACATCATCAAAGTGTCCATACTATCCAAAGCAATTTATAGATTAAATGCAATCCCTATGAAAGTACCAATGACATATTTCACAGACATAGAACAAACATTTCAAAAAGTTATATATAACCATAAATGACCCATAATAGTTGCAGCAATTTTGAGAAAGAAAGCAAATTAAGAGGGATCACAATACCTGATATCAAACTGTATTACAAGGCCACTGTAATCAAAATAGCCTTGTACTGGCACAAGAACAGACACATGGGCCAATACAACTAAATAGAGAGCCAAGAATTAAACCCAAGTCTCTATGATCAATTAATATTTTTCAAAGTGGGCAGACATAAAATCAAATAAAAATAGCCTCTTCGACAAACAGTGATGGGAGATATGGACAGCTACATGCAAAAATTAAACTCAATCACTAACTTATACCATACACAGAAATATATTCAAGGTGGGTAAAAAACTAAAATATAAGTGGTGACACCATAAAAGTCCTTCAGCAGAACATAGGCAGGAGAATCTTAGATATTCTATGCAGAAAACTCTTCACTGACATGTCCCCTAAAGCAAGGGACATAAAGGAGAAAATAAACAAATGAGACCTCATCAAAATACAAACTTCTGCACAGCTAAAGGAAATAGCATTAAAATGAAAAAAGAGCTAACCATATGGGAAAACATATTTGCCAGTGATTATCTTGGACACAGATTTGATATTAAAAATGTATAAAGACCTCATATGACTTCACTTCAGGAAGACAAAAAACCCAATTAAAAAATGGGCAAATGACATGAACAGATTCTTCTCTAAGCAGGACATACAGAGGGCCCAGTGACATATGAAAAGATGCTCAGCATCACTTCCCATAAGAGACATGCAAATTGAATCCACTTCACACTGGTAAGAATGGCCACATCAACAAATCAACAAACAAGTGCTGGAGAGGATGCAGAGAAAAGGGAACCCTAGTGCACTGTTGGTGGAAATGCTACTGGTGCAGCCACTGTGGAAAACAGTGTGGAATTTCCTTAGAAAACTAGAAATGGAACTGCCTTTTGACCCAGCAATTCCAGGGCTGGGATTGTATCCTAAGAACCCTGAAACACCAATCCATAAGAACCTATACACCCCAATGTTAATAGCAGACGATTTACAATAGCCAAGTGCTAGAAGCAACCTAAGTGCCCATCAATAAATGAATGGATCAAAAAACTATGGTACATTTATACAATGGAATTCTACACAGCAGAAAGCAAGAAGGAACTCCCACCCTTTGTGACAGCATGAATGGAACTGGAGAGCATTATGCAAAGTGAAGTAAGCAAGGTGATGAATGTCAAATTCCATATGATATCACTTTTAAGTGGAGCCTAATCAACAACAACAAAAAAGCAAGCAACATATAATTGGAAAAATTGAAATTAAGAACAATGTGACAGTAACCAGAAGGGAGATGGGAGGGGGTAATTGGAAGAAAATGGGGAAGGGTTTTCAGGAACAACTATAAAGGACACTTGGACAAAACCAAGGGAGGGTGGAATCAAGGGAGCGAGGTGAGAATGGCTATCTTCGGGAGTAGTGGTGGTGGGGAAATGGAGACAACTGTACTTGAACAACAATAATCTAATAAATAAATATATAAACAAATAAATCTTTAGCAAAATGCCTGATATTTAGTTGGTGTTCCAAGATTTCAGTAGTGTTACAGAAACAAAAGGAGGGCAAAATATATATGCTATTACAGAAAGGAAACCCCCAGGTTCGTTATGTCCACTGCCTTATAGGAAAGACATCTCTCAATGCCAGAGATTCATGAAAAGGAAAGGAAATGTTTATTTAATGCTATACAGACTTAAAGTAGTGACCTAAGGTCTTCATCAAAATCCCAAAGTCCCTTAAAACACCCACAAACACACACAGTCCTTCCTTCCCTCCTTTGCTCAGTCTGGGGTGCCATATCTCAGGAAAAGAAATAGAAGGCCGTGGCTTAGGCAGGCCCCAGGTCTTCCCAGTAATCTGTCTCAGCTGGTAGGCCTCCTTCGGTTCCCAGCACCATCAGCTGTATTGCCGGGATCTCTGCTAAAGCCGGGTGGTGGTTCCCCCTACTAAAGTTGCGGGGCTCCCCACTCTGGTGAAGCCGAGTGGCTCTCTTACATGTCGACAGCCATGTGGCTCTCTTTTCTATTGCCATAGCTGAGTGGTCCTCTCTCCCAGGGCCATGGGAGTTCCCACTCTGTCAAAGCAGAGTGGTTCTCCCTCCCAGGGCCTCAGGAGTCTGCACTCTGGCAAAGCCTCGTGGTTCTCTTACATGTCCACAGCTGCGTGGTCCTCTCAGCATAATGGCTGTGGAAGTATCCACTCTGCCAAAACTGTGTGGTTCTTCCTCCAATGGCTGCCATGTCTGGGTTTAAATCCCTGCACCAATTTTCCTCTGCAGCCCCATTTTAAACTCCTCCAACAATTGACTATACTTGCCAGCACTCTCATATCCTTCCAGCTTTACTGGGCTGCCATGATAAGTCTGGGCAGGCGTGGCCCCATGTCATGGAGCTAATCTTCTTCAAGCTTCCATGCAGGATCTAAAACTCGGGGGACCTGCCTCCCAGTTACATCTTGGTGGGGAAGTTACTCCCATCCCCTTAGCTCAGAGCATGGCCACAGCTGTTTAACATATCTAACCAGTTAAAGGTTATAGATGTGTTAAATGACCTCACCAGACGTTAGCTGCAAAGCTGTTGCTATGCAAAACATCTCTCATTGGCCCTGCTCCATTTGTCCCTTCCCCCAACCCACACCTGTGGTGGGGGTGAGTACATCCTAATATTTCCTGAACATCTTGAGTTCTGGGCCCCATTCCAAATCCCTATTTGGGGCCCCCCTCTTGGTTGCACCCTGTTACAGTAGCTATTCATATTATTACTTGTATCAACCCCAGAAATCTGGCATTTTAAAGGCTGGAATCTTTCCATAAAGGTATGCTATTTCTAATTGCATAAACAGACACTTAAATCAAATGTCATATTAGATGACATTATTAAATTACTTCATCAATTTAGAGTTTTTGCTTAATGAAATTGGTATTAAGGATGCATTAGAAGGTGAACAGGTACTTAAAATAGTATTGAAGGTAAATTTACTTTTAATAATCATTTAACTCTACCTAAATGAAGACAGACAGGTAGCTAATATTAGATGAAGTCAAAAGCTGCAACAAGGATGTTTTCGTGGAGAATCTGAGGATGGGAGGAATGGCTTGGGTTTTGCTGCTGTAAGTCCTGGTTCTGTCCCCATATGCCATGTCTTATAGGTGTGATCCTCTGCCACTTCCTGTGTCAGCTTTTTTTTTTTTTTAAAGATTTTATCTATTAAAGATTTACACCACCCAGGGCTCCCTGTGTCGATTTTATCTGCTCTGACCAGAGAGTTGTTGAATTATTTCCTTTTTAGTTTGGCATTCTCAAATGCCAAGTGTCATGCATTATTGTTTTCTGAATTTGTATTAGGAACTTGCAATCAGGGAATATTGTTTATTTTTTTAACTAAAGTTGATACTCACTATAATATTAGTTTTGGGTGTGACACAATGATTAGATATTTATATAATTTATGAAGTGATGACTCCAATAAATCTAGTACTTAGTTACACCATACACATAGATTATAATATTACAGGATGAGTCAAAAGTAGGTTTATAGTTGTTTATATGAAAAATTATACAAAAACTAATAAATAATAATATAAGAGTAAATGTTGTGTTTTGTATACTCACAACTTTTGCCCACTCCTGATGCAGACCCTGGCTTGTGGGGTCCCCAGCATTGTGGAAGGGGGAGAGACATTCACACGCACTATCAAGTCTTGTGGAGGAAAAGGGTGGATGACTTCCCTCTCAAGAGGAGCCAAAAGCCGCAGCCTCCGCCATGAAAGGTCTTTATTTCTTTTTTTTCTGCACCTTACATGATGGTCCTTATTTACTATGCACAGGTTCACTTTAGGTGGTTACCTTTTACAGAAAAACAAAGGAGCCAATGCTGCTAATCACATCACAGAAGAAGGATATTTGCAAATGAAAAGAGAAAAGTGGTTGAACCAGTTACACTCCATACTGTCGGGTTTTAGCTTGGATTTTAGGAAGTTACAGTAAGCACTTGCTGTCTCAATTCAGGGTGAGGGAGTTTTAGCAAAAGCAAGTCTCAGAGCAGCCCAGGTACCTTGCAGGCCTGATTCCCCATGGGAAAACCTATCTATGGGTGTGGGTCCTCTGCATCTCCAAGTGGGAGCTGGGCCCATGCCATGCAGAACGGTCTCCTACACACTTCTGTATTAGCCATCTTCTCTAGGATGTACTTTATATCCCTATGACGATTTCTATAACTAGCATTTGTATGTCTTAATCTCTTTCACCGATTTCACCCATCCTCTCAAACCTCCTCTCACCTGGCAACCATCAATTTAATCTCTGTATCTATGAGATGTTTTTGTTTTGTGTATTCATTTATTTTGATTTTTAGATTACACATATGAGTGAAATCACATGGCTTTTGTCCTTTTCTTTCTAACATTCTATTTAGCATAATCCCTTCTAGGTTCACAAGTGTTTTTGCAAATGGTATGACTTCACTCTTTTTCATGGCCAAATAATATTCTGTTGTGTAGATATCTCATCTCATTTCTATCTAAGATATCTCATAAAACATATGAGATATCTTATGTTTTGTGGCCACAAAAAAGAGTATTTCATAATGCTAATAGGACTGACCCAAAAATATATTATACCTCTTTTAATCATCTACACACCTAATTCAGGTGCACCTAAATATATAAAGCAAATATTCATATACATAATTTAGAGATTTATAGTAAGCACTAATTGTACAAGACTTGAACACCTCTTGACATCAATGGACAAATCATCCAGACAGAAAATAAATAGGAAATCAGCCCTGGCTGGCGTAGCTCAGTGGATTGAGTGTGGGCTGGGAACCAAAGTTCCCAGGTTCGATTCCCAGCCAGGGTACATGCCTGGGCTGCAGGCCATAACCCCCAGCAACCGCACATTGATGTCTCTCTCATTCTCTCTCTATCTCCCTCCTTTCCCTCTCTAAAATAAATAAATAAAATCTTTAAAAAAACCCCAGGAAATCATTGATCTTACATGACACATTGCATTAGATAGACTTAGATAATTTTACATTTTACCCAAACAGAATATGCATTGTTTTCAAGTGCAAATGAAATGTTTTCTTTGTCACTTGTCACCATTGTTATTTTAAAATATATTTTGTATGTTACAGAAATTGCTACCCCAGCCCTTTTTTTTTATTTCCATTTGTCAGCAGTATCTTTTCCCATTCTTTCACTTTCAATCTGTGTTTAGTTCTAATCTAAATTTGGTCTCTTGTATGCAGCCTTTTTTTTTTGTCATTCAGACACATGTCTTTTGATTGAAGCACTTAGACCATTTCCATTTAATTATTGAAATACATGTAGGTACTGCTCTTTTATCAAAAATTTTCTAATAAATTGTGTAGTTCTTTATTTTTTCTTGCTGTATTCTCTTCTATGTTGATGAATTTCTATAGTGCTATGTTTCTGTAATGCATGTTTTTTTATCTTGTATATCTCATAGATTTTTTATTAGTGGTTATTATGTGTTTCATATATGATTAGCTATGTTTATAGCACTGTATTTTAAGTTTATGGGTGCTTAAATTCAAATACATCCTAAGATCACTATAACTTTTATTCTTTACATATTCTGCCTTTCTACATATTCTGCCTTTTTTACTTTTGTTTGTGTGTGTGTATTCCTTAATTTATTTTTGTAATTATGCATGATACTTTTTTATTTTTGTCTTTTAAATTTGTACTAGCTTTGTAATTGGTCTATCCACTGCTTTTACTATGTTCAACCTTTGTCACTGAAATTGATTCCTCTGTTTTATTTTCTTCTTTGTAATTTTGGCTTTTTTTCTACTTAAATAAGTCACTAACAATTCTTCTAATACTATTTTAGTAGTTATAAACTCATTTAATTTTTTTGGTATAGGAGACACTTTATCAATCTCAATTCTCAATCACAGCCTTGCAAGGCAGAGTCATCATGTCTGTAGTCTCTTTGCATTTCATTACTTCAAATATTTTGTGTTAATCCCTTATGGCCTACAAAGTTTCTTTTGAGAAATTAGCCAACAGTTTTGTGGGAGTTCTATTGTACATAATTAACAGCTTTTCTTTCATTACTTTAATATTTTCTCTTTGTCTTTAACTTTTGGTATCTTAATTATGATGTGTCTTGGTGTGGGCCTTTTTAGGTTCATCTTGCTTGGGACTTTTTGTGCATCCTGGAATTGTATAATGATTTGCTTTGCCAAGTTGGGAAAGTTTTCTGTCATTATTTCTTCAAGTAGACTTTCTATCTCTTGCTTTCTCTGTTTTCCTTCTGACACTTCTATAATGTGAATGTTGCTAGGCTTTATATTGTCCCAGATATATCTTACACTATGCTTTATTTTGGGGGGAGAAGAGTGTTTTTGATTACCTGTCCTCCATATCACTGATCTGTTCCTCTGTTTCATCTTATCTTTATTGATTCCCTCTAATGTATTCTTTTTTTAATGTTTAAATGACTTTATTGAAAGCAGATACATATGATAATACCTTCCACAGGGCAAAAGCAGTAATACAAAGGCTCACCAATCACTCACACCACTGAACTGCCTATGCAGACACTGCATTGCAGTCAAGGATCTAGACCTTAGCAGGAACCAAACTTGACCTTGTTTGAAGCAAATTTAGCTAAAGCTTAGTAAATACAAAACAACTAATCATATAGTAAAGACTTTAATGAATTACCAAAATTCAAATGTATCATCTGATTTTAAAAAAGGGGGGTATCATATAGTTTAAGCTTCCTCAACTCTCTGGACAAAGGAAAAGATCGTGGGTTTTTAAGATCTTTAAATAAGACTTTTTCAGAGGAAATTTGCTGTGAGAGAAGCCCAAGATAATAGTAATTCCTTAGCCAGCTTTGTGGAGGAGAAGCTCTGGGGTACATAAGCCTTGAAGCCAGGCTATCTCCATTAAATCCTAGCACTTCTGCTTGTTAACTATGTGGCCTTTGTCAAGGTATTTTCTGTGTGCATCAGCTCGCTCAGTTATAAAATGGAGATAGTAGTATCAATCACATGAATGTAAAGATCTTATAAAAGGGACAAAATAAGTCCATAATAAATATTAGCTATTGCCCTCTGATCAAATATATATATGTGTGTATGTATGCATATATTTCAAAAAAGAAAAAGACAACTCATTCATCACTTTTGGGGAGAGGTTGCAGTGTGGATAACTAGATAAGAAACTCAGCTTTCTAAGACAGTGGTGAGGGCTCCAGAAATGGCTTCCTTACTCCTGCCTCTGATAAAGATTTAGGGGACATATATTCCTCTGCTGTGGTATTTGCCACCTAAGTCTGGTAGCAAAAATTTATTAAGTACCACCTGTATACCAGGCTCTGTGTCATGATAAATAATAGCCTTATGCTATTTATTATCAAAGATTGCCCAATCTCTTCTCCTGATCACTTTTCTGGCTATGAAAGAGGGGAACATGTGTCTTAATTTTTTCATAACCAAAGCTTCCCTACTTCCCCCATTCACACTAGGATTTTACTTTCACAGTACATAAAGGCAAATCAACCAACAAAAAACTAAAGGACCACCCCAGAGATGGCAATAAAAAGAGGATTAACTGGCAGCTAGTATTTCAACTGGAGAGCACAGAAGATGACTTTAGGTCCACAACACTCTATCCCCTCCTTCTCCCAACAATGATCCAAGAATGATGCATAGAATGATGCATAACAGCCCCGCAGCAAGAGTCACACAGATATTGGGGATTTTATCTTCCATAAAAAGTAGCACTCTGAAAAATGACAGATAACAGATTCTTACCCCTTGGCACTTGAGATGAACATTTGTAAAAAGTCTTTCTACATAAGGATATTAACTCTGATCCTTCAACCGTGTCTTTTGAAAGCTTGGTTCAAGACAGCCTTCCAGCAGTCTTCTTACTCAATTCCTTTATTTTTCAGCCTCTGTTTGATATGTTTCAAGCAATTAGGATTAAGGTAGCCACATGATCCCGGTCTCCCTCTAATGTATTCTTTATTTCAGTTACTTTATCATTCAGTTCTGATTAATTTTTTAATGTTTTATATTTCCTTTTTAATGTTTTCTTACTCTTTGTTAAATTTTCACTAATTCCATCTATTCTTCTTCCCAGGTTTTTGAACATTCTCATAACAAATGTTTTGAACTCTATACCTGGTTGATTGGTTGTCACCATTTCATTAGTTTTTGTTTTTGTTTTTGTTTTTTTTTTTAAGATTTTTCCAGTTCTTTCATTGGAATATATTTCTTTATCTATGCATTTTGGCTCAGATTCTGTTTTTGCTTCTTTGTGTTATGTTGGTCTCACATGTCTCTCTGCCTTGATAGAATGACTCTGTTACATGATGTCCTATGGTGGCTCAGTGGACATCTGACAGTTTCCTTTATCACAAGAGCTAGTTGCTCCAGGATGCATTGCATATGTCTTCATATAGTAGTTGGTCATCAATTGCTGTTGGCACATCAGTGGTTAGGGTTAACCCTCTGGTTGACTGGCTATGAATGTTGTCCATGATTATGGTGGACCAGTTGTTGTATGTGGGATAACCCCTTGATTAGGAGTTGCTTTAGTAGACCTGGTCCTAACTAATGTTACCCATTGTGTGTATCATTTCTGGATCTGTTAGAAGGCAAGGCTTTGTGCTGTGTGAAGCTGACCACCAGGTTTGTTGTCTCTGGAGCCCCTTGGTAGGGATTTCATTTCAGGCCATGCTAAGTCACTGCTTGTCTTCATTATGAGAGTGCTTGTTAGCACACAGAGTGACCTGTGATCAATTTTCAATTGTGTTAGGATTGAAGACATGTGGGAAAGTCATGGTAGTGAGCCAATAACAGTTGCCACTTTACCAGTTTGGGGACTCTTTGGTAGGCACTACAGTGTGAGTTGATCCCTAGCTACAACTTTTTCCAGGCTTGTGGCTGCTTTGTTGGAGCTATGTTACAGACCAAGACTGGATGACACTTATGCTAGGTTTGAGGACACAAGTTGGGAGTTACAATGTGAGTTGAAACTGGTCACTGTTTTGTGCAGGACTTGGGAATGTTTGGCAGGAGCTACAATACACACTGAACCCAGATGCTGTTTATATTGATCTGTAGAACTTTGAGAGACTCTGTAGCTTGAGTTGTGGGTACCCACCAGCTGGGTGGGGTTTGTAGGTTTTTGAGAATGTTTATACATGAACCTAAGACAGTTAGGAGTCAGGTTGGGTTTACATGAGCTGAGTGAGTCTGTAGCATGAGCTGAGCCAGCTCATTCTAGTGGAATAGCTGAAGGAACAAGCTCAGCTTGTCAAGAAATTTGGGTGGTGTGGAATCTCAGGGGATCACCATGGCAGGGTGAACAGTGTAAACCATGTTAATGGAGAGCACAAATTTAACACACAACTTCACTGGGCCAGGAGAGTGAAAGGATAGCTCAACAAGCCACAATGCCACCTATCAGTGCTTCCATTTTTGAGAAAGGTGCCCTGACATTTTCTCATTCAGCTCTTACCTTAAAGTTAGTCAATGTAATTTCTCCCTGTATGTCTCTGGCCCATTTTGAACTGCTATTCTTGCACTGCATCTTAGAGTTGAGTGAGTTTGTGAGCACGTGAGATTGTATATAGGCTATTGAAGATCAATGCCTTGGTCTTTAACAGCCCTTTGTCTTTCTTAATGCAATTCTTACTGGTTTTAACAGTCAGATGTTATAGAGACTCTTCTTCTCAGTACTAATGCACCAAGCTAGAAAGCTGAGTGTCGGGTTGAGGCCCCCTTCACTCCTCTGCAGCTGAGGTAGTACCCATTTATTAACTTCCACTTCATGTGTTGGGACCTTCCTCATCTGCATCTATGCTTATTTTACCAGTCTTGAGGTGGCCTCCAGTTAGTTATAGGTATTCTGTTCAGGTAGTCTTGAGGTGGCTCTCAGTGATTATTGTTGAATAAGTTAGTTGTAATCATGATGTGGCTATGCAAGGAGGTGACCTCAGTTTTCCTGTACCACCATCTTCACTGGAAGCCCCAGATTAAGGAATGCATTTTACTTTAAAAGCATGGTAAACAGTGCTTGCAAACATCACAATTATTGTGAAAAAATATTTGTTCATTTTTATGGTCATGCAAATATACTCATATATATCTCATCATATATGAATAAGGCACTGATCAAATAAAGAGCAGGATTCTAGTCATAGTTGAATTATTTCAGGCTTGAATTATCAATCTCCTGAAAAAATGTCCAAACTGTTTCTCAGTTTTCTCAGAAAAAGGATTAAATTAGTAAGTATTGTAAATAATACCTCACAGATTAAAACCATTTTGAACAAATAGCTACAGCTAGAAATAGACTTGAGATGATGAAAGAAAATGCAGCATAAAAATTCCCAGAAGCATAGCTGAGGAAGACATCAAACAGCAAATCAACACTGTTTATAAAGCATTGAGAAACATGAAAAATGATTGCCAAATTATTTGTGTATGATGGCCTAAAGAATAGAAATGGTTAAGTTGCCCTAGGCTTGCTGCTATAGTATTTAAGATCATGCAATGTGATAAGTACAGCACCAGGTAAAGTCACAAGATTGAAGCAGAGTAGGAGGATATATTGTGCACCTCCTCCAATATCCAAACTGCTAATTAAACTAAAAAGGGCAAAAGTCAACCAAAATAAGCTAAAGACTACCTAAGAAAGAGACTCTTAACCAGGAACTGGCAAGAAACACCAGGAGATCAGTAGGGTGAAGTCATTAAAGGGGTCAGACCAATTTACACATGTGGTGGACCAAAGCAGCAGTGCAACTGTGGGAGTTACCCATACAAAGGAGAGAAGTCGGCTCCCTCAAACCAAGCTACCAAGTACAGAACACCAGTGCCAAGATTACATGACCATGTATCATCCAGTGATGAAAAGTCACAGTGTTTTTCTCTCCTGGGGAGAGATGAGACCCACTGGAGACAAATTCATTATTTATTTTTCTTAAAGTTTCTACAGTACAGGTTTTGTGCTGACAACCACTAATTTTGGGTTCCAATTAAAGGGGTACAGCACAGAGAATAGGCACACAAGGAGAGTCTGGAGTGGGAGGCACCTGGGGAGAATCACGGAGGAGCCATCATGGGGTTTTCTGTGCCATGATACACCTGAGCCACCTTTCTTGAGGGGAGCAAGCCCCTCCCAAAGGAAAAGCAATTACCTTCTTCTGAGAGATACCACCTGCCCCATTTTTTGGAATCCTCCTCATCCCAAGTGTTTTTTTCTTTTCTTTTTAAATTACTGTTCAGTTACAGTTGTCCCAACTTTTTCTTCATTGCTCTCACCTGCCCCATCCCCCCACTTCCCACAGTCAATCCACATCCCCATTGTTCATGCCCATGAGCCCTCTATTCACGTCCCTTAACTTGCCCCTTCCCCTTCTTTCCCACCCCCATCGCTTTCCCTCTGATTACTGTCAGTTTGTTCATTATTTCTTTGTCTCTGTCTCTCTTTGTTTTGTTGATTAGGTTCCACCTATACGTGATATCATATTGTATTTGTCTTTCAACTCCTAGCTTATTTCACTTAGCATAACACTGTCCAGTTCCATCTTGCTGTCATGATGGGTAACAGTTTCTTCTTTCTTTCTATTGTGTTATTCCATTGTGTAATGAACCACAGGTTTTTATCCATTCATTTACTGATGGACACTTAGGCTGTTTCCTTTACTTGGCTGTTGTAAGTAATGCTGCTGTGAACATTGGGATGCACAGATTCTTTTGAATTGGTTTTTTAGAATTCTTAGGGTATAATCCCAGGAATGGAATTGCCAAGTCAAAAGGCAGTTCCTTTTTTTTTTTTGAGGAAATTTCATTCTGTTTTTGACAGTGACTGCACCAGTCTACATTCCCACCAATGGTGCACTACAGTTCCCTTTTCTTCACAACCTCACCAGCATTTGTTGTTTGTTCATTTGTTTTTTTTTTTTCTGTTTTGCCTGCTTTTTAATTTCTTCTTTATTTTCTCCAATTATGAATCTTAACCCCTGCTGACAATAAAGCAACTATACACAGACTCAGCTGGTGTCAGATGGGCTATAGGCCACAGCCATCCCATACATTTTCTTGGGAAACAGACTGGCACTTCTCCCTCATGGGAGAGTCACAGAAGTACCCTCCAAGTTTCTGGCAGACACAAAATATGGACTTAATAGACCCCAACCATTAGTCTCCTAGAGGTCCTACCCTGCCAAGTACAGGGAAATAATCCAAGACAGACTAGTGGTTTGGGGGCAGGAGCATACACTCATATTCTTTCCTGATATGAGAGGCACCTGCTACAGAAGATCCAGGAGTCCCATCTGATAAGGCTATCAGATGATAAATCAACAGTATAGGCCATAAGGGTCTGGCATAAAGTATTCAAGTATGAAAAACAAAGACCTACAATCAAGATTACTCTACTCAAC
Source organism: Phyllostomus hastatus (assembly GCF_019186645.2). Classification (NCBI taxonomy): domain Eukaryota; kingdom Metazoa; phylum Chordata; class Mammalia; order Chiroptera; family Phyllostomidae; genus Phyllostomus; species Phyllostomus hastatus. The sequence goes on along the minus strand of NW_025333922.1, from coordinate 119,459 downwards.
CAGACTCTCATTTAAAATGGATGGGGAAATAAAGAACTCCTCAGATTAAAAAAAAAGGTCTAAAAGAATACATTTGCATAAAACAAACATTGCAATGTATATTAATGGGACTTCTTTAAAAAGAAGAAGGAGATTGAGAAGAAAGAAGAAAGAAGAAGAAGAAGAAGAAGAGGGAAGAGGAGGAAGAGAGAAACACATACACAGGAAAAAATGGCAATGAATAAGTACCTAACAATAATAAATGTAAATGTAAATGGATTAAATACTCCAATCCAAAGTCTAAAAGGATAAGACATATGACCCACAAATATGCTGTCTACAAGAGACCCACATAAAAACAAAAGATTTACACAGACTAAAAGTGAAGGGACAGAAAAAAATATATTCCATGCAAACAGAAGCAGAAAGAAAGCTGGGGTAGCAATATTTCTATCTGAAAAAATAGACTTCAGAACAAAGACCATAACAAAGGCAAAGGTCCTTTTATAATACTTAAGGGGTCCAACAAGAGGCTATAACCCTTGTAAACATATATACACCCCAAATAAGAACACCTAAATATAAAAAAAATCTTGGAGGACATTAAGAAAGATATTAACAGCAATATAGTCATTGTAAGTCATTTTAATATCCACTGTCAACAACGGATAAATATTCCAATGAAAAAATTAACAAGGATAAGGTGGCACTAAACAACATACTAGATCCAATTGATTTAATTGATATTTACAGAACATTTCATCTAAAGAATCAGAATACACATTATTCTCAAATGCACATGTATCATTTTCAAGGATAGACCACACAGTAGGACACAAATCAAGCCTTAACAAATTCAAGAAAATTGAGATCATGCCATGCATTTTTTAGGATCACACTAGAAAAACTAGAAATCAACCTCAAGAAACAAAGAACTCAAAAACATTCATACAAGGAGGCTACATAACATGTTATTAAATAATGAATGGCTTAACAATGAGGTAAAGGATGAAATCAAAATCTACTTGGAAACAAATGAAAATGAACACACAGCAACCCCAAACATATAGGACACAGTGAAAGAAGTCCTGAGAGTGAAGTTCATAGCATGACAAGCCTACCTAAAGAAGACAGAAAAATCTCAAAAAAACAACCTAATCATACACCTAAAAGAACTAAAAACAGCAACAAACAAAGCCCAAAGCAAATAGAAAGAAGGCAATAATCAACATTAGAGCAGAAATAGATGACATAGAGATTTAAAAAAGAAATTCAAAGGATTAATGAATTCAGGAACTGGGTCTTTGAAAGGATAAATTAAATTAACAGCCCTTTATGACTGCATGGATGAAACTGGAGAACATTATGCTAAGTGAAAAAAGCCAGATGGTGAAAGACAAATACCATAGGATACCATCTATAAGGTTAACCTAATCAACAAAACAAACAACCAATAAAATATAACCAGAGACTGTGAAATAAAGAACAAACTGACAGTAACCAGAAGGAAGAGGGGAGAGGGATAATGGAGGAAAATAGGGGAGGGTCCATCAAGGAACATATATAAAGGACACATGAACAAAGCCAATGGGGGTAGATTCAAGGGTGAGAGTCAGGTCTGGGTAGGGTGGGGGACCATGGTGGGGTAAAAGAGGAGAGAACACTATACTTGAACAACAATAAAAATAAATGAAAATAATAACAATAATTAACAAATGTTTAACCAGATTCATCAAAAGAGAGAGAGAAGACCCAGATAAGTAAAATCAGAAATGAAAAAGAGAAGTAATAACCGATATCACAGAGATACAAAGGATTGTTAGAAATTACTATGAGCAACTATATGCCAAGATATGGGACAACCTGGGCAAAATTGGTACATTTCTGGGAGGATACAATCTTCCAAAACTGAATCAGGAAGAGGCAGAAAATATGAATAGGCTGATAACAACTAGTGAAATTGAAATGGTAATAAAAAAATTCCTGGCACACAAAAACAATGGACCAGATGTCTTCACAGGTGAACCTTACAAAGCATTCAATGAAGTACTAACACTTATCTTTCTCAAACTCTTCCAAAAAATTTAAGAAGGGGGAAGGATCCCAACTCTTTATGGTGCCAGTATTATGTAAATTCCAAATCAAGGTAAAAACTCACAAAGAAAGAAAAGTACAGCCCAATATCTCTGATTAACATAGAGCTAAAGCCTCAAGAAGATATTAACTGGATATAGCAATATATAAAAAAAAATCATACCCCATGATCAAGTGGAATTTACTCTAGAAATATAATGATGGCATAATATTTGCAAATCAATAAATGTGATACATCACATAAACAAAATAAAAGACAAAAATTATATGATCTTATCAAAATGCAAAAGAAAAGGCATTTGATGAAATCCAGCAACCATTTATGATAAAAACCCTCACCAAACTAGGAATAGAGAGCATACCTCAACATAATGGCTATATTTGAAAAAGTTACTGCCAACATCATACTGAATAGGAAAAAATAAAAGTATTTTTTATCTCACTCCTTAAAATCAGGAGTGAGACAGGACTGTCTGTTTTTAACATGCTTATTCAAAATAGTACTGGAAGTCCTCTCCACAGGGATTAGACAATTAGAAGAAATAAAAGGCACCCAAATTGAAAAAGAGGAAGTAAAATTTTCATTATTCACATAGAATATGATATTGCATACAGAAAACTCTATAATCTCTACAAAAACTACTCAATAAGTGAATTTGTCAAAACAGTGGGATACAAAGTCAACATTCAGAAATTGATGACATTTTTATACACCAATAATGAACTATCAGAACCAAAAACTAAGAAAACAATTCCATTTACTATTGCAACACACAAAAAATAAATTACTTAGGAATAAATTTTATCATAGATGTAAAAGCCCCATACTTGGAAACCTATAGAACACTGGAGAAAGAAATTGAGGAAGATACAAATAAGTGGAAGCATATACCATGTTCATGGACTGGAAGACTTTACATCATTAAAATATCTATACCTCCCAAAGCAATCTACACAATTCCTATTCAACACAATTCCTATTAAGATATCAATGGCACATTTCATAGGTCCAGAACAAATATTCCCAAAGTTTCTATTACCTCCCCCCCCAAAAAAAAAATTCTGAATAGCCTTAGGAATATTGAGAAAGAACAAAGTTGGAGGGATCAAAATACATAAAGTCAAACTACACTACAGACCACTGTAATAAAAACAATTTGGTACTGGCATAAGAACAGACACATAGATCACTGGAATAGAATAGAGAGCATAAATATAAACTCATCTATTTATTGTTAACTAATATTTACAAACGAGGTAACTGCATACAATGGAGTAAAGACAGCCTCTTCAAAAAATGGTGTTGGGAGAATTAGATTGGTACATAGGAAATAATGAAATAGACCACTAGGCTGCACCATACTCCAGAATAAACTAAAAATGGATAAAATACATAAATATAAGTCATGATACCATAGAAACCCCAGTGGTAAACATAGGCAGAAAATTTCAGATATCTCATGTAAGCACATATTTGCCACTACATCTCATAGGCCAAGGGGGATAAAGAAAAAATAAACAAATGAGACTACATCAAGCTTCTGGACAGCTAAAAAAATCATAATCAAAATGAAAAGGGAACAAACTATATAGGAAAACATATTTGCCAATGATTCACTAGACAAGAATTTAATCTCTAGAATATATGAAGAACATATAAACTCAACACCAGGAAGACAAACAATCCAATTACAAAATTGTCAAAGGACCTGGATAGACACTTTTCCAAGAAGTGCATACAGATGGCCCATGGATATATGAAAACATGCTCAATATCTTTAGCCATCAGAGAGATGCAAATTAAAAGCACGAGGTATCACTTCAAGCCTGCCAAAATGCCTATCATTAATAAATCAACACACAAGTACTGGTAAGGATGTGGAGAAAAGGGAACCCCAGTGTACTGTTGGTGCAAATGCAGACAGGTGCAGCCACTCTGGAAAACAGTATAGAATTTCCTCAAAAAACTAAAATGGATCTGCCTTTTGACCCAGTGATTCCACTGCTGGGGGTATAACATAATAATCCCAATATGCCAATTCAAAAGAATCTATGCACCCCTATGTTCATAGCAGTGCTATTTACAATAGACAATTGCTGGAAATAGCCTAAGTGCCCATCAGTAAATAAGTGGGAGAGAAACAAAACAAAACTGTGGTTCATTTGCATGGTGGAGTAGTGTGCCACAGAAAAGAAGAAAGAATTCCTACCTTTTACAACAGCATGAATGGAACTGGAGACTAATCTTCTAAGTGAAATAAACCATTTAAAAGAAAAATACCATATTATTTTATTTATAATATAATGAAAATAAACTAATGAACAAAACAGAATCAGAGGCATAGAAACATGGAACAGACTGACAGCTGTCACAGAGAAAGGGGAGATAGGGACTTGGATGAAAGAAAGTAAATGGATTAGCCAAAAAACATACATGCATGACTCATGGACAGGGACAATGGTATGGGTACTGACTATGGAAGTGGGGGGGTGTACAAAAACATATGATTTCATTTATATATGGAACATAAAGCCAAAGAGACACAAATAGTTCAACAGGGAAAAAAAAACCTCATAAATACCAGAAAGAGAAGGATGGTTACCAGATGGAAAGGAGGAGGATAGGGACAGGATAAAATGGGTAAAAAGGATCAAGTATATGGTAACACAGTAGTCCTAAACCATTTTGGCAGTAGGGACTTGTGTTTATGGAAGACAATTTTTTGACAGACCTGGGGTATGGGGTAGTTTTGGAGTGATTCAAGTGCATTACATTTATTGTACACTTTTTCTTCTATTTCTATTTCTATTTATTATTTCTACTTAATTATTTCTATATTTTTGTTTTTATTTCTATTACTACATTGAAATATATAATAAAATAATTATACAACTCACCATAATACAGAATCAGTGGGAGGCATGGGCTTGTTTTCCTGAAATTAGATGATTCCATCTTGTGGTGATGAGACAGTGACACCTATATCCAGTCTACTCTAATCTTGTTTTAGTTGCTGTTACTACAGAAAACCCTGCTTCATAAAGATAAGATGATGGAAATGTTGAAATGCTTTTCAGTGCTTTTGTGGCAATCTCAGGATATTCCACCTTGACTTTAATCCAGAACAAATGAAATTTGAAGGTGTTTCAAACATACTTATAATGTTACTGTCATTTGCAATCTCAAGCAGTTGGTCCTCTTTTAGCACAAAGTCGATTCACCTGGTTTCTTCACACATGGGTCATGGATCCATTTCTTCCCAGTTTGGGGATATTTTGTGATTGGGAATTAATGCTAAAACTCTTTTTAAAGTTGAGATAGGTGATCATGTACCAGCTGACAGAAAGTAGGTCCTGACTCAGTCTATTTCAAAATCTTTACTAATGTTTGAAACATATCAAAAATCCCAGTGTTCACTCATCACCCCCGTAATTCCAGTTTGGCTTTGAGTGCAGCTACTTTACCTGCCAACATGAACACAGTTGTCATTCTACCCTGAAGTGACAGAGTTCCTTGAGCAGGTTGAATGTGTTACATAACTAAGCAAGTTTTATGACCATTCTGTGTCACTGAAATGTGTTGCCAGTGGTGACTGTTTTTCTGAAAGAAATCTCTAGAGCAGCTCTCATAACTCAAAAACTCTGGCCAGTGATTTACCTTCAGAAAGTCCTCTCACTCCTGTGTAAGAGAAGATATTTATAATCTGTGCCCATCTCCTCACAGAGCTGTGTGAACAGATGTGACTTAAGGGCATGTTCTTTAATGTGGCTGATAATTTTAATCACATTCTGAAAAATGGTATGAAGTTCAGGTGACATTGTTCAGCTATCCAACATTTCTATATGGGTGACAGTGTATGTAGACTCTCAATCACAAGCAACTTCTTTGACCCAAGTAGTAAAACCAAAAAGCTGCCCAATCATGGTAGCTGCCCCATCTGTGCATATACTTGTTGTGGAAAATTTACCCACACTCAGGGAGATAACGAAGCACAAACTTTATTACCCGGGGGCTCCAGGGGGGTTAATTCCCAAATTCTGAGCCAAAAAAGCTGAGTTAGGGTTCTTTTTATATACCAGTTACACAGGCAGAAAGGGAGGGGGAACCAGCTGCTGAAAGCAAGCATTCAGAAGCAGGAGCAAGGTCAGTGGTCTTGAGATAACATTACTTAACAATGTCTGCTAGCTGGCTCCTTACCTAAAAATAATTTTACTCAGTTTTTGTCCTGACAAAACTTGCAAGTGTTACAGAGAGCAGTTTTTTTTTCCTGCCACATCCCCCCCCCCTTTGATGCTATAAGGTGTTTTATCCCTTTTAGCATTACTAATACCTGGCTATAAGGCTGCGGTTCTTGGGAGGGTTACAACTGCTGATACTGGTGTTGGTACTACTGGAGGGCTAGCACTGTGGCGGCTGCCCTATGAGTTACTGTAGCCCTAGGTGTTGGACTAAGGTTTGGAGGATGCAGGGTCCTATATGCCTGACACTTCCGGGTCTGGTACTTTATGGTTCTGGATGTTACTTTAGTCCAGTATACCTTTCCCTCCCAAGAGCAGAGGGATTGCTGTGACTGAACACAACCCGATGGCATGTCAGTGGAGTAGCTGAAAGCTGGCCCTGGGAGATAGTAAGAGACTACTTTACCGCTGAGCATAATCCTATGCCTGGGGGTATTACATTTGCAGGCTGGGGCTGAGACAGGGGCTGCGTTTGTTAAGCAAAGCATACAATAAATCCAAATATAGCGATTAAACAGAGACAAACTGTTTCTAGGATTTTATTCTTCAGGGGCCACAGTGACTAGTTTAATTGTTAATGCTCCTGTGAAGGTGCCAATTAAAGTCAGGTATCCTGTGGAACAATGGTTTATTTCATGTTGTTTTTTTTTTACTGGTTGGCGTCCTCCAGTGTCTTAGCGTGGGTTTTTGGCACAGGTCTAGTCCTCGGGTTTTCGGGATCTGCTACTGTATTGGCTCGGCTATAGTAGATTTAAGGGGTGACTCCTGCAGCAGTAAGTTTGGCCAGGGCAGTCCAGTTTTCTGGTCTGCATACTCGGCAACTTTTCTGCCCTTAACCATATAGCTGCTTCCATTCATGTAGTGGATGACATTAACATTAGGTTGGGCCAGGGGCTGGTCCTGGAGCTATGGCTGGCTGGCGTGGACCTTTTCAGTTACTTTAAGACAATTATGGTCCAGCTTTTTAAGTTTTGCCGGTAAGTAGGTGGCTGGATTGACTTGTTTTATGGTTTTAACATGCACCCTCGGGTTTCCTTGGAAGATGCCCTGGTATTGAGTCAGTCTGGGGTTTGACAGCCACTTATGCCCCTTGCAAGAGGGTTATGGCAGCAGTGATTGCCCTCAGATGAGGTGGCGAGCCAGTGGCGTCATGGTTTAACTGCTTAGACAGGTGAGCCACCGGTTGTTCACATGGTCTGACAGGCTGGGTCAGGACCCAAGGGCTACCTTGTCTCTTTTGTGGGTATACAGATTAAAAGGCCATCCCGGCTTTGACAGTTCAAGGGCAGGAACATTACTGAGGCACCTCTTAATATTTTGGAAGGCTTTCTTTTAATGTCTGGACTCTTTAAAGCCTAGTAGTAGGGCTGAGTTCCACCCCCGCAGAGTGCAGGCTGGCTTTTCCTCAGGAGAACAAGCATTTTTCTTAGAAATCAGACAAGGTTTTGGAGGGCATTGGCAACTCTGCCATTTTCTGTCTGCGCCCCTGATCACACCGTGAGTACTTCCGGCAAGCCTGGTTGCTGAGCTCTGCACCTGGCGACATTGCTGGAGCCCCAAGGGAGCTTGCAGGCTACTGGGGCAGGCGAACCCAACAGAGCAGCATGAAGGGCCATGACAGAGGACTGTGCAGATGGCTGTAGGGGGCACTTCAGCAGTGTGTGTGTTCCCTCCCGGCACTGTTCCTGGGATGGGGCCACCAGGAGGAGGTCCTCCATGTACTGCAGAATCGTCAGGTCCATCCCCCCTTAGCGAGTGGTCTCATGCTAGGGCTTTCCAAAATAGGGTTGGGGAGTTCTTAAACCCCTGGGGTAGTTTAGTTCAGGTTAACTGAGTTTTGACTGCTGTGTGCGGATTTTTGTCATTTAAAGGCAAAAATGGGTTGGCTGGAAGGTGCCACAGGAAAGCAGGAGAAGGCATCCTTTACATTAAGGCAGGTAAACCACATTGCTGTTGGGGGAAGCTGGCTTAGGTGGGTGTACAGGTTTGGGACCTCCAGATGGCGGCTGTGGGCTGCTTTGTAGACAGCCCCCAGATCCTGGACAGGCCGGTACCCACTCCCGTCTGGCTGCTATCATGGGTCTGGGCAGGTGTGGCCTCATGTTATGGAGCCAATTTTCTTTAAGCTCCCACTGGGGGGACCTGCCTCCTAGTCACATCCTGGGCAGGGGAGTCTTTCTTTATCTTCCTGGCCCAGAGCATGGCCACAGCCATTCAGCATATCCAAGTGACCAGCCAAAGGCTATAGGTATGTTAAATGACTATGCCATGGGTTAACTGTAAAGCTGGTGCTGTACAAAACAGCCCCGCATATTTTTCTCTGTGTGTCCCTCCCCAACTTACACCTGTGGGGGAAGGGGTGAAGACATTTTAAAATTTCCTGGACACCCTGAGTTCTGGACCCTGTCCCAAGTGCCCATTTGGGGTCCCCCCGCCCCTTGGCTGCACCTTGTAACACTTTTTTATTTTAGATATATACCTACTTTAAATTTTTTTAAAGGACAATGGATGAAGGTCTTATCTTCTTGTAACTGCTTCCGGCTGGAAATGGATGTTGTTTTACCTACACATGGGTCTGGGGTGCCTTGAAAGGGGGTGCAGCACAGAGCGAGTTCTTCCTATAAGGGGAGGGACCTTATAGAATTCTGGTCAGTTGGCTATCACCAGGAAGTTGCAGGCTCGGTGTCCAAAGGCTGGCATTACTGGACCGTTGGCATCCTGGTTATATTCTGGAGGTGACAGATTTGGAAAGAGTTGGAAGGCACAATTAAATCATAACTGTTAAATGACAAAGTCAGGGGCTTAGGTATGGCTTATCTGGAGGAAGGTGTACAAGGCATGCTACACTTATCCAAAACTCTTGTGGCCCATTATACTTTATTCAGGCTAAAGGGAATATATTATGATTTCCCTCCTTTCAGATATCTAAACCTTTCCTGTTCAAGCCACTAAGACAGAAAAGGGAAAATCAGTTTTAAAGTGAAGCCCACATATCACCCAAACTGCTTACTAACTCAACCACTTAGTTTAGCCAAACCATTGAGCTCTAGGGGGCGATGATGAAAAATGGGCTCCTAAGTGAGGTTTATATTGCAACCAATCACTCAGGCAACGAAGTCATAGGCATACGTCCTGTGAAAACAGAAGAACACACAGGTTAATTTACACAATAGTCCCCAAACCAGTCTCTGTGCCTGTGAGACTGTCTTTTGGGAAGGCATTCAGTTGTGAGGTCTTTCCTGCAATGACATTCAGCAATGGCAATTCGACAGGTCCTTTATACCTGTAAATTGTACATTTTTGATGATATTACAAAACCAGTTTTAATTTTTAAATAAAAACAAACTTTTAAGACAGTTAGCTTCATTATTCTGATGTTTAATACTGAGCACAGTGATTTTCCTTGAACCATAATTTTTCTTCTTAAGATTACCCTTACTATTATTAAAGGGACTACTTTGAGTTTTGTTTTTTATTTTGACTGTTTGTTTGCATAAACTCACCAAGAGCAGCCTGGATTACTTATGATCTTTAATTTTGCTTTTCTGGAACTTACACAGGGAACCTTTAGATTGACTTCTCAGTTGGCCCCTCAAGGCACAGAAGCAGAGCCACATATCCGCCATCTGGCTTTGCCTGTACCAGTTGTTTTACTCAGATCCTTGAGGTTTTCATTGTGCCCACAGGTTCCTTTTTAGCCATCTTTCATGAAAGCAACCTTTGTTCCTTCCCTGGAAAGACTGCCATGAACTGCACAACCAACTAAAATACCAGGCTTTTCCATGGGCTTACGTTAGCTTCACAAGTCAATCCCAGTTCCTCAGGACTTTCTGGTGATGACCAGAACTCATACATGCCTCCTTTAGACGTACATTTCAGTCAAAGTCTTGGTTAATAAAACCACTATTAAGGACTGGTCTTATTGGTCTTATGCAAAGAAACCTTAAGTTTTTACTCACTCCTTCAGAATGCCAAATTCTGGAGGGATCAGGTAGGGAGAAAAATACAAAGCCTGAAGGAAAATCTTTTCCCTTCTGATATCTACCAGGCTTTTTTAAACCTTTACTTATACAGATTTTTGCAACATTTACAACCCTTTTATTTTTTTATACATTTTTTGATATCTACCAAGAGTGTATTTCTATGCCTTATACCTTTTATTATTAACTAACACCACATAATTTTTTAAAAACTTTTACTTTTCCATTTATCTTTACAGTTTCCCACAGACCTTCTTTGTATATATATATTTTATATATATAATATATATATAAATAATATTTATATATATAAATAATATATATATATATTTTTATTTACTTTTTTACAGAATGCAAAGTTTCAACCTTCTTGGAATTCTTAATTTTCTTTTTAGAGCAGATACAGAGCAAAATCCAAAACACAGAGTTTCCAGAACATTACACAGGTAGGGGCATTCTCTTGCACAAAGACATGCTCCTTCACGCCCGGTCTTTTAGCAGAGACATGCTGCTTTGCCTCTGGCTGAAGCACTCATCAACCCCAAATGACCCTTCCTGGGTCCCGAGTGGCAAAGGCATCCTCCTCAACTGGTTACAGGCAACCTTAAACAGATTTTAAGTACAGAGGGGTTTTGATCAGAAACAACACTGCTTTTTTCCTATAAAACCAGAAAACAAATAGTTGAGGTTTCCTTTACTCTAGGTTTAAAACTTTACATTTTTTATACATCATTTTACGTATTCAGATTTAACCATTATTTTTTTTTAATCCTTGTTCCTTTCCCACTCTGGGAAGGACAGCCAAAAGTCCCTGGCACTGCAGGTACCTTCCACTAAAATTCCCTAGATTTGCAGGGACATTCTACAGTTTTCTGAAATTCAGACCCTGCAAACACCCTACAGGCCAGATGTTTTCCTTAAACCTTAGTACATGTTCTTCAGAGCCATTTTTATCAGAACCAGTTACACAGAAAACCAGACTGATGCAGTCTGGACAGAGAGCCCTTAGCCTGGCACCTTGCCCAGTTTCAAGATGGAGGGGCTCTCATGTGACCCATTATCCAAGATGACGAAAACCATGCACCTCTACCCTGGGGGGGGGGCTAGCACTCACGTGGCTTGTCCTCCATTTTACCCAAAATGGCGGTGCACCCACATATATGCAATATAGTACTGTGGCAGAAACCCCCCCAACCCATGATGAATTCTCCCAACTGACGCAGACAAACAATGGAAAAGGGGATGTTTTATATGCCCGCTGCAGGTCGGGGGGCCCAATTAGATTTCATAAGCCTGGCCGGCCCGTGGAGTTACAAATACATTTACACACAGTCAGTCACATAATTCTCCCCCGAGAAGGAGTCCAATGGTCTGGGTCTTGGCCCAGACTCCTGAATTTTCCAGTTGGGGGGTGATCAGCCCCCCTCCCCATCTTGGCTCCGGTCCCTGGGGCTCACCGATTCCTGATTGGTGCCTCTGACAGTTCGTGGTTCATCTCTCCCCTCTGCCCGAATGTTAGAGCAGTCGGGGACATGGCACGGGGAGTCTCTGCCCCGCGAAGCCAGGAACCACCAGGGCACGCGCTCCTCCCCTGCGGCAGGGCTCCCTTGCCAACTCCCCTGGTCGCCTTCATGGGAGGCAAAATACCTGCTCAAGTGAGGGGTTTCCCAGCCAATGCACCAAAATGTTGTAGAAAATCTACCCACACTCAGGGAGATAATGAAGCACAAACTTTATTACCCGGGGGCTCCAGGGGGGTTAATTCCCAAATCCTGAGCCGAAAAAGCTGAGTTAGGGTCCTTTTTATATACCAATTACACAGGCAAAAAGGGAGGGGGAACCAGCTGCTGAAAGCAAGCATTCAGAAGCAGGAGCAAGGTCAGTGGTCTTGAGATAACGTTACTTAGCAATGTCTGCTAGCTGTCTCCTTACCTAAAAATAACTTTTACTCAGCTTTTGTCCTGACAAAACTTGCAAGTGTTACAGAGAGCAGTTTTTTTTTTCCTGCCACATACTGACACAAAATTACCAATACAGTTTTCCTGATATGTAATCATTCAACAACTTGAATAGTTCTTTTTGCAGCTGTGGTGTTGGTTGGCAACAAAAGCACACATAATATATCCTCATGCGCATCCTCCTGGAAAATATATCACACAAAAGCAAGCATTGTTGCCTTGTTGTCAACATCAGTAGGCTCCAAAACCTGGATTGCATACCACGGAGATTCACTAATCCTCTCCAACAACTCTGCATCAATATCCTCTGCTATTTCATCAATTTGTCTAGTTATCATGTTAGCCAAAAGAGGAACCCACGCCACCTTTCAAACCACAGCCTTTCCTAAAAGTTCACAACAAATGTCCTCAGCAGCAGGCAGAATCAACTCTTTACCAGTAGAAAACGGCTTCTTAGCCTTAGCAATGCTACTAGCCACTAAGAATGATGCTCTCTGTGCTGTCATATTTAAGGACGTGGTGGCCTTCAAAAATTGCTTCTGTTCTTTGTGTTTATATATTTTTTCTTTTGAAAAACTCCAAAAGCCTGTCTTTTAATGTAGGGTGCTTGATCTCTATATGGCAAAGCAGTTTTAAAGTTTTCATGGCTTCAGTGGATAGTCAATTGCTGCATATTACACAAAGCAGGCTTGGAGAATGTGAATCACCTATTATAATGAACCCATAATTTAACTACCCTTGGTATTTTCTTTTAAATGTAGCCTTCTTTTTGTTGGCAATATTAGAGTCTTCTTCTGTTTCATCATTTGGGTCTTTCCCCCTTTTTAATGAAGCTCTCCAATGACTGTTTTTTTTTGTTTGTTTTTTTTACTCATTTTGACTAGGACTAGCTTGTGGGTTTACCAAAACTGTGACTGAGACAAATCCACAGTGTAAGAAAGAGGTACAGGTGGAAATGGTAAATAAAATAATGGTTAGGACATATGTGGACTAAAATAAGTGTTGGATTCTGACTTAAAGCCTATCACAAGACACAGTTGTTCAATTGAAGTACATCAACTTACCATTATAAAGCATGCCACCAGATGCAGCTTCATTGTCACTTGCCACTCACTAATGAGGTTTTGATATGAGCCCACAAACAAATGATTTATTATGGTCTCTGTGCAGTCAGAGCTCTCTGTTAATGATAATCTGTATTTACAACCACTCTCCAGTGCTAGCATTACTGCCTCAGCTCTACCTCAGATCTGTTGGGGTCCGCCTTGCCTGGTTTCAGGAAGCTGCAACCCACCATAGCTAAGGCTGAGTGAGAGACCTCTGAACCAGGAGACACTAAGGAGACAAGCTTATTTCCCTAGCATGAGCACTGCCTACTTTATGTCTGGCTCCCATTGCTTGGTCGGTTAGTTGGATGATGGGTAACAATTCTCAGAGGTGGATGAATCTAAGACAGGCATGATCATGTGGGAAAGCCCTCAGGGAAGAGATTTGGGGCACTGTGGAAATGAGGGGTGATCGACCCCTGCCCCCTTGGCTTTGACAAGCCTGAGTCCTTGTTCTGGCTGTGAGAAATCCAGATCTCCTGGTTGCCTTTGTCCCCTCCGCCCGACTCAGGCCTGCGGAAATAACAAGGGGCGGTGCAGTCCACACCAGAGTCAGTGGACCCTGTAGTAATTAGACCTGAGGCATAGAATATGTGAGATCCTGTGAAAACTGCTTGCTGGAGGATGCTCTTGAATTAGAATATGAAGGCATGGGCAGGAAACAAAACTAGCCTTTTAGGCCCTGTAGCTTTTAGGTGATAAAACCCCAAACTCAGCATGAGCCCTTTCAGCTCTTTGAAAGTTACCTACTTGTTTGATCTTCCCTGCCGGATTGTAATTAACAAACGGTATCTGTATTCTTAATAAAAGCCTGCTTGGGTGGGAAGGCACGGCACTCCCCCCTTGAAAGAGTGGCTATTCTGTTCCTATTTCTCCACAGGACTCAGTAGTCCATGTGTATTTTTCTCATATCTCAAGCATCTACAGCGTTTGAGGTCACAGAAGGCCAGTGACTGCCTCACAGATCATCAGGGCATTAGATTTTCATAAGGAGTGAGAAACTTATCCCTTGAATGTGTAGCTCACAGTAGGGTTTGTACTCCTATAAGAATCTAATGCCACCATTGTTCTGACAGGACAGAGCCCAGGTGGTAACGCAGGCAATGAGGAGTGGCTATAAATACAGATGAAGCTTTGCTTGCTCACCTGCTGCTCAGCTTCTCCTGTGCAGCCCAGTTTCTAACAGGCCAGCAGCTGGTATTAGGTGTTGGGATCTCTATGGTAATGGATTGACACTAGATTTGTGGTGATGACCACTCAATAGATTATACAGATATTAAATGATAATATTGTACATCTGAAATTTAAATGTTTTAACCAATATTATCTCAATAATAAAGTAAAAAATGTAAGTGCTCTGTCTAAATTTATTATAATAAATTAATTATAATAAAAATACTAAAAGCTCTAGTGGAAAGTGTCAACATAGGCAAAAACTGAGGAACTCCAACAGAGAGATGTAAAACATGAAAAAAGACAGATGAAAATATTAGAAGTAAAAAATGGAATAAGACAATTTGATGGCTTAACAGACTGTACAGAGCAGAGGAAAAGATCAATGAACTTCAAAAAATTAATAGAAACTATCAAAACTGAAATACAAAGCTAAATAAGAATTATATAAAATAGACACAATGTCAGAGATCTGAGCTATAACATCAAGTGTCTAACATATGTGTAATAAAACTTTAGAGGTATAGTGAGGAGCAAACAAGGCAGAAAACAAATCTGAAGAGGTGATAATCAAGAACTTTCTCATCCAGACATGAGCAAAATGGTGTATAGGCAGCTTTAACCTCCCATTTTCCTTCAGAAACATTAAAAAAACAAGAGGAAGTTGTCAGAACTCTGATAGTCAAAAGTTTACAGTAGCTAAACAAGTGAATTTTAAAAAGCACTTCAAAATGATAGGCATGTTTTATGAAAATTTAATTTGCCCTTGCCTGACCACTTACTCCTATACCTAGCAAAGCAGTGGACTCAGTTTTGAGCAGTGATAGCCCAAATACCTAATGTTGCATCCTGTCTGGAGGGAGAGGGGAAGATATTATTTGCAAATATTATGTAAGTCAGTTCTAAACTGTCTTAGGCTACTTGGAAGACTGATGCAAGATGTTCATCTCTATTTCTCCTAACTCAGAACTCAAGCTGGAAAAGCAGTGAGCATTGGTCAAAAATAATGCAAGCCAAACTTGCAAATGCATGGCAAAAGATTACTGTCAAAATATACAATAAACTGCCTAAGGTCCAGAGCCAAAACTAATTTCTTTAGGAAAGTGAAACATTTAGAAGGAGTGATGCATGCTGGAAATTTCAGAAAACCACATGTATGTCCAAGAAGAACAGGCTCAGGAGAGACCTGAGAAGATTAAGCTTTCACAGAGGGCTGATGCCTAGAGTTAGTACAAACCTGGTTAAGTGCCCAAGGAAGACACCATAAAAGAGCCAGTCTCCAAAGACCTGAACAGGTGAGTTCTCTCTTTCTCTTATACTCTCTCTGTTTTATTTTGTTTGTTTTACTGATTGCTTTCTTTGTTTTCCATTTCTTTGAAATCAATAAAGATTTTTTAAAAGATCAAAATCTGTCAAATGTTACAAAGTTGAAAATAGAGCCGACACAAATGACTAACATCAGAAATAAAAATACGGACATTAGTGTTGACCTTACAAAAATGAAATGCATTATAAAAATACATAAAAAAGTTTATACCACCAAATTTCATAACTTAGAGAAAGTGAAGAGTCTATAAACACACAAATTAACTAAGGTGAAAAAGATAAATACGAAAATATCAACAGGCCTATAACAAGTAAAGACATTGAATCAGTAATAAATAATACATCCTATCTAAGAAAATCTAGAAGCAGATAGCTTTATTGTTAAATTCTATACTTAAGTAATAATTAATAAAAACCTTTCATAATTAATCAAAAATAGAAAATATAAGTACTTATTTTTATTCTATAAGGCAAACAACACCCTGATATCAAAGTCAGAGAAAGATATCACAAGAAAATTACAGACTAATATAGCTAATGAAATAATTTTATTTATTTTTTTGTTTTCATTGGTTTATTTGCCAAATTCTATCCAGAACAAATTAGGAAAATTGTAACCTTTCTTTCTTGCTTATTTTTTTACTTTATTTTTTAATTACTTTATTATTGTTCAATTACTGTTGTCGGTATTTTCCACCACCACTCAACCCCATTGCAGCCAATCCCACATTCCTCCCTTGCTTCAACCCTGCCCCTTGGTCTTGTCCATATGTCCTTTATAGTAGTTCCTGAAAACCCTTCCCCTACTGTCCCTTCCCCTCTCTCCTCTAGCTATTGTTAGATTGTCTTAATTTCAACGTCTCTGGTTATATTTTGTTTTTTTCTTTTGTTGATTAGCTTCCAGTTAAAGGTGAGATCATAAGGTATTTTTCCCTCACTGCCTGACTTATTTCACTTAGCATAATGCTCTCCAGTTCCATCCATGTTGTTGCAAAGGGTAGAAGCTCCTTCTTTCCCACTGCTGCATAGAATTCCATTGTGTAAATATACCATAGTTTTTTGATCCACTCATTTACTTATGGGCACTTAAGTTGCTTCCAGTACTTGGCTATTGTAAATTGTGCTGCTATGAACATCGGAGCACATGGGTTCTTTTGGATTGATGTTTCAGGGCTCTTGGAGTATAATGCCAGCAGTAGAATTGCTGGGTCAAAAGGCAGTTCCATTTTTAGATTTTTCAGGAAATTCCATATTGTTTTCTACAGTGGTTGCACTGGTCTTCATTCCCACCAGTCGTGCACTAGGGTACCCTTTTCTTCACAACTTCTCCAACACTTGTTTGTTGATCTGTTTATAATGGCCACTCCAACAGGTGTGAAGTGGTATCTCATTGTGGCTTTAATTTGCATCTCTCTGATGGCTAGTGATGCTGAGCACCTTTTCATATGTCTCTGGGACACCTGTATGTCCTTCTTGGAGAAATGTCTGTTCAAGTCCTTTGCCCATTTTTTAATTGGGTTGTTTTTCTTCCTGGAGTGGAGTCTTGTGAGTTCATTATACATTTTGGAGATCAAACTCTTGTCCGAGGTATCATTGGCAAATATGTTTTCCGATACAGTTGGTTCTCTTTTCATTTTAATGCTATTTTCTTTAGCTATGCAGAAGCTTTTTAATTTGATGGGTCCCCATTTGTTTATTCTTTCCTTTATGACCCCTGCTCTAGGGGACATATCAGTGAAGATGTTGCTGGCTGGAATATTTGAGATTTCCCTATGTTGTCCTCTAGTGCTATAATGGTGTTACTACTTATATTTAAATCTTTTATCCACCTTTAATTTATTTTTGAGTATGGTGTAAGTTGGTGGTTGAATTTCATTTTTTTTGCATATAGCTGTCCAGCTCTTCCAACCTCGTTAGTTGAAGAGGCTATTTTTACTCCATTTTATGCTTCTTCCCCTTTTGTCAAATATTAATTAACTGTAAAGCCTTGGGTTTATTTCTGGGCTCTGGGTTCTGTTCTGGTAGTCTATCTGTCTGTTTTTATGCCACTGACATGCTGTTTTAATTACAGTGGCCTTGTAATGCAGTTTGATAACACGTATTGTGATCCCTTCTGCTTTGTTCTTCTTTCTCAGAATTGCTACAGCCATTCAGGATCATTTATGGTTACATATATATTTCTGAAATGTTTGTTCTATATCTGTGAAATATGTCATGAGTACTTTAATGGGGATTTCCTTGAATCTGTAAATTGCTTCGGGTAGTATGGCCATTTTGATTATTTAATTCTTCTAATCCATGAGCTTGGTACAGCCTTCCATTTGTTTATGTCTTCCTTAATTTCTTTCTTCAGTGTTGTATAGATTTCTGAGTGCAGGTCTTTTACCTCCTTGGTGAAGTTTATTACTAGGTACTTTATTTTTCTTGTTGCTATATCAAATGGGATTTTTTTCCTGACTTCTATTTCTGATATTTGATTATTGGTGTGCAAAAATGCCTTTGTTTTTTGAATATTGACACTGTATCCCATTGTCTTGCCATATTCATTTATTAGGTCGAGTAGTTTTTTCGTGGAGTCTATAAGAATTTCTGTGTGCTACCATGTCATCGGCAAACAATGACACTTTTGCTTCTTGCTTTCTTATTTGAATCCCTTTAATTTCTTTTTCTTGTCTAATTGCTGTGGCAAGGCCTTCCAATACTATGTTTAATACAAGCATTGAAAGCAGGCATCCTTGTCTTGTTCCTGATCTTAGTGGGAAAGCTCTAAATTTCTGGCCATTGAGTATGATGTTGGTTGTACTTCTTTCATGTATGGCCTTTATTACATTGAGGAATGCTTCCTCTATTCCCACTTTGCTGAGTGTTTTTATCATTAACGGTGCTATAACTTATCAAATGCTTTTTCTGCATCTATTGATATGATCATGTGATTTTTGCCTTTCATTTTATTTATGTGGTATATTATGATGCTTGATATGCAAATATTGTACCATACTTGCATCCCTGGCATGAATCTTACTTGGTCATGGTGTATGATCTTTTTAACGCATTGCTGGATATGGTTTGCCAATGTTTTGTTGAGGATTTTAGTGTCTATGTCCATCAGCGATACTGGCCCCAAGTTTTCCTTCTTTGTTGTCTATAACTGATTTTGCGATTAGGATGATGCTGGCTTCATAAAAAGAGTTTGGGAGTATTAAATCTTCTTGAACTTTTTGGAATAATCTGTGAAGGATGGGGATTAGCTTTCCCTTAATTGCTTTGTAAAATTCTCCTGTGAAACTGTGAGATCCAGGGCTTTTGTGTGTCAGAAGCTTTTGGTTACTGCTTCAATTTCATCAGCTGTTATTGGTCTGTTCAGATTTTCTGCTTCTTTTTTGTTCTGTTTTTGGACATTGTATTTTTCTAGAAATTTGTCCATTTCTCATAGGTTTTCAAATTTCTTCGCATATGGTTCTTCATAATAATTTCTAATGATCATTTGCATTTCTGTGATATCAGTTGTAATCTTTCATTTCTGATTGTGTTTATTTGCGTCCTCTCTTTTTTTCTTGATGAGTCTGCTTAATGGCTTGTTGATTTTGTTTATCTTTTCAAAGAACCAGTTCCAGGATTTGTTGATCCTTAGAATTGTGCTTTTAGTCTCAATGTAATTTAATTCTGCTCTGATCATCATTATTTCCTTCCTCTACTTGCTATGGGCTGTCTTTGTTGTTGTCCCTCAATAGGTGTTGTCCTTCTTATAGGTGTAGGTTTAGGTTGTTTGTATCTTTTTTGAGTAAGCCTATATCACTATGAACTTCCCTCACAGGACTGCCTTCACTGTGTCACAAAAGTTTTGGATTGTTGTGTGTTCATTTTCATTTGTTTCCAGAAATTTTTTTATTTCTTTCTTGATCTCATTCTTTACGCATTCATTCTTTAATAGCATGCTTTCAATCTCCATGAGTTTGTTTGTCTTGTTTTTTTTTTTTTCTCTTTAGGTTGGTGTCTAGTTCCAGTCCCTTGTGGTTGGAGAAAATGATTGATATGATTTCAATTTTCTTGAATTTGTTGAGGCTTGTTTTTTGCCCTATCATGTGATCTGTCTTTCAAAATGTTCCATGTGCATTTGGAAAGAATGTGTGTACTGCTTCTTTGGGATGAAAGATTCCATATATATCAGTTAAATCTATTTTGTCAAGGGCATAGATCAATGCCACAATGTCTTTGTTGATATTTGGTTTGGAAGATCTGTCCACTTTTGACAGTAGGGTGTTAAAATCTCCTACTATAATTGTGTTGCTGTCTGTATCTTTCATGAAGTCCTCCAAGATTTTCTTTATGTATTTGCATGCTCCTATGTTGAGTGCATATATATTTACAATATTTATGTCTTCTTGGTGGATTCTTCCCTTGAATATTATGAAGTGACCTTCTGGGTCTCTCTTTATGGCTCTTTTTTTGAAGTCTATTTTGTCTGATATGAGTATTCCTACCCTGGCTTCTTTTTCCTGTCCCTTTGCTTGGAATATTTGTTTCCATCCCTTCACTTTTATTCTGTGTAGGTCTTTTGTTCTGAAGTGTGTCTCTTGTAGGCAGCATATGTCTGGGTCCTGTTTTCTTATCTATTCACCTATTCTCTTTCTTTTAATTGGGGCATTTAGTCAATTTACAGTTAAGGTTATTATTGATAAGTACTTATTCATTGCTGTTTTTTCATGCCTGTGTCCCTCTGTCTGTCACCATTTTTTTCCTGTTCTTAAAGCATACCCTTTAGTATCTCTTTCAGAGCTGGTTTGGAGGAGGTATAGTCTTTGAGGCTTCTTTTGTCCAGGAAGGTCTTTATTTGACCTTTCATTTTAAGTAAGGGCTTTTCTGGATAAAGTAGTCTTCGTTTCAGGCCTCTGGTTTTCATTACTTGGAATATTTCTTGCCATTCTCTTCTGGCTTGAAGCATTTCCATTGAGAAGTCAGCTGCTAGTCTTATCAGGGCTCCCTTGTATGTTTCTTCCTGTTTTCCCTTGCTGCCTTTAAGATTCTCTCTTTGATTTGGAATTTTGCCATTTTAATTATGATGTGTCTTGAAATGGACCTCTGTGGGTTCCTCTTGATTGGAACTCTCCATGTTTCCTGGATATGTATGACATTTTCTCTTATCAAATAAGGGGAGTTTTCCATCATTACTTTTTCAAACAGATTTTCTATCTCTTGCTCTTCTTCTTCTGACATCCCTATTATATGGATATTATTGCATTTCATGTTGTCCTACATCTCCCTTAACTCCCTTCGTTCTTTCTGATCCTCTTTTCCTTTTGTTGCTGTTTCTGGGTGTTTTTTTCTACCTTGTCCTCCAGCTTGCTGATCCAATAATCTACTTCATCAA
This sequence comes from Phyllostomus hastatus, assembly GCF_019186645.2. Taxonomy (NCBI): domain Eukaryota; kingdom Metazoa; phylum Chordata; class Mammalia; order Chiroptera; family Phyllostomidae; genus Phyllostomus; species Phyllostomus hastatus. The sequence goes on along the minus strand of NW_025333922.1, from coordinate 98,236 downwards.
CCCTGCTTTTGATTCCTTTTACTGTGTTCTTCAATTCAGAAATTTTATTCTTCATTACATCTTGGCCATTGTTGATGCTTTCTGTTTCCTTTTGCATGTTGATTTAGTTTGCAGTGAATTCATTGTAGTTTACATGAAGTTTTTAGTAATTCTCTGAGTTTATTGAGCTTCATGATAAGCATTGCTTTGAAATCAATATTTGATAGTTGATTTGCCTCTATTTTATTTAGCATTATTTCTGAGGCTCCCTCCTTTTCTTTTGTTTGGGGATTCTTTGTCTTCACATTGTTGTGGGACTCTTTTTGTTAGCCTCTGCTTTTTAATTGATTTGTTCCGACTCACTGGGTTTGGTGTGAACTTCTATGATACAAGACTTGTGAGATTCAGTGGTGCAGTCTTCTGATCTCCTGAGCTCATGGCAGTGTGAAACCAGGAGGGATGTGTGCAGTCACTGGGGGGGAGCAAAGTGGGAGACACACAGAGGCAGTGTTCACCCACTGGACCTGTGGGTGTCATCTAGGTACATTACCAGCAGAATTAGGGAACCACATGGCACCTGGAGTAGGGAGAAGAGTTGGGCAGTGTCAGACCCTGACCCGGATAGTCTCTGATCTGGTCAGAAAGTCAGGCTATGTGAAAAGCCGGGTGCTTGTTAAGAATGGTGGGCTTAAACAAGAGGACTTTAGTAAAAAAAAAAAAAAGACCTATGCCACTGTTTAAGGAAGTCTCACATACCTCAGCTGGCTCATCCACTAGCTGATTCATGTGCTGATTGCCCAGCAGTGGGCTCTGGCTGTGGTAGCCTCACAAAGAGCAAGGAGGAGAGGCACTGCATGGACCATGGTGGATTACAGGTGCTGGCCTGCTGCAAATAGATGTGGGGGGGGCAGCAGCTTACAGAGGGCCTGGCCTGGAGGCTGGGTAACTGTGAATATTGTGGCCCAGACCTGGCCCTCATCCTCCCAAAACCATAGGGAGGAGAAATGTGAAGTCCATGCCACTCTGCCTGTGGCATACAGTAAGGCCAGCAGAATATGGTTGTCTCCTTTCAAATCAATGGGAGGCATGTTTTTTTTCCTCTCTCTCTTTTTATTCCCCTAAGTGAGACAATAAGGCCTAGGGCCATGAACGATCCAGACACAGATCCAAAGGGGGAGCACAAGGCTAACCCAACAACTGAGAAACTAAGACAAATTTCACTTTGCTATCCTATAGAACTTAATTTTATTGTTTATTTGTATTATTAATTTTTCATAATTTTTACTTCTTTTATTTTATTAGCATTTTTTATTTCTCTTCTTTTTGTTTAGTTTTCTCTATTTTATTTCTTTGTTTAAATGCATTATTCGACTGGTTTTCCTTATTCTCTTTCATATTATATTTTAATCTTCCTACTTTTACTTCAGTCATGTCCCAATAACACACTACTCTTGATTGTGTACTTTCTATTCTTGTCATTCAAACCATATATTTCTTGTCATATTATTGTTGTTCTGGTACTACTATAAATAATTGTTGTTCCATATAGTTGTAAATACTACACAACACCCTTTCCTGATCTTAGCCCATTGCACTATCTCCCTGAGCTTTATTACTGTTGTGTTCAACTCTATTCTCTTGCACACTCTGCTTACCTTCTATCTTTTACTGTCACTATATCTCATCATCTATACTTGCATAAGCACTGTTTTCTGGATTCAGCTCACAATCTTTCTTCCCTCTAAAAAGAGTCTTATCTCTTTTTCACCTTTTATAAAAAAGGTGGCTAGTTGGTTGAAATATCACAGTTAATGCTATACCTATCCAAAAAATCTCCTATTTCTTCTCTACTTTTTGGTACTTCAATACCCACAGAATACTCACCTGCTGTCTTAATCTGTTTTGCCTTCCCCCTGCCACTGGTCACATTCAAGATTAGATGTGTGATGTGAACATTAGTATAACCACTGGAGGAGAAATTCCAACAAAGGAACCACCAATAGTTAAAAACCCAAGTTGAGCAAGAGAGCCAACAGAAACAGAAGAAAGAGCAAACCTAGACCACACCACTGAATCCCATAAAATTTATCCCATAGAAGTTTACCCTACAAAGACAGCTAGCAAAGCAAAACATCAGGAAGTGCAGAAACAAACAAAAAGAGACACCTAAAATGGGGTGAATAAAGGAACCTGCAGTCAAAAGGAATGGAAAACTTCCCACTAAAACAGCTAAATGAAATAGAGGTAAGCGAACTATCAGATACAGAATTCAAAACAATGGTTATAAGGATGTTCAAGGAACTCACAGACAACTACAAGGAATTGAGTGAAAACTATAACAGCATGGAAAAGAAAATGTAAACTATAAACAAGAACCAGGAAGAAATTCAGAATGCAATTTCTGAAATAAAAAAAAACACACTAGAAGGTATTACAAGCAGGCTAGATGAAGCAGAGGACTGATTTGGTGAGCTGGAAGACCAAGGTGGAAAGAACACACAGGTAGAGAAGCTACACACAAAAAAAGCTAAAAAAAATATGAAGATACCTAAGAGAACTCCAAGATAACATGAAATGCAACAACATTCAAATAATATGAATATCAGAAGAAGAAGAAATGAAACAAGGGATAGAAACCCTGTTTGAAAAAATAATGAGAGAAAAGTTTCAAAACCTGGAGAGGGAATAAACCATCCAAGTTCAGGCAGCACAGAGACCCCCAACCAAGATGAACAGAAAGAGGCCTACTCCAAAACAAATCATAATTAAAATGCCAATTTTTAAAGAAAAAGAGAGAAACTTAAAAGCAGCAAGGAAGAAACAAGAAGTAACAAAGGGGATGATATTTTTTGCAGCTGATTTCTAGCAGCTGATTTCTCAACAGAAGCACTGAAATCCAGGAGATAATGGCAACAGATATACCAAGTAATGAAAAACAAAGGCCTGCAACCAAGATTACTCTACCAAGAGAGGCTTCCAATTAAAATGGAAGGTGCAATAAGGAGTTTCCAAGACAAGAGAAGGCTGAAAGAATAAATTCTCACCAAACCAGCACTACAAGATATGCTAAAAGGATTACTATAAGAGAAATGAAATGAGTGAGGGAGAGAAGAACACAGGTACAAAGGGCCAAAATTGAATAAATATTTATGACTAATACCTTAAGTGTTAATGGGTTAAAGCTCCAATCAAAAAACATAGAGTAGCTGAATGGACAAGAAACATGACCCATACATATGCTGCCTACAAGAGATCCACCTCAGAACAAAAGACCTACGCAAACTGGAAGTGAATGGTTTGAAAAAGATATCCCAAGCAAATGGACAGAAAAAAAATAATAGGTAGAAATACATCTGAAGAAATAGATTTCAAAACAAAGGCCATAAAAAGAGACTGTGAAGGACACTTCATAATACTGAAGGGAAGAGTCCATCAAAAGACATAACTATTATAAACATATATGCACCCAACATAGGAGCACCCAATACATAAGGAAAATCTTGGAGGACTTCAAGAAAGATATTGACAGCAACACAATTATAGTAGGGGATTTTAACAACCCGACTGTACAAAATGGGTAGTTCTTCTAAACAAAGTATCAACAAAGATATCCCAGCATTGAACAATATCCTATATCAAATGAACTTAACTGATTTTATATATATACTTCCAACCCCAAGAAGCAAAATACACAGTCTTTCCAAATGCACATGGAACATTTTCAAAGATAGACCACATGATAGGACACAAAAGAAGACTCAAGAAATTCAAGAAAATTGAAATCATATCAAACATTTTCTCTGATCACAAGGGACAGAAACTAGAAACCAACCTCAAGGAAAAAAACTCCAAAACACTCAAATTTATGAAGACTGAATAGCATGCTATTAACAATGAATGTGTCAAGAATGGGATCAAGGAAGAAATAAAAAAGTTTCTGGAAACTGAAAATGAACACACAACAATCCAAAACTTGTGGGACACAGCAAAGGCAGTACTGAGAGGGAAGTTCATAGCAATTCAGGCCTACCTAAAAATGACAGAAACATTTCAAATAAACAACCTAACCCCACAGCTACAAAAACTGGAGGAACATCAACAAGGACAGCCCATAGCAAATAGAGGAAGGAAATAACCAAGATCAGAGCAGAATTAAATTACATTGAGACTAAAGGCACAGTTTTAAGGATCAATAAATCCAAAAGCTGGTTCTTTAGAAAGATAAACAAGATCGACAAGCCTTTAAGCAGACTCATCAAGAAAAAAAGAGAGAGGGCCCAAATAAACAGGACCAGAAATGAATGAGGAGAGATTACTGCTGGAACCATAGAAATACAAAGGATTGTAAGAAATTACTGTGAAGAACTATAAGCCAAGAAATTTGAAAACCTAGCTGAAATGGACAGATTTCTAGAAAAATACAATTTCCAAAAAGCTGAATAAAAAAGAAGCAGAAATCCTGAACAGACCAATAACAGCTGATGAAATTGAAGCAGTAATCAAAAAGCTTCTGACACACAAAAGCCCTGGATCCCACAGTTTCACAGGAGAATTTTACAAAAACATTTAAGGAAGAGCTAACCTTAATTATTCTCAGTGCATTCAACTAAATCCAAGAAGTTGGAAGACCCCCCAAACTCTTTTTATGAAGCCAGCATCATGCTAATACCAAAAACAGATAAAGACCGAACAAAGAAATAAAACTTCAGGCCAATATTGCTGATTAACATAGAGGCTAAAATTCCCAACAATATATTGGCAAACTGCATCAGGAATACATTAAAAATATAATACACCATGATCAAGTGTGGTTCATCCCAGGAAGGTAGGGATGGTACAATATTCACAAATCAATAAATGTACCACATCACATAAATAAAACGAAAAACAAAAATCACATGATCATGTCAATAGATGCAGAAAAAGCATTTGATAAGTTATAGCACCCATTTATGATAAAAATACTCAGCAATTTGGGAACAGAGGGAACATTGATTAACATAATAAAAGCCATATATGAGAGACCTACAGCCAACATCAAATCAACTGGCAAAAAATAAAAGCTTTCCCACTAAGAACAGGAACAAGAAAAGGATGTCTGCTTTCATCACTTCTATTCAAGATAGTATTGGAAGTCCAAACAAATAGCTGTTCCCCCAACTGGCATATATCTATTTGTAGTAATTTCTTACAATCCTTTGCATTTCTCTAGTATCAATTGTAGTCTTTACCCTTTCATTTCTGAGTTTATTCATTTGGGTCCTCTACATTTTATCTTAATGAGTCTGCTTAAAGTCTTGTCAGTTTTGTTCATCTTTTCAAGAACCAGCTCCTGGATTTATTGATCCTTGAATTTGTTTTTAGCCTCTATGTCATTTACTTTTGCTATGATCTTGATTATTTCCTTCCTTCTACTTGCCCTGGGCTTTGTTTATTGTTGATCCCCCAGTTCTTGTAGATGTAAGGTTAGGTTGTTTATTTGAAATGCTTCTATTTTTTTTTTTTGTAAGCCTGTAGCACTGCTAACTTCCCCCTCAGGACTGCCTTTGCTATGTTTCATAGGTTTTTACTGGGGTGTATTCATTTTAATTTATTTCCAGAAACTTTTTTTCTTCCTTGATCTCGTTTTTCACCCATTCATTGTTTAATAGCATGCCATTCAATCTCCAGGAGATTGAATATTTTTGAATTTTTTCCTTTAGTTTTTTCTAGGTTCAATCCCTGTTGTCTGAGAAAATGCTTGGTATGATTTCAAATTTCTTGAATTTTTTGAGGATTGTTTTGTGTTTTATCATGTGGTCTGTCTTTGAAAATGATCTATGTGCATTGGAAAGAATGTGTACTTTGCTTCTTGGGAATGGATGGAAGATTATGTGTGTGTGTGTGTGTGTGTGTGTGTGTGTGTGTGTGTGTGTGTGTATTCAGTTAAGTCTATGTGGTCTAATGTGTCATTCCATTCCACAATACCCTTGTTAATATTTTGTTTGGAAGTTCTATCCATTGTTGATAGTGGGGTGTTAAATTCCCCTAGGATAATGGTGTTGCTGTCTGTATCTTTCTGAAGTCCTCTAAGATTTTGCCTATATATTTGAGTGCCCCTATGTTGGCTTCATATATGTTTACAATATTTTTGTCTTCTTGATGGATTCTTCCCTTGAGTATTTTGAAGTGTCCTTTTGTGTCTCTTTTTATGGCCTACATTTTGAAGTCTATTTTTTATGACATAAATATTGCTATCCTGGCTTTTTTTCCTCTCAGTTGCTTGGAATTTTTTTCAAACCCTTCAATTTCAGTTTGTATAGGTCTTTCTTGTTCTGTGGTGGATCTCTTGTGGGCAGCATGTGTACAGGTCATGTTTTCTCATCCATTGAGCTACCCTATGTCTTTTGACTGGAAAATTTAATCCATTTACATTCAAAGTTATTATTGATAGGTACTTATTCATTAGGATTTTACCCCCTTTTGTACTTATGTTCCTCTCTTTCTCTCACTTTTTTTCTTCCTCTACTCTAAACAGTGCCTTTTGCTTATCTTGCAGTGTTGGCTTGGTGGAAGTATATATTTTTAGACTTCTGTCTGGGAAAATCCTCCTTTTGCCTACTATTTTAATTGAGAGAAGTACTGGGAAGCATAGGCTTCTTTGCAGTATTTTGCTTTATTTACTTGAAATATATCTTGCAATGCCCTTCTGGCATGCAGTGTTTCTGTAGAGAAGTCTAGTCTTATTGGGGCTCCCTTGTATGTTATTTCCTGTTTTTTTTTTTTTTGCTGCCTTTAAGATTCTCTCTTTGTGTTGTAATTTTGCTATTTTAACTATGATGTGTCTTGGAGTGGGTTTCTTTGGATTTCTCTTGATTGGGACCTTCTGTGCTTCCTGGACTTGTGTAACTTTTTCTCACCGAATTAGGAAATTTTTCCATCATTACTTTTTCAAACAGGTTTTCCATCCTTTTCTGTTCTTCTTCTGGTATTCCAACTATATGGATATTATTATGTTTCATGTTGTCCTGTAGTTCCCTTAACCCCTCTTCATTCTTTTTCAGTCTTTTTTTCTTTTTCTTGGTATTTCTGGGAGATTATTTTCTACCTTGTCTTCCAGGTCACTGATTCAATTCTCTGCTTCAAATAACATGCTCTTGATTCCTTCCACTGTGTTGTTCAATTCAGAAATTCTATTCTTCATGTCCTTGTTGCTCTTGTTGATTGTTTATATGTTCTTTTCAATGCTTATTTAGTTTCAGTAAGTTTCTCATAGTTTCTCTGTAGTTTTTGGTAGTTCTCACTGAGCTCATTGAGCTTCCTTATAACCATTGTTTTGAACTCAATATCTGATAGTTGGCTTGCCACTATTTCATTCATCATTCTTTCTTATAATTCCTCCTTTCCTTTCATTTGTCTTTTTTTCTTTGTCTTCCATTTTTTTTTTGGGGGGGGTGAGACTTTTCTTGTTTGCTTCTGCTTCTTAAGTTAATCTGTTTTGACTCCTTGGCTGTGTGATGTGAATTTCTATGGTAGGTGATCTGTGAGATGAAGTGGGGCAATCTCCTTGATCTCTTGAACATGATGGTCTTGTGATGCCCTTCATGCTGTTTATGTTGTTTCTCTGGATGTAATTGGGCTTTGAAGACTTCTCTGTCATTCTTTGGTGTGTCCTTCCCTCCTGCTGGTTTACTAAGGGTGACTTTGCCCACCATGTTTTGTATGCTGTTGGGCCAGTACTGCCTGAAAAAAATCCACAAAGCCGAGGAAAGAAGTCCACAGATGCAATATCAATAATATCCCCCCTTGCAATTCTACTATCAACAGAAAAGAAGGTAAAATGGGGTAAGAGAAGTGAGAGGCAAACTATGTGAGTTGAAATAAACTAGAATCTAAAATCTAGTGAATTAGTATGCATAAACTTAATGGACAAGAAATGAATGTTAAAAACCTATTTAGGTAAGAAAAATCAGAAATCACAGAGAAGACCACAGTGGATTTTGTCTCGGTAGCCTCTAGTATTTACCACTGTTTTTTTTTTTTTTCTGGATCTGCCTCTGGTGATGTCAGATGTTGACCCCATCTGAATTTATGTAGTGTTTGAGACATTAAGGAATCTACAGTCTGTTGTTATTTCCTTCCATTGTTAATCTTGTCATGCTTCACTCAGCAGTCAGGCTTAGCACCATAAGCAGGGAAGAGTCCCACTGGGGTCAGGGCTATTGTTTCCACTCAGGCTGCTGCTGCTAGGAGGGGAGTGGTTTTCCTAAGAATGATTCTCACTGCAATATGCAGGATGACTCAACACCAGGATCCCTGTGGCTACTCTCCCAGTTTTCTCCCCAAAGCCCCCATTCCAAGTCTTTCCTCAAGTTTCTCTAGTCCACTCTGCCCCTCATTTGCCTGGGATCTACTGTCTGTAGCTGACTCCTTCGGTTGTTAATCTAGTCACTCTGCACTCAGTAGTCAGCCTTAAGTAACGCAGAGCCAGGGCTGAGTCTTTCCTGAGGTAGAGGCTATTGTTCCCCTCAGGCTGCTGACACTCATAGGGGTGTAGTATACTCTAGAAGGATGGCTGCTACAGTATGGGAGATAACTCAGGACCAGGACCCCTGTGTCTACTCTCAGTTCTGTCCCCAAAGCTTCTGACCCCAGTATCTCCTCAGGAATCTCTAGTCTACTCTGTTTACTGCTTTGCTGGAGCCCAGGGTAAGTGGCTGCAAATGAAAATTTGTGTGTTGGCCCTTTAAATGGCTCATTTTGTCTCCAGTTTTCCATCTCTGGCAGAGAGCAACCTTGCCATTTTTTGCCACTGGTTGTTATTTTTTGGGGGCTCTGGTACTCTGGTTTAGACCCTCCTCTTCTCAGGGGGATCCAACCAACCACTTAATTATCCCTCCATCCCTGCAGCTGCCTGTGGGCACGCAGCCAGCCTTCTCAAGTCTCCACCATACTCCTTACCAGTCAAGTTTTGCTGAACCTGATTCTGCTGTCTGTCCAGTGTGATAAGGCTTCTTTCTTACTATTATTCAATTGTTTGTTCCAGGTGATTTCTCCAAAATTTAGTTGTAATTTCAGATTGGTCCTGGGAGAAGGTTAGTGAGACTTCCATTCTCTTCTTCACCATCTTGCTGCTTCAGATCGTTTTTCTAAAGCTTTTTTTCCCCATGTCTATTTTATGGAATTGTACTGGAAACATCTCACTAGAAAATATAACTAAGCAGATTTTTATAGAAAACATTTCTTTTCAGTTATAAACATCCAACAAATCTGTTGTGAACATCAGCACAAGTTATAGAAATCTTCCATGAGATGATAATATATTTCTTCCTTCAAGACATAGGCATATTTTCTGAAGTATTATTGAAAAAAAGACAGTCTCACATGAAATGTATTTCAGTTCACTTAACTTTTTTATATTCTTTAATGATTCAATGAATTTTATTCATTTTAGCAGCTGGTGCTGAGTATAATTACATTAGGATAAAGATTAAATACTGAGTATCTGAATTAAGGTATATAAAGAAACCAATACATTTTTAAAAACATTTTATTTATTTATTTTAGAGAGATGGGGAAGGGAGGGAGAAAGAGAGGGAGTGAAACATCAGTGTGTGGTTGCCTCTCGCACACCCCATACTGGGAATATGGCCTGTAACCCAGGCTGTGTCCTGACTGGGAATCAAACCAGTGATGCTTTGGCTCACAGGCCTGCAGTCAATCCACTGAGATACACCAGCCAGGGCCAAAGAAATCAATACAGTTTTATTGGTTTTATTGTGTGGCAACTACATTTAAATGGAATACTGTAGCTCACAGGTGAAGTATAATTAAACCAACCAATTTTCTTTTTAAATTGATGTCCACAGGAATCAGACCCAAGTGGTTCTATTGTGACAAATTAAGGTTTATCAAATTGACGGAACTCTTAAGAAAATCTTTTCCTGAGAAATTAAATTGAGTTCCCCTGATGTATATCTATAGCTCTACCCCATGTTTTTCAGGGAGAAAAATTAAGATGACTTTCCAGACAATAGCTAATATTTCTCAGATTTCAATTTCTATTGGTTAGGTTAGCTAGAGCATATAAATACAAAGATTAAACATCTCTGAAATTAGCTATGAACAATTTAAATTACCTGAGCAGTGGTGAAATTCCACAAGTCAAAATAGTGTTGGTCAAAAGGAAAACTCAGGGTATTTGTCAGACTAATATGTAATCTGACTTAAGACACTGTATATTTACCCATGGGTATATAAACTTTCAGTGGAGTCCTCTGTCTTCACTGGATAATGCAATCATATAAAAATAGTGTTTGTGATATGTGCTACTGATCTTCCCAGCCTTTGAAGAATGGAAATAGCCTAGAGAAACACAGGCCAGTTAGAAAGATAACCCTGAGATTAGGGGAAAGAAAGGTTAAGTAGAAGATCAGAGGTAGGGAGGCTGCTTGGGAAATAATCTATCAAGAAAGAATCAGTATGTGGACTATGAAAGTCACATCTGAAATAGAGAGAAATAAACTGAGTTGAAGAACCTGAAGCCAGTGGAATAACTGGATTTCTTGGTGATTGAACACGGGAGAGTGAAATTCAAATATACTCAAGTACCAGCTCTTTCATGATGTTATTAAATAAAATAAAATGATAGAAGAAGGGAAGGGGTGATGGGAAAGATGTTGGCTTCAGTTTTTTATAAAGTGAATATCAGTTACTGATGGGGCATAGTAATAATAAATCCTAGTAAAGTGATATACAATATGGGTTTTTATTTGATGATTATGGATAATAAGATAGCCCAAAGTCAGTTGAACAATGGAAGTCAGTGAGCCAAGCTGAGAGAGTGAATGGATTGTTTACCTGAGATGAGACACAGTATGCACAAAAGGGATCTTCCCTGTCATTTGAAATGATTTCATTAAGCTCTCATGTTTACAGCAGGCCTGAGAAAACCAAAGAATTATAGAGAAGGATAAGCCCAGGGGACACTGGAGTGAATAGCTAATTTCTCAGGAATTGTGTAAGCTGCTTGTTATATACAACTATTATTAAATATTAAATTGTATGCATTTAAAATTAAGTAAATTATATTAAAACTAATATAAACAAACTTAAAGTTTACCTTCTGAAAATTTTGTTCTACAATATACTACTATCTATTCTCTTGAAGCTATTTGTTTTTATTGTGTCCATGTAGTAGAAATACCACAGTGGTGTGCTACGGTGTAATTCTTTCCAGCTCCACTTTTAGTGATATCACATTCATGGCTTGAAGTTACACTAAGGTAATCAGCAATTACAGCAAGTCCTCAAATATGTCATTTGATTAAATGTTGTTTTGGTTTAATGATGAAAAAAAGAAAATTAATTCCCAGCCAGGACCACTGTCTGTTTGATGTTTCCACATTCTTCTCATGTCTGCATGGGTTTTCTCTGAGGACTCCCATTTCCTCCCAAATCCCAAAGATGTGAATGTTAAGTAAATTGGCATGTCTACATTGTCCCAGTCTGAGAGAGGCTCCAGCTAACTGTGACCCTGAACTGGAATAAGCTGGCTGGAAAGAATGATCTTGTTTTTACTTATTTTTCTTGAATGCATGTATAGCTCACATTCATTTCAATGTTTAATATTAGGTATGTTCTGAGTCTTTAGTTATAAGTTTGGTTATATTTCTATGACCACAAGTATGCCCTAGAAACAACTGTGGTAATATAAATTAGTCTGTTTTAAATTGGTATGGTTATTTATTATTTCATGTAAGTTGCAGTTTCCTAGAACCTATCAATGAAATTAAGAAAGGGCTTACTATAGTACAAATCAGGGCCTCCCCCTCTGGAGAACTTATTGTTAAACACTTACCAGCACACCAATAATTAAGTAGGAACATCCTTACCTAAAGTATAAACCATTAATTAAAGTGTGTTCCAGATACTATTACTAAAGTTTTATAAACTACTCCATATTTTAGTGATTTAAAACACATATATTATTTTATTACTATAACTCACAGTTCTATTAATAAATAATTCCTGAAAGATGCAGGTGGGTACTTCTGGCTAATAGTCATTCTGTCAGTTGCAGTAGGATAAGGCCAGAACAGGAACAGCAGAGCTGGGTGAGCTTGTCTCCCTCTTCATGTAGTTTTTTTTTTTTTCTGTCTGTTAACCAGCGTGGGTCTCTTCTCAAAAAGGTGGTCTCATAGTTGTACTTATGTGGTATTCAGGCAATGTCTGAGGGAAGACTATGGAAGCTACATCACTTCTTACTTCCTTGCATCAAAAGCAGAATTTCTTCAATAATATTCTGCTGGTTACATACAAGTCATAAGCTTGTCCAGACTCCAGGGGACAGGAGACATTTATAATACAAATAATGGCAAGATTTAGGAAAAAAATAAGATATGGGGGATAATTTGGGGCCATTTTTAGAAAATACTATTTGTCACAGAGCTCAATCCACAAATGAGTTTGAGAAAATAGATGATATATAGCTGCCACTGTTGTAGACACTCTGGGGGATGCTTGAGAATTGTTGCTTGTATCAACTTAAGACAAAATTTACATGCATGAGTCAAAATACTATTTCTAAATGATACTGCACAGATTAGAAGATGAAGCAGTTTAATTTGATGCAATTTCATGGAATAAGAAAATCCAGCCTGGGATGATGATTAATAAATATTCTCTCTCTCTCTCTCTCTCTCTCTCTCTCTCTCTCTCTCTATATATATATATATATATATATATATATATATATGTATGTATGTATATGTATGTGTGTGTGTGTACGCACACACACATATAATCTGTTTCCTGTTTCCTGATTACAGCTTTATCTTTCTGGACAGTGGGCAACATGTTTATTCCTCACCTGATCATGCTGTTTCAAAATTTCTGGTGATAAGGCAAGGAAGAAAATGCCTCTCTCCCCTTATTGCTGATTCTTCCAATAATAAACACAAGTTTAGAAATAAAGATAAAAAAGGAAAAAAACAAAGCAGTAAAACAAATATGACATTGTCAAAAATTAAAAGGATAATACTAAGAAAAATTAAATTAATAACTCTCTGAGTTATGTCCACAATTTAGAGCTTTTAATAAATTATTTTCAGAAAGGAACGTGTTATGGTATTTGTTTTGTAATAGAGAATGGACAAAGGAAACTTGGAGATATTAAAATTTATGGAAATTCTTTAGCTATATTCTAAATTAAATAATCATTTATTGACAGTCTACCTGGTTCCAGGTTTCATTCTCAGTTCCTGAAACAGAATGAGAAATAAGATAGAAACAAGCAGCTACTAGTCATTTAAAATATATGCTGAAAGTTAAATGATACTCTAGACTCTGCCAGTTAAAAACCTACTCTCTAATTTTGGTGACATGACAACTTTTCATGGAAATTAAAGGCCAAATAATGTTGAAGGTTAGGTCTACACAGTCAGAAAATGAGATTCATTAAAACCTCTGGATGTTCAACAATAACCAGAGTGCCTCTTGGCTCAGTTATTAGGTGATTAAGTAACTCCTTTCTTGTTAAGTACTCCAAGCTGTAATAAATGTTCTAAATCATTGGTCTTCTACGCTAGCTTTTTCTTAGAAAGAGCTTTATAACAGAGAGCTTTAGAAAATTACTGATGAATGTGTACCATGCCAGATAACTCAAACCAGAAGAACTAGTTGTAGGGCCAGGGGGGCAGTTGTTATGTTGTTCTAATGAGGAAAAAAAATTGAAAATTCCTGACCTAACCTATATCTCTTTCCTTGCCCCTTGTGTGCCATCTCACTTGCCACCTTATTCCTCATGGGAAGATATTATTACTTGCTTATTTGAATTATGTGGAAGAATGCTCCAGGAGTTTGAGAAGTTCTCAGGTACCATGGTTTTTAAACTACATACCAGCTTATCTTGGAGAACTTTGAGTAACATTTCTTTAATGCTACACCTTCCTCTACCAAATATTTAGTTTAGTAACTATGGGATATGGCATAAGTATAATAATGTTTAAAGTTTCATAGGTAACTCTGTGTGTTCAGGTTTGGGAACCACTGTTCTAGAATTCTCCTGTGGTAAATACTTGACTGTCAGGTCAGATGTAACTTAAATATAAAGTTCTTAACTGAAAACACAAACATAAATGGCTTCAGGTGGCAAGCTGGTGAAATGAATGAGGGAAAGAGGTCAGATGGGGGCATTAATGAATTGAGGAGACCACTCTCCTCTGCATCATCCAACAGAAGCCACATGGAATGTGGGACTAGTGTGCATCATCTTCTTGTTTAAAGAAAATAAAATATATAGATTGCATTTGTATGTGTAGCCTGCCAAGTTTTAAAACTTGGTAACTAATTCACTTTATAAAAATACTAAATAAGCTTAATACCTTAAGTTTGTTAGGTGAATTCAGCCAAAAGTTGTGACTTTTATTTTAGTAAGGAGGCCTTCACGTTGTACATCACATCATTTCCTAGCTATTCTGGGTTCTCAGAAGCTTATTTTTTAAAGCGTTTTTTTATTGTTGTTCAAGTACAGTTTTCTGCCTTTCCCCCCCTCCCTTCCCCACCACCCCAGCCTTACCCACCTGAAATAGGAGGAGCTTCATTTTTATCCAAGGAAATGTGACAGTACTGTCTCCCAGCAACTTATAGACATTTGAAGGAAAGTTTTCTCAGTATTCAGAAAGTTTTATTAATTTGTACATCCACTACAAATATAAAGCAGGTATCAGTAGACATTCTACCTTTATCTCACCACATTGAGGAATGGGTGTTAGTTTATTAAGGTCATATACAAAACACCCAAACTGAATTTTATAGTACTTGTGTATCCATGATAAGATTGTTAGCAATTTCCTCACTTCTCACTGAGCAAGATGAGCCTCTCAGTAGAATACACATTAGACAGAAAATGTCAAACAATAAAGTAAAATGAGATGCTAAGTCTTCCCACACAAGCTTCTAAAGAGCACTAATGAGCTAGCTCTCCTGTCACATTTACAACTAACAGGAGATGACCTAAAAATAAGTCAGAGAATCTTTCTATTGGAGAAACTCTAAATATATAATAAAAATGTGGGCCACCTCCTGTATTTTGGAAATAATCCTTGGAAAATTAACCTTCCTTATTTTGCATGGAAATGGAAAAGAAGACATTTATTTTGAAATAAACACTTTTTTAAACTGAAGGAGTGGATTTTTGCTGTCCTGACTCCACATATTATTGTCATGTAATGAAGTGTCTGATTCAGGACCCAATCACTTTTTCATTGTCCATTAACCTCTTTCTGTTTCTACTCTCTTTGTGTTCCATCTAGCTTTCACACTATTTGTATGGACTCAAATGTTTGTGGGAGCAGGTGCATGAGGCAGGGATGTAGCTTCAGGGGAGTGGCTATAGCAACTGGCCTCTTTATGATGACCCATAGAAGGGCATGTGAAAGACCTCTTCAGATAGCTGTGTTGGAAGAGAAGAGAAAGGATGTAAGAATATATCTGTGCACACTTGCCATTTTCTGTTTCCTGATGATAAAAATCTATCCAAGGGCAAACCCCTTTTTCCCTCCCCACAGTCTGTACTGCATCACATGGCTACATTGGCAGCCTCCTGGGAAACAACATGTCATACACAGTGGTGTGATTCTTCATTCAAGTTTGCAAGTGGTAGGAGGGGCCAGAGCTTCTGGATTGCCATAGGCAGGCTTCTGTCACAGACGGCAACTAGTCCACAAAGATCAAGTTCCCATGACTGTAGGCAGCTACTGAAGCAAATCAGGAGGACCAGGAACTGAGAAATAGATGAATCCAAAAGGATCTGAGAAAGGAAATAAACATTAAATCAGATGTCATGTTAAAAAATAATAAAAGAAATGTGAGTTTTGAAATAAATGTAATGTTTGATGTCCAGTTCCTATTACGAGGTTCTAATCTTAGCAGATATTCAATTTAAAATACATGACAATATGTACTTTTGTTAGTAGAAATGAATTGGGACAAGTGTTTTCTTTTTCAGCATAGTTTTCTTATTATTTCATGAAAACATAAAATAATAATTCTTTCAGTAAGTTCTTTTCTATGGTTTTCACAATTCATTTACTTTATTATTATAATATTTATCTCAGAACTCCTGACACCATTGCCTTCTTCACCATGCCTCCCAATGAAATGGGAGATTTTTCAAAAGAGATATATAAAGCCTAATATAAATAGAATATTAATAGAAAATGTAAGCCACATATGAACTTTTGCATTTTCTAGTACTCAAATTAAGAAAGGTAAATGTAAATCCCTGGCTGGCGTAACTCAGTGGATTGAGCACGGGCTGTGAACCAAAGTGTCACAGGTTCAATTCCCAGTCACAGTACATACCTGGGTTGCAGGCATGACCCCCAGCAACCACACATTGATGTTTCTCTCTCTCTCTCTATCTCCTTCCCTTCTCTCTCTAAAAATAAATAAACTTTTTTTTAAAAAGAAAGGTAAATGTAAAAAAAGTAATACTGATGTTAGTAATATATTTTATCTTATTTAATCTAATGACTTTAAAGGTTATTTTAATATTCAATCAATATTCAAAAAGTTATTAAGAGAATGAGAAGACAAGACACAGACTGGGATAAAATATTTTCAAAAAATATCTGGCAAATAAATGTTAACCAAAATATTAAAAAAGAACTCAACAATAAGAAAATTCACAACCTAATAAAACACCTAAACCAAAGAAGATGTACAGATGGAAAGTAGGCCCATGAACAGATGTTCCACATCATATGCCATTAGGAGACTACAAATTAAAACAGCGCTGAGATATTGGTATACCCATCAGAATGGCCAAAATCTGAATCACTGATAACAGCAAGTGTTGGTGAATATGTGGAGCAAAAGGAACTGTCATTCATTGCTGGTGGGAATGCAAAATGATACATAAACTCAAGAAGACAGTTTGGCAGTTTATTACAAAACTAAACATACCCTTTAAAACAATTTTTATTGTTGTTCAGTTACAATTGTCCCTATTTTTACTCTATTACTCTCCCCTGCCCTGCCTACCCCCTCTCCTATATTCAAGCCTCCCCCTCCTTGTCCTTGTCTATTGGTCCTTGACTTGACCCTTCCCCTTCTTTCCCCTGTTATCCCTCTCCCTGAGCCCCTCTGGTCACTGTCAGTCTAATCAACAAAACAAACAAGCAAGCAAGCACAATGGAGCTAGAGACATGGAATATAGAATAAACATGTTCAATGTATAACACCATGATCACACTTTGGTATTTTCCCAAATGGATTAAAAACTTAATTGACACAAAATCCTGCACATGGATATTTATAACACCTTTAACCTTAGTTGACAAAACTTAGAAGCAACCAAGATATATTTCAGTAAATGAATATATAAATCAACTGTGATAATCTAGGCAATAAAATATATTCAGCACTAAGAAGAAATGAGCAATCAAGCCAGGAAAACTTATGGAGAAAACTTAAATATATATTACAAGTGAAATAAGACAATTTGAGAAAGCTATATAATATATGATTTCAACTATATGATGTTCTAGAAAAGGCAAAAGTAGGGAGACAGTGAAAAAATCAATGGCTGCCTTGATTAGAGGGGAGGAATGTATGAAATGATCAGTGAAATTATTCTGTATAATAAAGTCATGTTGGAGAAAAGTCATTTTACATTTCTTCAAATCCACAGAATATATGACACCAAAAGTCAACTCTAATATATATCATGGACTCTGAGTTATGATATGCCAATACAGATTCACCAGTTGTAGTAAATGTACTACTCTGGCAGGAATGTTGATAATTGGGAAGGGGGAACTATGCATGTGTGGGGCAAGGGGTATATAAGAAGTCTCTGTACCCTCCTCTTAATTTTGCTGTGAACATAAAAACTGTTCTAAAATACAGTTTATTAATCAAACACATTATTGAGATATTTTACATTTTTCTTAAAGTCTTTGAAATTCAAACTCTTTACCCTTACAGCACATCCCCATTTGGATGAATCACCTTTCAAATGATCTACAGGAACACTAACTACTAACTACCATGCTGGACTGTGCAGTTCTAGGAAATGTAAGGGTTAGAATCAGAAACACCAATCCCAGGGGGTTACTTCAGATTGAAATTGTGGTCCTCAAACTTGACTCTTCTTTAGAATCACTTGCAAAGCATGTTTAAACATAAATCACTGAACCCACACCAAGAGGTTCTGGTCAAAGAGATGGATATGGGCACCTTCATTTCTATTTCTAGCAAGTTCCCAGATGATACCAGTGCTGCTAGTCTAGGAAACACTCTTTGAGAGCCACTACTAAAGATGAGGCTTTGGAAAATGAGTTTTGTAATTTTTAAGTAGTGAAAAAGGCAGTTTCTAAATATGACATAGATACCTCCTCCATTGCAGTGAAGATCAATGCTACAGCAGAAAAGACAGATGACCAATCAGTGATTCAGAGGATAATTCTATTCCCTAATGATATAAAACAAAAATCTTTTGAGTCTTATCAACCACTGTAAGTGAAAATGCAATTGTATGGATCTTATATACAACAAATGTGGCATGTTTAATTCAGTATATCTTGTGCATCACAGGAAAACTTGAGTCTTGTTTACATTTCCATGTATTAAAGGAAATGGCTATGCATAATTTGAATAAACAACCACTTCGAGACTAGAAAATTATAACATTAACATAATTTATTTGCTTAAATTCTAAGTCAGCATAAGTCATTGATCCCTCCTAAGGTAGATTATATCTCATATTTACTGCTGCATTCTCAGCTTTTAACATCTTTATATACAACAGGTACATAATAAATATATGAATGAGTAAACATTTTTACCTGCTTGATATATTTTGGAAATTTGGTTTTTGTCTATTCTGAATGTTTGTGTACAGTGCTGAAGTGAGAATGTAAAGGTCAGTAGGGAATGCTTGTATGCAAAAAGGAGATGGATCTCTTAGTTCTGTATTCATTCTATAAGTATTAGATAGATAATGTAGTTCAGAGTGAAATCCAAATGCCTACAAACTTTTATGTATTTATTTATTTTACCATTTGATTCTGGTTGGCTTGATTATAGATTGTTCATTTCTGAAACTCCTCTCACTCAATTGGAGCTGAAAGCTAATTACAAATTACCTGATACTTTAGATTCACATTTCATGGTGTTATAATTTTAGTAAGAAAAGATGCTATAATGAAATTTTAAATGATTAAAAATACATATTTAAGGAGCTTTACGTGTCTAATTGTTTCTTAAATTGGGAACACAAATACAGATTTAGAAACTTTAGTCAAGTGAAAACTTATTTATTCATTTTTTGTTGGCTATTGATATTGTTTTTTTTTTCTAATCATTGTTCAAATACGGTTATTTCCATTTCCCTCCACCCATCTCCCTGACACCAGCCATTCTCATCTTCCACCCTGGATCCAAGAGTTGTTGCTGTTCAGTGTATGTATTTTAAAAAATCTAATGCTACTGCCATTTCTTATTAGTCAGCTGTGAAGTTCACTTAATGAATGGGTTATCATGTCACATATATAATGACCCACATGTGATATTTCCATAACATTGGTTGGGTAGTGAAATTGAAAATGCTCACATCAACTGAGCTCCAACTCTATGCCAAGCACTATTATTCATTCATCCATTAATTAATTAATTATTCATCCATCCATTAACTAATAAATAAATTAATTTATTTATAGCTGTCTTGGAAGCTGAAATTTAACTTTGTGTAAATTTAAGATGTAGAACATGTTCAACATGATACAGTGTGGGGCAAAAATAGGTTTATAGTTATGAGTAAGGAAAAGAGGTTATTTTTGTGTTATTTATTAATTAATTTATTATTTCCACACAAACAACTGTGCATTCACTTTTACCCACCCTGTGTATTACAAATGATTAACACTCAACAGTAGCTAATACCTCTACATTTCATATAAATACCATTTCTATTTTGTGGGGAGAACACTTAAGATCTAGTCTCTTATCAGCTTTCAAATATATAATAATATAGTATTATTAGCTTATAATCTCCATGTTCACATTAGATTTATTTTTTAAGATTTTGCTTATTTACTTTCAGACAGAGGTGTGGGAAAGGAAAAAGAGAAGTAAAGAAACGTCAGTGTCTGGTTGCTCCTCAAGTGACCACCACTGGGGACCTGGCCCACAACACAGGCATGTGCCCTGATTGGGAATTGAACCAGTGATCCTTTGTTTCATATGTGGGCACTCAATCCACTGAGCCACACCAGCCAGGGTATACATTAGATTTAATGTGATTTATTTAGATTTTATTATATTTACTTAATAAGATTTAATAATGGTTCATTTGCTGTTGATCATGTGATTACAGTGGGCGAGTTATTTTTGCAGATGTATTTTTGTTTTCTGGGCTTTGTTGTTTTGTTCTGGCTGCACCGGCACAACAGCATACAAGACATACTGTGCAGAGGGATCCTCAGTCAACCAGCAGGAGGAAAGGACCCACTATGGAATGACTCAGCAACAATCAAAACCAAATTACATTCAGAGAGCCAACATAAATGATATAAAGGCCATCCCAAGTCCATCAAGTTCAGGAGATCAAGGAAACTGTACCACTGAACCTCACAAGACTCCTACCATTGAAATTCATATCACAAAGCCAGGGAGTCATGACAGATTATTTTAAGAAGCAGAAGCAAACAAGAAGAGTCTCATAAACAATTAGAAAACAAAGAAAAAAAACTCCACAAAAATCTCAGATATTTCACGCAGCATCATTTTTACTGATGTGTCCCCCAGAGCAAGGGACATATAGGAAAGAATAAACAAATGTGTCTCATCAAAATAAAAAGCTTCTGCACAGCTAAAGGAAACAGTATTAAAATAAAAAGAAAACCAACTGTATGGAAGAACATATTTGCCATGGTACCTAAGGTAAGGGTTTAATCTCCAAAATATATAAAGAACTTACAGAACTCCACTCTAAGAAGACAAGCAACCCAATTAAAAAATGGGCAAAGGACTTGCACAGACACTTCTCCAAGGAGGACATACAGAGGATCCAGAGCCACATGAAAAGATGCTCAATATCGCTAGCTATCAGAGAGATGCAAATTAAAACCACAATGAGATACCACTTCACACAGGTCAGAATGGCCATCATAAACAAAGCAACAAACAAGTGTTGGAGAGATTGTAAAGAAAAGGGGTCCCTAGTGCACAGTTGGTGTGACTGCAGAGTGATACAACCACTATGGAAAACAATATGGAATTTTGTCAGAAAATTAAAAATGGATCTGCCTTTTGACCCAGCAATTCCACTGTTAGGATTATATCCTAAGAAGCCTGAAATGCTAATCCAAAAAGAACCTATGCATCCCAATGTTCATAGAAACACAATTTACAACAGCCAAGTGTTGGAAGCAACCTAGGTGCCATCAGTAAATGAATGGATCAAAAATCTGTGGTACATTTACACAATGGAATTCTATGCAGCAGAAAGAAAGAAGGAGCTCCTACCCTTTCTGACAGCATGGATGCAACTGGAAAACATTATGCTAAGTGAAATAAGCCAGGCAATGAAAGACGAATACCATATGATCTCACCTTTAACAGGAACCTAAACAACAAAACAAAGAAACAAGCAAAATATAACCAAAGACACTGAGATAGAGAACAGGCTGACAGGTTCCAGAGGGGAGAGGAGAGGGAATTTCAGAAGAATTTCAGAGGAAAAGGGGAAGGGTTTACAAGAACAAGTATAAAGGACACATGGACAAAGACTAGAGGCAGGTGGAAATGGGAGGGAGGAGGAGAGGGCTGGGTGGGTGGGTTGGGATGGGAGTGAAAGATAGAAAATTGTACTTCAACAATGATTAAAATAAAATTTTCTTAAAAAGAAAAAAACTCCAATCAAAAAGAAAGGAGAAATCCTCAGAAAGAGTGCTAAATGAAATAGTGGGAAGTCAACTATCAGATAATGAGTTCAAAACAATGGTTATAAGGAAGCTCAATGAGTTCAGTGAGAACTACCAAAACTACACAGAAACTACTAGGAACTTACCAAAAAATATATCAGCATGAAAAAGGACATAGAAACAATCATCAAGACTATGCTTCTGAGCAATCTCTCAATTAAAATTTTAGGCAAAATGAGGAGTTTCCCAGACAAAAGTCTAGAGGAATATACCTCCACCAAACCAGCATTGAAAGATAAAGTACTACTCTCAGAAGGGAAGAAAAAAAGAGAGAGAGAGAGAGAGAGGGAGGAAAACAGGTATAAAGGGGATAAAATGACAATGATTAAGTACCTATCAATAATAACCTAAATGCAAATAGATTAAATTCTCCAATCAAAAGACATAGAGTAGCTGAATAGATAAGAATATATGAACCACACACATGCTGCCTACAAGAGACCCACTTCAGAAAAAAAAATAACTACACAGACTAAAACTGAAGGACTACAGAAAGTATTCCATGCAAATGGATAGGGAAAAAAAAAAGCCATAGTAGCAATACTTATATCAGACAAAATAGACTTTAAAACAAAGACCATAAAAAGAGACACAGAAGGACACTTTATAATACTCAAGGGAAGAATCCATCAAGGAAACATAAATATTACAACCATATGAAAGAAATATAAGAGAATCCAAATATACAGGAAAATCTTGAAGGATTTCAAGAAAGATATAGACAGCAATACACATATACTACGGGATTTTAACCACACTGTCAACAATGGACAGCTCTTCCAAAGAAATATCAACAATGATATTGTGAAACTAAACAATCCATTAGATTAAAGGGACTTAAGTGAATATATATACACACACATATATACATATATACATATACATAACTGAATATATGTATTCATATAAACAGATGTATATACATATAAGTGGAGAGAACTTTTAATCCTAAAGAGACAAAGCACACATGCATTTCAAATACACATGGAGCATTTTCAAAGATGGACAACGTGATAGGACAAAAAACAAGCCTCAACAAATTAAAAAAAAATTGAAATCATATCAAGCATTTTCTTTGAATATAAGGGACTAAAACTAGAAACCAATCTCCAGAAAAAAACTAAAAAAACACTCAAACTCATGGAGGTTGGATACCATGCTATTAAACAATGAATGGGTTAAAAATGAGGTCAAGGAAGAAATAAAAAAGTTTCTGGAAACAAAAATGTTTATGAAAATGTTTATGAAAATAAACACGCAATAGTCCAAAATTTATGAGGCACAGCAAAGGCAGTCCTAAGAGGGAACTTCATAGCAATACAGGCCTACCTAAACAAGGTAGAAACATTAAAAAAATGTAATCCTACATCTGCAAGAACTGGAGGAACAAAAACAAAAAGTACACAGTATGTAGAAGGGAGGAAATAATCCAGATCATAGCAGAATCATGTGAGATAGACTAAAAGAACAATTCAAAGGATCAAAAAATCCAGGAACTGGTTCTATGAAAAGATAAACAAAATTGAAAAGCCTTTAACCAGGCTTATCAAGAAAAAAGTGAGAAGACACAAATAAATGAAACCAGAAATGAAAGAGGAAAGATTACAACTGATACCACAGATATACAAAGGAATATAAGAAATTACTTTGAACAACTATATGCCAGGAAATTTGAAAACCTGGGTAAAGTGGACAAATTTCTAGAAAAATATAGTCTTCCAAAATTGAGTCAAGAAGAGGCAGAAAGCTTGAACAGACCAATAACAGCTGGTAAAATTGAAGCACTAATAAAAAAAAAACTTACTGCACACAAAAGCCCATGACCAGACAGTTTCACAGGAGAATTTTACACAAAATCAAAGGAAGAGATAACCCCTAATCTTCTCAGACTCTTCAAATAAATCCAAGAAGAGGGAAGCCAGCATCATCCTAATCCCAAAACCAGATAAAAACACAACAAAGAAAGAAAAAGAGGCCAATATTGCTGATGAATATAGACACTAAAATTGTCAACAGTATATTGGCAAACTGCATCTAGCAATACATTAAAAAGATTATACAACATGATCAATTGAGATGCAAGGGATCCCAGGGAAGCAAGGGTGGTATAATATTCACAGATCAATAAACATAATACATCACATAAAAGGAAAGGCAAAAATCACATGATTGTATCAATGGATGCTGAAAAGCATTTAATAATGTTTTTCTGCAACCATTTATGATAAAACACCCATTCATGATACAAAAAAAAAAACACACAGGAAAGTGGGAGTAGAGTCAGCATAACTCAATGTAATAAAGACTGTATTTGAAAAACCTACAGCCAACATCATACTCAGTGGGCAAAAACTAAAAGTTTTCCCACTAAGATTAGGAACATGACAAGGATGCCACTTACACCACTTCTATTCCACATACTATTGGATGTTGTAGCTATAGGGATCAGACAAGAAAAATAAAAAAAATGTATCCAAAATGGAAAGGAGGAAGTAAAATTATCATTGTTTGTAGATGATATGATAGTGTCCATAGAAAACCGCATGGGCTCAATTAAAAAAAAACTACTCAACTTAATAAATGAATTTGGCAAATTCTTTATATCACAGAGGGATATAAAGTAAATATTCATACATCAAAGGCATTTCATACACCAACAATGAAATATCAGAAAGAAAAACTAGGAAAAGAATCCCATTTGCTATACCAACAAGGAAAATAATCTACCTAGAAGTAAACTTCACCAAGGAGGTAAAAGACCTTTAATCAGAAAACTACAAAACAATGAAGAGAAATTAAGGAGGACACTGATAAATGGAAGCATATACTGTGTTCCTGGGTTGAAAGAATTAATATCTCAACAGGTCCATACTACCCAAAGCAATCTACAAATTCAACACAATACCTACAAAATACCAATGACATATTTCACAGACATAGAACAAATATTTGAAAAAAAATTATATGGAATCAGGAGGGAAGATGGCAGGTTTACTCTAAGCAGAGTGATTCTTGGCTTCTGTGAAGAGGAGGGAGACTCTAGGATCAGTGGAGGAACAGAGCAAGTGGCCTAGGTTGCCGAAACATTTTTGAAAACAGGACATCAAAAATTATAGCAATCATTGAAAAAAAAGACGGTAAGGAGACTGCTTCAGGACAAAAGGGACCCAGGGATGAGCGCGGGGACCAGGGGGTTTGCAGTCCCCAGGCCCAGTGCTCCCGGGTCTGCCTCAGGGCTCCCAGGAGAGGGGAGTCGCTGCTCCCTCCCCGGAATATGGGGGTTGAGCAACTCCAGGGGAGACCTTGTTGCTTAAAGGCACAGAGAGGCCAGTTGGACTGGGTAAAAAAATCAATGATACAGGGTCTGTGAACACCCACCTTTAGCCCTGGGAGAAGTGAGTGCCTCCAGCTCGCATGACCAGGGGCAGCCTGGAAGTGCGCCCGCACCCCTAGCCCGGTGTGAGTATGGATTGGTGGAAAACCCAGACAACGCAGCCCCAATCTTGGAAAGGGTGCAGCATTCTCAGGTTTCAGGAGCCTGCAGTGCTGACCTGTGGAAGCGTGCGCCCCATCAGAATCCTGACTCTCGCGCTGTGAACCCAGAAGGGACGCTGCGCTTAGTGCATTACTAGAGCTCAAAACTCAAAAATTTGGTGGATGGGCGCGCCCTTTTACAAGCCCCAAAGATAGCACAGTGAATCCCAAAATGTCGCGGGTGCTTCCTGAGATCATAGAGCTCACCGTGGCATAATTTGGTGGAAGGGTAAGTCTCCCTGCAATTCTGGGAGCTTGCATCCTGAAACTGAAAAGTTGCGGGAACCCTGCAGGGACCCCGGAGCCCACAAGAACGCAGCACCAGAGAGCGAGTGTGCTCAGGAGCACACAGGGTCCTGTAGGGGAAAGTCAGATTGGCCCTGGGGGTAGTACCTGAGAGAGTTACTGAGATTGGCTGGGAAGAGTGATAAGAATTTCAAAGGTCCCTCAGCTAGCTGAAGCCAGCAAGATCAGAAAAACTGGTCTGGTCAGTAAGAAACCAACAAGAGGTTTTCCTGTTTTGCTTTGTTTTGTTTTGTTTTGTTTTGTTTCATTTTGTGGCTGTTGTGATTGATTTTATCTTGTGTTTTAAGTGACATTTTATTTTTCAATTCTTATTATTTTTATATCTCTCAATCCCTTATGTTTCTCTTCCATTCATCCCAGTATTATTCCTTCCACTCCAAATTTTTCTCTCCTACACTCCATATTCTGCTTTTTTTCCTTTTTTTTTATCTTGCAAGTTACTGTAAATTTGTATTATCTTTTTGTCACTTTTCTGACATTTTTCATTTTAATAGTATTTTGGTATTCTTTTTCTTTCTGTATAATCTTCTTTGCTTAGGTGGTTATACTGTCATTTGATAGGTTCCCCCTGGTACCTCAGTCACAGTGTGTTGATAATTTACTATCCTTCATCTGTGTTCCATTGATACACCTCTCAAGGTTCGATACTCCTTATTCTTGTTATCTAGATCTCATCGATTCTGCCACAAGACTGTTGCTTTACTATTACTGTTAATAAGACCTAGTTCATACAATTGTAAATACTACTCAACACCCCTACCTGATCTCAGCACACTTTGTAATTTCTTGAACTATACTTTTGTGGGGGTTGTCTCTATTCTTTTACACACTACTCCTATTCACTAATATTTATTCCAACCCTACCTTAGAATCGGACCTCCCATAGCCTCACAGCTTGCTAGATCCAATTAACAATCCTTTCATTCCCAGTAAGAGTCTTACTTTCTTTCCATCCTTTCTAAAATGTGGATAGTGGGGTGGAGGATCACAGTTAACACTATAAGGAGCCAAAGGATAACCCATCTCTTCTCTACTGGCTGCTAATGTAAATATCATAGTATACTGTCTTGCGGTCTTAAACCATTTTGCCTTACTCCTCCAACTAATCACAAAAAAGAGTAGGGGGAAGTTGTGAACACCAGGATATATGAAGGAGACTGCACCACTGAATGTCACAAGTATCCTACCACAGAAGTTCACACCATAATTACAGGGAACCAGAACAGATCAATTTAAGAAACAGAGGCTAACAAGAAGAAACCTTGGAACAATGAGAAAACAAAGAAACAATCCCCAATTGAAGGGAAAGGAGGAAGCCTCAGAAAAAAATGCTAAATGAAATAGAGGCAACTGAACTATCAGATATTGAATTCAAAACAATGATTATCAGGAAGTTCAATGAATTCACAATGAGCTAACAGAAACTAGAGGGAAGCTGCAACAGTCTCACTGCAACTATATAAACTCTCAACAAGGGCCAAGAGGAAATGAAGAATGCCATTTCTGAACTGAGGAACACAGTAGAATGAATGAAAAGCAGGATTGATGAAGCAGAAGATTGGATTAGCGAGCTAGAGGAAAAAATAGAAAACAACATCCAGAAAGGGCAAGAAAAGGAAAAGAGGCTCAGAAAGAATGAAGAGGGATTAAGAGAAATGCAAGACAATGTGAAACGTAATAATATCCGTATAATAGGGATACCAGAAGGAGAAGAAGAATAGCAAGGGATCGAAAAACCTAGTGTAAAAAGTAATGATGGAAAACTTCTCTAATTTGATGAGAGAAAAAGTCACACAAATCCAGGAAACACAGAGAGTCCCAATCAAGATCAACCCTAAGATGCCTAACTCAAGACAAATTATAATTAAAATGGCAAAATTTCAAGACAAAGAGAGAATCTTAAAGGCAGCAAGGCAGAACAGGAAGTAACATACAAGGGAGCCCCAATAAAGCTAACAGCTTACTTCCCAGTGGAAACACTTCAAGCCAGAAGAGAATGGCAAGAAATATTCCAAGTAATGAGAACCAGAGGTCTGCAACCAAGGCTACTTTATCCAGCAAGGCTTTCACTCGAGATAGAAGGCCAAATAAGAAGCTTCCCAAACAAAAGAAGTCTAAAAGAATACACCTCCACCAAACGAGCTCTGCAAGAGATTCTAAAGGAACTGCTTTAAGGAAGGGAAGGAAAAGAGAGAGAGAGAGAAACACCTGTACATAAAAGACAATGAATAAGTACATATCAATAATAACCTTAAACGTAAATGGATTAAATGCTTTAATCAAAAGACATAGAATGGATAAGAAAAAAATGACCCACACATATGCTGCCTACAAGAGACCCACCTCAGGATAAAAGACCTGCACAGGCTGAAAGTGAAGGGCTGGAAACAAGTCTTCCAAGCAAAAGGACAAGAAAAAAACGCTGGGGTAGCAATGCTCATATCAGACAAAATAGACTTCCAAAAAAGGTCCATAAAGAGAGACCCAGAAGGTCACTTCATAATACTCAAGGGAAGAATCCACCAAGAAGACATAAATATTGTAAATATATATGCACCCAACATAGGAGCACCAAATACATAAAGAAAATCTTAGAGGACTTCAAGAAAGACATGGACACCAACACAATTATAGTGGGGGATTTTAACACCTCACTATCAAAAATGGACAGATCTTCCAAACAAAATATCAATAAAGATATTGTGGCATTGAACAATACCCTTAATGAAATGGACTTTACTGATATATACAGAACCCTCCATCCAAAAGAAGCTAAATACTCATTCTTTCAAATGTACACGGAACATTGTCAAAGATAGACCACGTGATAGGACACAAAACAAGCCTCGACAATTTCAAAAAAAAATTGAAATCATACCAAGCATTTTCTCAGATCACAAGGGACTGAAGCTAGAAACCAACCTCAAGGAAAAAAAAACAAAACACTAAAAATCATGGAGATTAAATAGCATTCTATTAAACAGTGAATGGGTCAAGAATGATATAAGGGAAGAAATCAAAAGATTTCTGGAAACAAATGAAAATGAACTCACAACAACCCAAAACTTATGGGACACAGCTAAGGCAGTCCTGAGAGGGAAGTTCATAGCGACACAGGCCCACCTAAAAAAGTTAGAAACATTCCAAACAAATAACCTAACCCTACATCTACAAGAACTCGAGGAACAACAACAAAGACAGCCCAGATCAAGCAGAAGGAAGGAAATAACCAAGATCAGAGCAGAATTAAATGACATAGAGACTAAAAGCACAATTCTATAGATTAACGAATCCAAGAGCTGGTTCTTTTAATAGATAAAAAAAATCGACAAGTCTTCAAGCAGACTCATCAAGAAAAAAAGAGAGAGGACCCAAATAAACACAATCAGAAATGAAAGAGGAGAGATGACAACAGATGCCACAGAAATACAAAGGATTGTAAGAAATTACTACGAAGAACTGCATGCCAAGAAATTTGAAAACCAAGGTGAAATGGACAACTTGCTAGAAAAATATAATCTTCCAAAACTCAATGAAAAATAAGCAGAAAGCCTGAACAGACCAATAACAACAAAAGAAATTGAAGCAGTAATCAAACAACTCCCAACACACAAAAGCCCTGGGCCAGATTCTTTCACAGGAGAATTCTACAAAGCATTTAAGGAAGAGCTAACCACTATCCTTCACACACTATTCCAAAAAATCCAAAAAGATGGGAAACTCCCAAACTATTTTTATGAGGCCAACATCATCCTAATTCCAAAACCAGATAAAGACACAACAAAGAAAGAAAACTTCAGGCCAATATCACTGATGAACATTGACGCTAAAATCCTCAACAAAATACTGGCAAACCGCATCCAACAATACATTAAAAAGATCATAGACCATGACCAAGTGGGATTCATTCCAGGGATGCAAGGACGGTACAATATTCGCAAATCAGTAAATGTAATACATCACATAAACAAAAGCAAAGACAAAAACCACGTGATCATATCAATAGATGCAGAAAAAGCATTAGATAAGGTATAGCACCCATTTATGATAAAAACACTCAGGAAAGTGGGAATAGAGGGAGCATTCCTCAACATAATAAAGGCCATATATGAGAGACCTACAGCCAACATCATACTCAATGGGCAAAACCTAAAATTTTTACCACTAACATCAGAAACAAGACAAGGCTGTCCACTTTCACCACTTCTATTCAATATAGTACTGGAGGTTTTAGCCACGGTGATCAGACAAGAAAAAGAAATAAAAGGCATCCAAATCAGAAAGGAGGAAACAAAACTGTCACTGTTTGCAGATGACATGATAGTGTACATAGGAAATCCTATAGACTCTACCAAAAAACTGATTGACCTAATAAATAAATTTGGCAAAACAGCGGGATGCAAAGTCAATATCCAGAAATCAAAGGCATTTCTGTACACCAACAATGAAATAGCAGAAGCAGAAATCAAGGAAGAAATCCCATTTGAAATAGCAAAAAGAAAAATAAAATATCTAGGAATAAACCTAACCAAAGAGGTAAAAGACCTGTATTTAGGAAACTACATAACACTGAGGAGAGAAATCAAGGAAGACACAAATAAATGGAAACATATACCATGTTAATGGATTGGAAGAATTAATATCATCAAAATGGCCATACTACCCAAAGCAATTTGCACATTCAATGCAATTCCTATTAAAGTACCAATGGCGTATTTCACAGACATAGAACAAACACTTCAAAAATCTATATGGAATCATAAACGACCCCGAATAGCGGCTGCAATTTTCAGAAAGAAGAGTAAAGTAGGAGGGATCACAATACCTGACACCAAACTATACTACAAAGCCACTGTAATCAAAACAGCCTGGTACTGGCATAAAAACAGGCACATGGGCCAATGGAATGGAAGAGAGAGCCCAGAAATAAACCCAAGTCTCTGTGGTCAATTAATGTTTGACAAAGGAGGCAGCAACATAAAATGGAGTAAAATACTCTCTTCAACAAATGGTGTTGGGAGAACTGGACAGCCACGTGCAAAAAAAAAAAAATGAAACTCGAGCACCGACTTACACCATATACAAAAATAAACTTAAGGTAGATAAAAGACTTAAATGTAAAATGTGACACTATTAAAGTCCCAGAGGAGAACTTAGGTAGGAAAATCTCAGATATTTCATGCAGAAACTTTTCCACTGACTTGTCCCCTAGAGCAAGGGCCATAAAGGAAAAAATAAACAAATGGGACCTCATCAAAATTAAAAGCTTCTGCACAGCTAAAGAAAACTGTCAAAATTAAAAGAGAACCAACTGTATGGGAAAACATATTTGCCAATGATACCTCAGACAAGGGTTTAATCTCCAAAATATATAAAGAACTTACATGACTACACTCTAAGAAGACAAAGAATCCAATTAAAAAATGGGCAAAGGACTTAAACAGACACTTCTCCAAGGAGGACATTCAGAAAATCCAAAGACACATGAAACGATGTTCAATATCGCTAGCTATCAGAGAGATGTAAATTAAAACCGCAATGAGATACCACTTCACACCAGTCAAAATGGCCATCATAAACAAAGCAACAAAAAACAAGTGTTGGAGAGGTTGTGGAGAAAAGGGAACACTAGTGCACTGTTGGTGGGACTGCAGAGTAGTACAACCATTATGGAAAGCAGTATGGAACTTCCTCAGAAAACTAAAAATCGACCTGCCTTTTGACCCAGAAATTCCACTGCTGGGACTCTATCCTAAGAACACTAAAACACCAATCCAAAAGAACCTATGCATCCCAATGTTCATAGAAACACAATTTACAATAGCTAGATGGTGGAAGCAACCAAGATGCCCATCAGTAAATGAATGGATCGAAAAACTATGGTACATTTACACAATGGAATTCTATGCAGCAGAAAGAAAGAAGGAGCTCCTACCATTTGCAACAGCTTGGATAGAGCTGGAAAGCATTATGCTAAGCGAAACAAGCCAAGCAGTGAAAGACAAATTCCATATGACTTCACCTTTAACAGGAACCTAAACAACAAAACAAAGAAACAAGCAAAATATAACCAAAGACACTGAAATAGAGGACAGGCTGACAGTGAGCACAGGGGAGAGAAGAGGGAATTTCAGGGGATAATGGGAAGGGTTCACAGGAACAAATTTAAAAAACACATGGACAAAAACTAGCGGGAGTGTAGTAATGGGAGGGAAGTGGGGAGGGTTGGGAGGGTGGGCTGGATTGGGAGTAAAAGGGAGAAAACTGTACTTGAACAATGATTAAAATAAAATTTAAAAAATATGAAAAGATTAAAAATATTAACTCAAAAAAAGGAAAAAAATATATGGAATCATAAATCAATCCAAATAGCCTCAAGAATTCTGAGAAAGAAGAACAAAGTAGGAGGAATCACAATAACTGATATCAAAATATATTACAAACATACAGCAATCAAAACAGTCTGGTACCAGCATAAGAACAGACACATGGAGCAGTAGAACAGAGCAGAGAGCCTGGATATAAACCCATGTTTCTATTGTAAATTAATATTTGACAAAGAGAGCAGGAGCATAAAATGGAGTAATAATAACCTCTTCAATAAATGATGTCCAGAGGCCTGGACAGGTACATGCAAAAAATGAAACTAGACCACCAACCTATACCATACACCAAAATAAAGTCAAGATGGATAAAGGACTTAAAAATAAGCCATATCACCATAAAAGTCCTAGAGAAGAGCATAAGCAGGAAAATTTCAGGTATCCCATGCAGTAATGTCTTCTTTGATATATTTCCTAGGGCAAGGGATATAAAGGGAACAATCAACAAATGGAACTACATCAATTAAAAAGCTTCTGCATGGGTAAAGAAAACATCAGCAAAATGAAAAGTGAACCAACCTCATGGGAAAACATATTTGCCAATGATACCTCTGAGAAGGGTTTGTCTCTGAAATTTTTAAAGAACTCATATGACTCAACACCAGGAACAATCCAATTAAAATTGGGTATAGGACCTGAATAGACACTTCTCCAAGGACAACATACAGAGGGCATATAGACATATGACAGAATGCTGAACATCACTAGGCATGAAAGAGATACAAATTAAAGCCACAATGAGATACCATTTCACACCTGTCAGAATGGCCATCATAAACAAATCAACAAACAAGTGCTGGAGAGGATGTGGAGAAAAGGGAACCCTAGTGCACTGTTGGTGGGAATGAAGACTGGTGCAGCCACTGTGGAAAATAGTATGGAATTTCATCAGAAAACTAAAAATGGAACTGTCTTTCAATCCAGCAATCCCAATATTGGGACTATAGTCTAAGAATTCTGAATCACTAATTCAAGAAAACCTATGCACCCCAATATTCATACCAGCATTATTTACAATATCAAGTGTAGGAAACAGCCTAAGTACCCATCAGTAAAGGAGTGGATACAAAAGCTGTGGTGCATTTACACAATGGAATACTACTCATCAGAATGAAAGAGAGAGCTCCTATCCTTCACAATAGCATGGATGGAACTGGAGAGCATTATGCTAAGTGAAGAAAGCCAGACAGTGAAAGACAAATATCATGTAATCTCACCTATAAGTAGAACATAATAGAACAAAACATACAAATGAGCAAAATAGAAACGGAGATATGGGAATTAGGAACAAACTGACCATGAGCAGAGGGGAGGTGGGAGTGGGATAAAAAGAGATAAAAGGGGAAAGGTCTAGTCAGGTAACATATATAAAAAAACTCATGCTAATGGACAACAGAGTGGGAAGTGACTGAGGGAGCAGAAGTAGGTGGGGCAGGGGAGAGCAATGAGGGAAAAATTGGCACAACTATTATTGAACATAAACAAAAAAAAGAAATGTCTCTTCAATAAATGCTCTTAGGAAAGCAAGAAAGCTGAAAGCAAAAGCATGAGACTAGACTTTTATTGACACCATACACAAAATTGACTTAAAATAAAGTCTTGAAATAATTTCTAGAACAGTATAACATGTAGAACTGAAATTAGAGACATTGATCTCAACATCATTTTTGTGAACTTGACCCCAATGGCAAGAGTAGTAAATGTAACAACACATGAATTGGACTACATTAACCTGAAAATCTGTACAACAAAAGAAACCTTCAACAGAACTAGAAGGCAACCAACAAAATGAGAAAAGCTCCTATAAGGGGTTATATACAAAATGTATAAATAATTCATATAACTCAACAACAATAAAAAAAACCAAATGGATACAAATAGGCAAGGGACATACATGAATACACTTTTTCAGGAAAACATGCAAATGGCCAACACATACATAAAAAGATGACCAACATTTCTATTCATAAGAGAAATACAAATCAAAACCACAATAAGATACCACCTCATACCTGTTAGAATTGCTATTATCAATAAGACAGGAAATATCAAGTGTTAAAGATATTGTGAAGAAAAGGGAACACTACACACTATTGTTAAAAATGTAAAATGATGTACCCACTATAGAAAATACCATGGATATTCTTCAAAAAATAAGAATAAATCTACACTATAACCAAAGAATCCCTATTCTGCATAACTACATGAAAATTTTGAAAACACTTTTTTTTGCATGTGTGTAATCCTAAATCCTGACTCATTTCTCCATCTTCAGACCTACAAAATTGTAGCTCCATACATGATATCTCTTTGTCTATGTATTTTGCATTCATTTTTCCCTTATAAGGACACTTTTGATTGCTTTAGGCCTCACAGAATCCAGGATAATCTCCCCATCTCAATGTAAAGTAACAAAGCACAGATACCAGGGATTAGAACACAGACATCTTTGGAGAGCAGGACATTTATTCTGCTATCACACATCTTGATAGAGATGAAAATATAATGACTGCAAAAGTAAAGTATGAAGAAGAGTTAAATATTTATTTTATTATATTGTATTTATTTTATTTTATTATTGTTCAAGCATAGTTGTCTCCATTTCTCCTCCACCACTTCCCCCTGACCCATCCATCCCCACCTCCCACCCTTGATCCTACCCCTCTTGGCATTGTCTTTCATACATGTTCCTGAAAACTCTTCCCCCTTTCCCCCCCATTATCCCCTTCACCCATCGCCTCTGGGTATTGTCAATTTGCTCTTTATTTCAGTGTCTCTGGTTATATTTTGTTTGTTTTGATGATTAGGTTTCACTTATAGTTGAGATCATAAGGTATTTGTTTTTCACCATCTGGCTCATTTCACTTAGCATAATGCGCTCCAGTTCTTGGCCTATGGTTGTTCATAGTAAATTCTTACAATCCTTTGTATTTCAGTAGTATCAGTTGTAATCTCACTTTCATTTCTGATTTTCTTTTTTTAAATTTTTAAAAAGATTATATTTACTTATTTTTAGAGAGAAGGGAAGGGAGAGAGAAAGAGAGAAACATCAGTGCGTGGTTGCCTCTCACATGCCCCCCACCAAAGGACCTGGCCCGTAACCCAGGCATGTGCCCCAACTGGGAATCAAACGGGTGACCCTTTGGTTCACAGGCCTGAGCTCAATCCACTGAGCTATACCAGCCAGGGCTGATTTTCTTATTTGGGTACTTTCTTTCTTTTTTTTTTTGATGGATCTGCTTATAGCCTTGCGGAGTTTATTGTTACAAAGAAACTGCTCCTGGATTTATTGATACTTTGAATTGTTCTTTTAGTCTCTATGTCATTTAATTCTGCTCTGATCTTGGTTATTTGCTTCCTTCTACTTGCTCTGGGCTTTGTTTGTTGTTCTCCCTCCAGTTCTTGTAAATGTAGGGGTAGGCTGTTTATTTAAAATGTTTCTATATTTTTAGGTAGGCCCGTATCACTAGGGACTTCCCTCTCAGAACTGCCTTTGCCATGTCCCATAAGTTTTGTTTTTTTGCGTGTTCATTTTCATTTGTTTCCAGAAACTTTTTGATTTCTTCCTTGACCTCATTTTTAACCCATTCATTGTTTAATAGCATGCTATTCAATCTCTATGAACTTGAGTGTTTTTTATTTTTTTCCTTGAAGTTGGTTTTTAGTTTCAAGCCCTTGTGGTCTGTGAAAATGCTTGATATGATTTTATTTTTTTGAAATTTTTGAGGCTTGTTTTGTGACCATTCATGTGGTCTATCTTGGAAAATATTCCATATGCATTTTAAAAGAATGTGTACTTTGATTCTTTGGGATGAAAGTTTATGTATTATATGTATGCATTAGTTAACTGACATCAGTTAAGTCCATTTGATCTAATGCATTACTCAGTTCCAAAATATCCTTTTGAAATTTTGTTTGGAAGATCTATGCATTGTTGACAGTGGGGTGTTTAAATTCCCTAGTATAAGTGTATTGTTGTCTATATCTTTTCTGAAGTCCTCCAAGATTTTCCTTATATATTTGGGTGCTCCTCTATTGGACACATAAATGTTTATAATGTTTATGTCTTCTTGATGGATTCTTGCCTTGACTATTATAAAGTCTTCTTCTGTGTCTTTTTTTTTGCTATAGTTTTAAAGTCTATTTGTTCTATATAAATATTGTTACCCCAACTTTATTCCATGTCCATTTGTATACAATATATTTTTGTCACCTTTCACTTTTAGTCTGTGTAGGTCTTTTGTTCTGAGATGGTTCTCTTGTAGGCAGCATGTTTTTAGGTCATTTTTTTTTTTGTCAATTCAGCTACCCTATGTCTTTTGATTGGAGAACTTAATCCATTTACATTTAAGGTTATTATTGACATCCAGCCACCTTGAGTGCAGTGCCACCTTGCTAGGTCTTCCCGTTGCCACCGGCACCTAGGGTCTGCCCACTGCAGTCTTGCGTGCCCTGTGCCACAGCTTTTTGTGCCTCCACCCTGCTCCACTCCACCTTCCAACTCCGCGCTGCCTACTGATCTGGATAAATGTGTCTATTTTAACTCCTTGGTTGTTGGACTTCCTTACAATTTAATTTTCTGTCAATTCTTGTTGTTATTTTGTTTCTAAATTGTTGTTTTCCTTATTTTGGTTGTGTGAGGAGGCACAGTGTGTCCACCTACACCTCCATCTTGACCCGAAGTTCAAAGTTTGGCATTTTATTTATGATGTGTCTTGAAGTAGGTCTCTTTGTGTTCATCTTGATTGGGATCCTCTGTGCCTCCTGATCTTGCATGGCCTTTCCCCTCACCATATTAGGGAACTTTTCTGTCATCATTTTTTTCAAACAGGGTTTCTATCCCTTGTTCCTTTTGTTCCCCTGCTGGTATTCATCTGATTTGAATGTTGTGGTTTATGTTGTATTGCAGTTCCCTTAAGCTATCTTCATACTGTTTTAGTTCTTCTTCATGTATTTCATGTAGTTCTTCTACCTCAGTATTTTATTCTACCTTGTCTTCCAGGTCAGTAATTTAGTTCCCTGCTTCATTGAACCTGCTTGTAATTCCCTATAGTGTATTTTTAAAAATCTCGTATATTCTATTCTTCATTTCTTCCTGGTTCTTGTTTATAATTTCTATTTCCTTTTTCATACTGTTTCAGTTGCCACTTAGTTCCTTGTAGTTGTCAGTGAGTTCCCTTCGCATCCTATAGCCATTCTTTCAAATTCTATATCTGATAGTTTGACTGCTCCCATTTCATTTAGCTTTTTACTGGGGAGTCTTTCATTCCTTTTGATTGCAGGTTCTTTCTTTGTCTCTCCATTTTAGGTGACTCTTTTTCTTTTTCTATGTGAAACCCAATGCTTTGTTTTGCCAGTTGTCTTCATAGGGTGAACTTCCATTGTAGGAGTTCTGTGGGACTCAGTGGTGCCCTCTCTTTGAGCTCCTTGTCTGGTTGCTCTGGGGTTGTCCTTTTTTTCCATTTGTGGGTCTCTCTTGGCCCTTACCTGTTGTTGATTTCTTTGTTGGTGGTTTCTACCTTTCAGCTGGTTTACTGATATTACAACTCCCACTGTGTCTTGTATGCAGTTCTCAAGGATAGCAAAGTGAAATTTGCCTCAGCTGTTGATATTTACTTTCTGACTTCTGTCAGCTCTGATTTTCTCACAGCTCCAGGTCTTATTGTCTTAATCTTAAAAAAAAAAGCCTCTGATTAACCTATCAACTTGTCAAGTGGGTTTTGCTGGCCTTCCTGGATCCTGCAGGTAGATGGGTACTGGACTCCAATTTTTCCTTCTCCATGGTTCTGTGATAACTAGGGCTCAGTTGGAGCTACAGTAATCACAGGTCCGCAGGTTCCAGCTCCCACCCTCAGAGTGATGTGCAGCCTGCACTGTCTACTCCAAGCAATTTTGCCTCGTCAGCGCCAATGATCCACTTTATTTTACAAACCTTTGACAACTCAGTGAGGTGCACTGAATGGGAGAAAATTGTGCCCATCCTCCCCTCTCTTTGTTGGTCTAGGTAGAGTCTGTGCATGAAGTCAATTCAGGGAAGCTCAGTTCCCCTGCTGAAAGAAGTCTAGAATTTCCCCTTTATATATGTGCCTGATAAATCCTGTAACACATAAAAAGTAGAATTACACATCAATGTTACAGTGATATCATCTTTTATATTTGCCATCTATTTACCTTTACCAGAGATCATAATGTGACTATGAGTTACTTCTAGCATCCCTCATGCAACTCCCGTTGGAATTTCTGATAGAGTAGATAGAGTGTAATAAATTACCCTAGATAATTTTTGTAATCTGAGGATTTCTTTTTTTAAATTATGTTTTATTGGTTTTGCTGTTACAAATGTCCAAAATTTCCCCCTTTTGCCAACCTACATCAAGCATTCCCACACTCCCTCAGGTAATCCCCACACAACTGTTCATGTCCATGGGTCATACATATAAGTTCTTTGGCTACTCTATTTCCTATACTATACTTTACATCCTTATGGCTATTTTTAAAAAGTATATTTTATTGATTATGCTATTACATTCATCCCATTTTTTTTCTCCCCTTTGTTCGCCT
Organism: Phyllostomus hastatus; assembly: GCF_019186645.2. NCBI lineage: Eukaryota > Metazoa > Chordata > Mammalia > Chiroptera > Phyllostomidae > Phyllostomus > Phyllostomus hastatus. The sequence continues at coordinate 59,505 of NW_025333922.1, read as the reverse complement.
CTACCCTGCACTGTACCACCCAACAGCATTCCCTCCCCCTTAGTTCATGCCCATGGGTCGTGCATATAAGTTCTTTGGCCTCTCCCTTTCCCATACTATTCTTAACCTCCCCCTGTCAGTTTTGCACCCACCATTTATGTTTCTTATTCCCTGTACCTCCCCCCACATTCTGCACCTCCTCTTCTCTGCTGATAACAATCTATGTGTTCTCTATTTCTGTGATTGTGCTCCTGTTGTCCTTGTTTGCTTAGTTTGGTTTTGTTTTTTTATGGTTTTGTTTTTTGTTTTAGGTTCAGATGTTGATATTGGTGAGTTTGTTGACATTTTATTGTTCATATTTTTTATCACCTTCTTTTTCTTAGACAAGTCCCTTTAATGTTTCATATAATAAGGGTATGGTGATGATGAACTCCTTTAACTTGACCTTATCTGGGAAGCACTTTATCTGCCCTTCCATTCTAAATGATAGTTTTGCTGGATAGAGTAATCTTGGATGTAGGTCCTTACCTTTCATGATTTGGAATACTTCTTTCCAGCCCCTTCTTGCCTGCAAGGTCTCTTTTGAGAAATCAGCTGACCTTCTGATGGGAACTCCTTTTTAGGTAACTGCCTCCTTTTGTCTTGCTGCTTTTAAGATTCTCTCCTTATCTTCAATCTTAGGCAATGTAATTATGATGTGCCGTAGTGTGTGCTTCCTTGGATCCAACTTCTTTGGGACTCTCTGAGCTTCCTGGACATCCTGGAAGTCTATTGCCAGGTTGGGAAAGTTCATTGCTTTTTCAAATAAGCTTTAAATTTCTTGCTTATCCTCTTCTCCATCTGGCAAGCCTATGATTAAAATGTTGGAATATTTAAAGTTGCCCTGAAGGTTCCTAAGCCTCTCCTAATTTTTTTGAATTGTTGTTTCCTCATTCTGTTCTGGTTGAAGGTTTATTTCTTCCTTCTGCTCCAAATTGATGATTTGAGTCCCGGTTTTCTTCCCATCACTGTTGGTTCCCTGTACATTTTCCTTTATTTCACTTTTCATAGTCTTCACTTTTTCCTCTATTTTGCAACCATACTCAACCATTTCTGTGAGCACCCTGATTACCAGTATTGAACTCTGCATCTAATAGGTTGGCTATCTCTTCATTGCTTACTTCTATTTTAGGAGCTTTTTTCTCTTCTTTCATTTGGGATATGTTTTTCTTTTGATTTGGCAGGCCTGTTACAGTGTAAGGGGCAGAGCCTTAGGTATTCACCAGGGTGGGGCAACTCACATGGCTGCGTTGTGCCATTGTATGTGGAAGAGGGGTCCAAGAGGGAACAATGCCACTTGCTTGGCTCTTGGCCAGATTTCAGTCACTTCCCTTGCCACCCACAAGAAAAATTAGGCTCTTCTGGTGCTGATTCCTGGGTGGGAGGGTTTGTGTATATTCTGGGACCCAGTGGGTCTCTCCAATGAACTCTCCTTTGAGTCTGGGAGTCATGCCACAAAAACCCCTATAGGTTTTTACAGCCAGAGGTTTTGAGGCTTTATTTCCCCATTCTGGAACCCTGGGTTGTGAAGCCTGTCTTGCTCCCCCAGTTGTTCCTTCTGGCTTATCTGCAGGAAAATGTGGGACTGCTTGGTCTGCCAGCTGTTGCCTTGCCTCATGGCCTCTCTATCCCAGCTGCCCATCTTGCCCCTCCTACCAGTCTGAATTAATATTTCTTCTTTAACTCCTTGATTGTCAGACTTCCAAACAGTTTGATTTTTTGGCAATTCAGGTTATTTTTTGTTTTTAAATTTGTTGTCCTCCTTCTTTTGGTTGTGCGAGGAGGCAAAGTTTATCTCCTTATGCTTCCATCTTGGCTGGGAGTCCCCATGGTTATTTTGTAACTGCCTATTTGTACTTAATATCCTCATTTTTTCACTCATTCCCTTACAACCCCCTACCATCCGGCAACCATCAGAACATTCTCCATATCATTGATTTTGTCTCTGTTCTTCTCATTTGCTTATTTTGATGTTTAGATTCAATTGTTGATAGATAGGTATTTATTACATTTTTATTCATAGTTTTGATCTTCTTTTTCTTGGATGTGTCCCTTTAACATTTCATATACAGGTGGTCCCATTTGTTTATTCTATAAACTCAAGATGGATAAAATACTTAAATATAAGTCATAACACCATAGAATCCCAAGAGGAGAACACAGACAGGGAAATCTCAGATATTCCACGCAGCAATATTTTCACCGATATGTCCCCTAGAGCAAGGGACATAAAGGAAAGAATAAACAAATGGGGCTTCATCAAAAAAAGGAAGGAAGGAAGGAAGGAAGGAAGGAAGGAAGGAGGGGGGGAAGGAAGGGGGGAAGGAAGAGAAAAAACCTTCTTCACGGCTAAAGAAAACATCAGCAAAATGAAAAGGGAACCAACTGTATGGGAAATATATATTTGCCAAAGATACCTTGGACAAGGGTTTGATCTCCAACACATATAAAAAACTCACATGAATCCACTCCAGGAAGACAAACAACTTAATTAAAACATGGGCAAAGGACCTGAACAGATACTTCTCCAAGATGAACATAACAGAGGGCCCAGAGACATATGAAAGGATGCTCAGTATCTCTAGCCATCAGAGAGATGCAAATTAAAACCACAATGAGATACCACTACATACCAGTCAGAATGGCCATCATAAGCAAATCAACAAACAATAAGTGCTGACGAGATTGTGGAGAACATGGAACCCTAGTACACTGCCCTTTGATTCTAAATGATTTTTTGCTGGGCAGACGAATCTTGGCTGTAGGTCCCTGCTTTTCATGACTGAATATTTCTTGTCAATCTTTCTAGCCTGCAAAATTTCCTTTGATAAATCATCTGACAGTTTTATGGGAACTTGTAGGTAACTAACTTATTTTCTATTGCTGCTTTTAAAATTCTCTCCTTATCTTTAACTTTTGGCATTTAATTATGATGTGCCTCTGAGAGGGCACATCTTCTTTGCCTCCATCTTGTCTGGGACTCTGTGCTTCTTGGACTTGCATGTCTGTTTCCTTCAACAAATTAGGAAAGATTTCTTTCATTATTTATTTCAAGTTGACTTCCAATTTCTTGCTCTTTCTCTTCTCCTTCTGGCACCTCTATGATGTGAATATTGGAATGCTCGACGTTGTCCAAGAGGCTGCTTACACTATCCTCATTTTTTTGGATTCTTTTTTCTTCTTGTTGTTCTGATTGGTTGTTTTTCACTACCTTTTTTCAAATAATTGATTTGATTCTTGGCTTCCTCCACTGTACTGTTGTTCCCTATAAAATGTTCCTTATTTCAATCAGTGTATCATTTGCTTCTTCCTGGATCTGTTTTATGCTGCTGAGGTCCTCACTAAGTTCTCAAGCATCCTTATAACCAGTGTTTTGAACTGTGCATCTGAAAGATTGCTTCTCTCCATTTTGTAAAGTCTTTTTCTAGAGTTTTGATCTGTTCTTTAATTTGGGCCATGCTTGTCTCGTAGTTTTGGCAGCCTCCCTGTGTTTGTTTCTATATATTAGGTCAAGCTGCTTTAACTTCGTGTCTTGGTAGCATTACCTAATGTAGTCAGTATCCTGTAGGGTCCAATGTCACAGCCTCCCCTTTCTCCCGAGCTGGATACTCCATGTGCACCCATCATGTGTGCTGAATACACTCTTCTCTTGTAGTCAAGCCTTGATTGTGTTGACAAGTCACTGAGAGGGATTCACCCAGGCCAATCAGCTGTAAGGACTGGCTGGAACTACAGACCACCCACCCCCACCCTATGTGGAGGATCAGCACGCAGAGTCAGGGTAGTAGTGCTCCTTCACAGTCTGTAGTTGTCGACTGGGTGTGCAGGCTCTGGAGTCTTCCAAGTGGGAGAGACCAAGTTCAGCCCCCACCTGTGTTCTGCTCAACCCTGGATGAGCACTAAAGCAAACTGAGATGGCTGCTACTTGTGCTGAGCTTGGAGATTCCCAGGCTAAACCAAGCTGTGAATCTAGCTGGTTACCTCTAGTGCTGAGCTTGGGTCCACTTAGCAAGAAGTACAGGGACCGAGGGCTCACAGAGGCTGACTGTTGCTTGTTCAGTGGGATTTAGGAAGTTGTGAAGCATGAGCCTAGACCAGCATTTTATTTGGAAAAGTCACTGTTATCAGTTTGGGTGTGCTGTTAAATTGGGTGAGACAGAGTCTCAGGGGATATCTAGAGAGGGGTAAAGAGTGTTAGCCAGGTTGATGGAGTCTCAGATATGGCACCTGTCTGCTGGCTCTGTGCTCTGTGTGGGGAGGGTTCATAAAGGGGACAATGACCTCTGCTCACTTTTCTGTCTGGGAGAAAGCTGTCCCCCAGCTCTTGCCTTTAGGCCAGACACTTCAATTCCTCCCCATATGCCACTGGTGCCTTTCAAGTTGCTGGAGCTCAGAGAGAACGAGTTTAAGAGTGTGTGTGTGTGTGTGTGTGTGTGTGTGTGTGTGTGTGTGTTGGGGGGTTTATCTAGGAGAAGCTGCTTGGGACTCTAGAAGCTTCTTGCACTGATTCAATCCCACTGGCTTTTGCAGGCAGAAATTATGGGTACTTATCTTTCTGGTACTGGAAGCCTGGGCTGGGGAGCCTGGTGTGCATCTGGGACACTTCTCTCCAAAGATATCATTCCTGCATTTTTATCTACTCCACATAGATGTGGGACCAGCACATTCCATGTCTCCACCCCCTCTACCAGTCTGGATAGATATGGATTTTTTAATTCTGTCTTTGTCAGACTTCTATTCGACTTGATTTCCGACAGTTTTGGATGGTTGTTGTTTTATGTTTTAATTGTAATTTTGATCTAGTTGTGCGAGGAGGTGAGCTGTGTACACCTATGCTGCCAACTTTAACAGAAATCTCCAAGTGAGGCTCCAAGTAAATTTTTTTTTAAAAAGAACAGGTTTTTTTTTAAACTAATGATTTTTTTTAAAGATTTTATTTATTTATTTATTTTTTAGAGAGGGAAGGGAGGGAGAAAGAGAGAGGGAGAGAAACATCAGTGTGCAGTTGCTGGGGGCCGTGGCCTGCAACCCAGGAATGTACCTTTACTGGGAATCAAACCTGCGACACTTTGGTTTGCAGCTCGAGCTCAATCCACTGAGCTACGCCAGCCAGGGCCCAAGTAAATTTTTAACCATAAAACTAATTGTGTGCTTACAATGCTTTGGTGGCCCCTCTTGACCTCATCATGTCCCACAATGCCCTCCATTTTCTTCTTTCCACTCACCTCCTTTGGTGATATCTTTCATCATTTTCCCACTGATACTCTGAATTACTTAATACTTTTCCTGGAGTTTTATCTTATTTAGCAACAGGCTTTCATACATGGTGTTCTCTCAGTGTGTAAAATTCTTTTCTTCCTTGTGTCTTGACATTTCTATCAGGGAGCCCTTTCTAAACTCTGCAGTCTGGGTCAGGTGCTATATCAATAATCTTCCTGACATATTTTGCTACCTTATATTGCAATTGCCAACATGAGTAAGAGGATGTATCCTGGAGAAGAATGGTTCTCAACCATTTGTTTCTTGGGGGATATTTGGCAATGTTTGGAGACATTTTTGGTTGATCCAACTAGCCATGTGCTACCAAAATCTAATGGGGAAAGCCTGAGGATACTGTTGAACATCTTACGTTGCCAAAAACAGACCCTATAACAATGATTTATACAACCCACACTGTTGATAGTATCAAGGCTGAGAAATTCTGAAGTAGGACAGAGAGAGAACTACATGAGAAAGGCAGGAAGCACTCTGAAAAGTAGGCCAACCTTTGGAAGCTGGTGTATGATGGGGGGCTGCCCATGGCAGGAAGTCCAGTGCCTGAGGGAAGGGAAGAAAGAATGAGGAGTAGGAGTTTAAATGAATCCTGAATGGATGAGAAAACAAGGAGAGTTTATTCACTACCTTTGGGGAGGGAAATGGTATTTAAAGATAACATTTCAAGAAATGTTCATGTTGAGGTACTGTGGGAAGTTCTCTTTCAAGAAACACATTGTAGAGTACTATGTTGCATTTCAACACTTCTTGAGACAGACTGCTATTCCTTTAAATTTTATGGCAAGCAGAGGATGGTGAATAAAGCATGGAGTCAACTCTTTTTGAGTTAACATCAGTCCCCTATAACTGGTCAACTATCATGTGTAGTTTTCTCCCAGTGAGTGGGCTGTGTCTTACTTCTTTTGAAATTGCAGCAGGTAACACAGAAGACACAACAGATTAAGAACACACTCAGTGCTTTACACTTAGAGACCAAGCCAGGTGAAAATTTATTTATTTTTTTAATTTAATTGCTGTTCAAGCACAGTTGTCTCCATTTTACCCACACCACTGCCCCCACCCCAGCCATCCCGGCTTCCCCCCCTTGGTTTTCCTACCCTCCCTCTCTTTGTCTTGTCCATGTGTCCTTTATAGATGTTCTGAAAACCCTTCGCCTTCCCCCCATTACTCCCTCCCATGTAGTCATTGGGATTCTCTTGTCTCTCAGGTGACATGTTCTCTGTTTTTGACCTTGGTTCTTGTGTTGTGCTTCTCTATGCCATGCCTCATGCTACATGTACAGGGTACTTCTTCGCTGGCACCTGTTACCTGCTGGAATATATCCATGCTAGGATTGTGTACCTCTCACCATCTTACCAATTCCAAAACTGCAAGGGAGGTGGTTATAAATGCTTTAGAAATATCTAATGTGCTCATTCATTCTAAGCTTAGTGGCACAATTTTTTTTTTCTTTGAGGAAAGAATCTTTGGAGATCTCAATGACTGAGAACAAATGAATAAACTACCTGGTCAATATGTCTGGCATTGTTGAAGTATACAAGGAAATATTTGATATCAGGGAGATATTTCAACTATACCCATCAAAATCATTTATACTGGTTACCTCCAATAAAGCTGCCTTCAAGAATATATTGTTAAAGATAGTACTTTATAATTTGATATTGCCAGGCTTAGGTAATAACCCTGATAACCCTGTTTTGTGTGTGTGTGTGTGTGTTTATTTGTGTGTGTTTCTGTGCATATGAACACACGTCAAATGGAGTGGGAGGAGAGGCTGACCATTTGTTGTTATTGGCTGTGTAGTATATCCTTATACATATACACATATACACTACATACACACTTGCATAGATTCTCTAACAGATTGCTTCCAAATTCATCTTCTATCATGGCTTGTGAGTTTAAGTAAAATAGTCCAGACTCTGGGGTTCCAATACTGGATATACCATTTGCTAACTGAGATCTAATAAATATATTTTGTATTTCTTGACCTTATCTTCCTTAACTCTAAAACGGGAATAAGTCTTTATATTCCATGCAGTTCTTGAAAACATGTGCTTCAGCATGTCACACAGTGCCAGGCAAAGTGTGCCCAATAAAATCTATCGCCCTTTTGGTGATCGTGATTAGATAGAAATAAGGCCAGGAGTGGGTTATCAAAAATAGGTGGAAATAATGAGATTTAATAATGTTAACATATACTGAAACTCAGAATCCCCACTTACAGATATGAACTGTAATGGGCAACTTTGATACACATGCTTAAAGAGTTAAGGGGAGTGAAATTTATTGCAACATTTTATAATATATAAAGTTGGGAATAACTTAAAATGTCCATTAATAGAAGAATGGGTAAATAAATTATGATAGGTTAATACTATACAGGCTTTAAACAGGACAACTTAGATATGAAAGTTTAGCACTCGGTAAGATGCCATCCTCCACAAAGAGAAGAAATGAGAAAAGGTGGACAAAAATGTCAATACATAAGAGATTTCAACTATAATTATCATATTCCTTCAGAAATATGGAACAAATATTGAAAAATATTAGAATGTCATATATGGACATCATTTTATTGATCTTGGTATTTTATATTAAATATTAAAATTTAGAATACCTTGATAACATATATAATGACTTTGTGTTTGAAATCCGTTGGTGTCTGTATATGTATATGCATATGTGTGAAAGACAAAGGATCATTGATTTGAGAGAGACCTTCTCATTTGGTTTTGATACAAATTTTCTGAGACTTACTTTGCTGTTTCCAGATCAAAGGAAATAAGATAATGGAATAAAGAAACAAGATATTTCTAATCAGACATAACCTGGATTTACCTTTCTCCCTCCTCTTTATTTCCCTAAATCCCAACATTTATTTTTCTAAAAGTTACTGGTCAAAGGGGATTTTATGGCCTCTAAATTAACTTATAGGTTTATAATTGATTTATGAGTACTTTATTTTTATTTATTCATTGAAATGTTGTCTTAGATTCCTATGTTTCTGCACATCAGTTAGAAGTTTAGTCTTAACACTCAGGAATGATAATTATTACCTTATTTGCCTGTGCTTAGAATTACAGTTATTTTCATTGGCCTACTTAATATCTCTATTTCTGTGTAGTTTCCAAGATTGTCATTACTTAAAACATCTGCTTTGACTTCTTAAAAGTTTTACTGGCAGTTGTGGGATCGTTCCCACACATCTGGGCATTTTTGATTTCCATGAATTACATACTCCTTTGTATAGTCGAAGTGCTTGAAAAACACTGAATTAAGGTAATTTCCTGTTATTTATCCTTTATTTTCATAGTGCAATTCTTAAGTACCCATATTAAATCTTGCTTCTCTCTAGTCTGAGAGGGGAGGGGGGAGGAGAGAGAGAGAGAGACTATGATCTCTAGTATTTTATAACCATCCTCCTGGTTATTTACCCACATAATGCCCTTGCCCTTCACGTATCAGTAAAATAAGCCCCTTCTCCAGGAAGCCTTCCCTGAACCACTCACATGAATTAAGAGTCCTGTACCCCACCCCCACCCCCCATTGCTCTCACACACAGTTAATATCCTCATTCAGTGTTTGTTTTTCTGAGGGTAAAAACTCTATCTATGTATGCATACCTATATTTAGATAGATGACAGATGGATGGCAGATAGATGATAGATAATGATATAGATAGATAGATAGATAGATAGATAATAGGTAGACACAGATAAAGATAGCTAATTGTTGGATAGACAGATAATTTTTAATCCACCAGTGCTGAGTATAGGACTTCATACAGAATACTCAATGAACTTCTGATATAAAAATATGATGCCTCAAAAAACATTTCATTACCTTTATTAAAGTGCAGATGTCCTCCTGGGCAATTAGTATTAAAAGAGCAAGCTTGATCAGATGTTCTACTAGGCCTACATTTAATGTTCTTGAGCTGTATTTCAATGTGTTTGGCTAACACTCTTCAATTGGTCATTATGCAGGATTGCAGATATTATGAACTGTGAAAACAAAATCACCATCTAAATTCAAAGAAAATTGGATATCAACTTTCATCATTTAACTTTCAAGAAAACATTTTTGCAATCCAAGGTACATAAACTAACAAGTGGTAGCACAGAACAATGCCTTACCTTGAGACGCCCTCAGAAATGTAGACATAATAAAACTGGAAACAGTGGCCTTCACAAAGCCTGAGTACTGTACGTAAAGACAGATTTCCACTCAGCTACCATCCAATACGTGGGATTTAAAACTGCACCACATTTGTTTTTTCTTTCTGTGCATTGCTATTTTGGTGCCACAGATGCTTTGTTTTTATCACTCTAATACTTATATTGAATTTTTATATTGAATATAATGAAACTGAAAGAAAACTAACCAACTCAGTAATATTTGCAACATGATTGCCACACAGGTCAAGTTAAGGCTCAGAAGGCTAAGAAACTAAAAAAAAAAATAATAACAAAAAAAAAAAAAACAAATGTTCAATAAACATGTTGGAAGCAGCTTAGGTGACCATCAATAAATGAGCGGATCAAAAAATTATGGTACATTTACACAATGGGGTATTATGCAGCAGGAAGAAACAAGGAACTCCTACACTTTGCAACAGCATGAATGGAACTGGAGAACATTATGCTAAGTGAAATGAGCCAGGCATTGAAAGACAAATACCATATGATCTCACCTATAAGTGGAGACTGATCAGCAAAACAAGCAAGCAAAATATAACCAGAGACATTAAAAAAAATAAGGACAAACTGACAGTAACCAGAGGGGAGCGAGGTGGGGAGTAATAGGGGAAAGAAGGGAAAGGGTTGTCAAATAACATGTATCAAGGATGCATGGACAGAGCCAAACAAAGGGGGTTAGGATTGAACGTGGGATATAGGGGTGGGTAGGGTGGGGAAAAGTGGTGGTGGGAAAATGGACACAGCTGTACTTGAAGAACAACAACAACACAACAACAACAAAAACAGAAAAAAAAAGGATACACAATCTCATTTACAATAAATATTAATCAGATAACATATTTCTTACAATTTGTCAAATAGCAAATAATGAAGATATTCAATGTTCATTGAATATCAATAGAAAGATGTCTACCAGATCATGTAATAGTTACAATCCTTTTGAAAAATAATTTGAAAATAATCTTAAAGTCTTAAAATGGCCATTCTCTACTTTTCCTACACATGGAGACATACAGGAATGTTTACATAAACAATTATAAAATAAAAACCTATGAAAATAAAATAAATAAAACAATGAATGAATAAACTATGTGAGGGTACTATAGTTGAGTGAACCATTCTGTAGGAAACAGTCATTTATTTGCAGGCATTTTTGTTATATATGGATAGAATATTTATAACATGTTTTCAAAAAAGATATTTATTTGGTAGCACATGCTCAATATTAACCCTCACTTACATAATAATAATATGAATAATCCTGCATGATGATTTTTTCATTAGTGTTTAGTTCCATACCAGAGCATGACCTCCAGAATCCTGACCTGATACAAAGCTACATACCTGGGGTCAGTGACAAGACAAACTAAACAACCCACATTTCTAATCTCCATCATTTAAATGAAATGAAAAGTTATACTGTGACCTTTCAATTACTTAAAAATGGCGAGAAAAGTTCATTCTATCCAGAATTTACAGAAAAATTCAATACAGGAATGAAATGAAGAAAGTTGTGTTTACTGAATTGTACGTAGATAAAAAGAGGTTCAGTCATTTTATCCTAAGGCATTTGTTATGATAATCTTACTCATATTACAACAGTGCTATGGTAACTGATAAAAAAAGATATTACTTGGTGATCTTCCTTGATACAATAATACAAATATTGAAATAAAAGTAAAATTCAGCTACAATTCAGTTTATAAGGCTATCCACTGTGTACCTTTTAAAAAATTATATAAAGATCAGGACAGAAGAAACAGTTTCACCACCATGTGTCTGGTAAGGGGTGCAGAGGAGACACAAGAGGGCTGGCTGTGCTGCCATGGGTGGCAGCTGAAGTGCTGGAAGAATATTTCAATGGCCAGGGGGTTCCCCCTGAGAAGTGTGAAGCCTAAACCCCAAGAGAAACCCTAGCCTACAACACCAGAACCCAAAAAGAACTAGGTAACATCGAGCTGTGAAAAGCTGCAGGATTTCCCTCTGCCAGGAACAGAAGGTTGGAGTCACAGAGAGCATTTTAAAGGACCAATGCATAAAATTTCATTTGCAGCCACTTACCCTGGGCTCTGGCAAAGGTGGAGCAGAGTGGACTAGAGACACTTGAGGAGGGATGGCTTTGGGGGAGAAAACTAAAGGGGGCAGCTGTCAGGATCCCAGTGCTGAGTCATCCCCCATACTGAAATAGTCATCTTGCTCAGGCAGATGACTCCTCTCCAAGTAGCATTAGCCTGAGAGGAAGCAATAGCCCTGCCTGCAGGAATTACTCTGCCCACCCTGTGGTGCTTAAACCTGACTGCTGGTTACAGAGTGACTAGATTAACAACTGAAGGCATCAACCATGGAATGTGGATCACCAGTAGTCTTGAACAGGCTGCCTAAGGCCACAGTGGCCACCATCTGACATCACTAGAGGTGTATCTAGAAAGAAAAAAAAAAAAACAACGGTGCAACTGCACAACAGCATACAAGACATAGTGGTCAGAGTGACCCTCCGTCAGCCAGCTGGCGGGAAGGACCCAACAAAAAAATGACCCAACAACAATCAAACCCCAATTACAAAGAGAACCAACATAAATAGTATCAAAGGCATCCCAAGAGCATCATGATCAGGACATCAAGGAGACTGTACAACTGAACACCAAAGGTCTGCTACCATAGAGGGTCACCCCATGAAGACAGGGAGTCAAAACATATCAATCTAAGAAGGAGAAATAAACAAGAAGAGTACCTAAAATGGGGAGAAAAAGAATCAAGCCCCAATTGAAAAGAAAGGAGGAATCCCCAGAAACAATGCTTAATGAAATAGTCAAGTAAACTATCAGACAGTGAGTTCAAAGTAATGGTTATAAGGAAGCTCAGTGAGCTCAGTGAGAACTACAAAGAATTACAGGGAAGGCACAAAAACTTACTGAAAAGTACATCATAAATAAATAAATAGATAGATAGATAGAAACTATCAATAAAAGCCAGGAGGAAATGAAGAATACAATTTCTGAATTGAGGAACGCAGTAGGAGGAATTAAAAGCAAGCTAGATGAAACAAAGGATCAAATCAATGAGCTTGAGGACAAAGTGGAAAAAAAACATCCAAGACAGAGCAACCAACCGAACAAAAAAGACTCAACAAGGGTTTAAGGGAGCTGCAGGATAACATCAAACATGGTGATATCCAAATTGTAGGAATACCAGAAGGAGAAGAAGAGGAGCAAGGAATAGAACAGCTGTCTGAAAAAGTAATGACAGAAAATTTCCTTAACTTGATGAGAGAAAGTCATGCAACTCCAGGAAGCACAGAAGGTCCCAATCAAGATGAATCCAAAGAGGCTCACTCCACGAAACATCATAACAAAAAATGACAAAATTTAAAAAACAAAGAGAGAATATTAAAGGCAGCAAGCGAGAAACAGATAGTAACATACAAGGGAGTCCTGATAAGGCTATTACCAAACAGAAACACAACAAGCCAGAAGGGAAAGGCAAGAAACATTTAAAGTAATGAAAAGCAAAGGCCTGAAACCAAGACTACTCTACCCAGCAAGACTCTCATTTAAAATGGAAGGCAAAAAAGGAGTTACCAAGATAAAACAAAACAAACAAACAACAACAACAAAACACTAAAAGAACACATCTCCACCAAACCAGCATCTCAACTGATGTTAAAGGAACTGTTTTAAAGATCAAGAAAGAGAGAGAGGAACACAGCTACAAAGGCAATAAATTGGCAATGACTAAGCAACTTCAAGTTGATTCTAAAGTGTATAAAAGATATTTATATACTGTGTTATATAGGTGTATATGTAATTAATTTTAGACTCTACATCACATCACAAGTTATTAGAAGATAAAATTTCAAGAATTGATGCCATTGATAATACCATAAAATATCTTGAGAAATAAATCTAGAAAAAGATTTGCAAGACATTGACACCAAGAACAGTACAGTAATAATGAAAGAAAATAGAGAAGTACAGAACACCTAAATAGAAGGAATGGCATTTCATGGTGAGGGATAAAAGGCTCAATGAAATAAAATTGTCAGTGTTCCCTAAAATCACCTTTTAACTGTTTCAATCTCAACTAAAATTTAAGTTGCATATCTTCTTAAATTAAAACTTCAGGTTGATTCTAAAATGTATGATATATATTTACATAATGTATTATATATATGTGTGTGTGTGTGTACATATACATATACATAAAATGAAACCTAGACTCTAGTTCACACTACACATGTAAATTATTTTGAGGTAGATTATAGATCTGGTGAGTGTGATGATAAAGCTTTTGAAGATTACGTATGGTGATATTATTCTTATAATTTGAGTTAGGCAAAGTTCTTTTAAACAGAACATAAAAAGCCCAAGCCATAAAGAAAATAACTGGTTGATTGGATTACACAAAAATTAAGACTTTCTGCTCATCAAAACACACTATTAAGGGTATGAGAGTTAACCTGCTGCAGAGAGGACTTCTGAAATTCTAGCAATCACTAAGAAAATAGCTAACAAAACTTTAAAACAGGGGAAAAGACTTATAAATCACTTAACAAAAGGTCTGTGTGAAAATTGCTAGCAAGTGGAAAATGATTAGTTATTACAGAAATGAAAATTATAGTACAGTCTGATGCCACTATCAGAATATCTATGACAGAAAGCAAAAGCAAAACAGTAATAACTCTTTAAGGCTAAAATTCTCATATACTGCCAGTGGAAGTGTAAACTGGTACAGTCCTTTGGAAATCTGTTTACATTATCCACTAAAGCTAAACATACTGTATGACCCAGCAGTTCCATTGCCAGGCATGCACCCAATGGAATGATGTGCATATATTCATGAAAAGATACATATGTATGCAAATACTCATAGCTGCAAGGTTTATGTAAATACAAAGTGGAAACAACACCAATGTTTATCAACACCAGGGTAGATAAAAACATTTGGATATATTCATACAGTTCACTACTATAAGCTAATGAAATATATGAACAATTGCTACATCCAACAGTATGAACAAAAGAAGTCAGGCACAGACAAATAATTCTGCATGATACTAAAACATTAATTTAAAAATACATACAAAACTAATCCATGGTTCTAATAATTTATCTGCTTGTTTCATTAATTCCTATTTTTTGTAATATTAAATTAGCTCAATTTTATTAAAATACACTTGATTTATCTTTTTTATTAAGCTCATATAAAATGACATATTATTTTAAAATATATAACTTTAGCAGCACACAGTTAATCATTTTGGTTTGGTTTTTATTTTATGCAATCTAAAATAATTTTTTAATATCTGAGTTAGCTCATTTATGTGAATTGTGATTATATATATGTTTAATATTATAAGTTAAGAAGTTACCTTTGAGGATAATCACTTAGGGTTTGCGGAGAACTTTTTTATCACTATCTTATTCTATTTTTTGGATCAAAGTGGCAGTAAAAGTGTATCAATCTGTACCCTTAATATTACATACCTTTTGGAACATATACTATATGTTAAATAAAAAAGTTTATTCAAAAGTTTGTATGAAGTAAAGGTGTTCTAATGAGAATTTGAGGATTTAAGTACCCCCCCAAATATATGGCTGTGTGATAGGTATAACATTACATTTCTAAATAAAAATATTTACCAACCCATAGTGCAAGCAAAGAAAGAAAGAAAGAAAGACAGTAAGTTAGACTTAAAATTAAAATATGGAAGAGGAAGCATCAAAATTATTAGGAGGAATAAAGGAGAATATATTTATGGCATCAGGGTAAAACACATTCTTCAAAAAGGAAGTAAAATAATCCCTAACCAAAGAGAAAAAGGTAGTACAATCTGACTTCATGAAAATACAGTTCTTTAGAACCACAAAATCCACAACGGATTTTGACTTCAGGTGGTAGACTAACACAATGCAATATGCACAGATCATGCATCATAGAAATGTACACTTGAAACCTATATAATCTTATTTATCAAAGTCACCCCAATAAATTTAATAAGCACCTACAAAAATTGTAAACAAAGTTAATGGAAATATGGTCGATTAGGAAAATATATTTAGACTGTATATAATAATATTTAGATTTTGGGCTGGGAATGTAAATTTGAAGAACAAATTTTAATATTTATTGAAATAGAAAATGACTCAACAAAAAGAATGTGTACATAGGAATGTATATATATATATCCTAAATGTTATTTAAAAAGGTGAATTAAATATAACATTGGTAAATATAATATAGTAGTACAAATATCATACAATTGGAAGAGTTAATGATTACATAGGGCAAGATATTACAACATATTTTGAATGCAGCATGACATGTCCATAGTGATCATATTTATATAAATTTAAAACTCTCATACACTCAAAATGCTAATATCCTTTTTTTAAAATTTTACCATGAAGACTTTTTTTAAAGATTTTATTTATTTATTTTTAGAGAGGGAAGGGGGGGAGATAGAGAGAGAGAGAAACATCAGTGTGTGGTTGCTGGGGGTCACGGCCTGCAACCCAGGCATGTACCGTGACTGGGAATCGAACCTGTGATACTTTGGTTCACAGCCCGTGCTCAATCCACTGAGCTACACCAGCCAGGGCAAAATGCTAATATCTTAAAGCAATGTTAGGCATCATTCTTGGAAATACTGTGTGTGTGTGTGTGTGTGTGTGTGTGTGTGTGTGTGTAAAATGATAAAAATGGATTAGATTCCTGATACAGGTTGCTTCTGACCAGCGCTGAGATATGAGATATGGGAAAGGAGTGGGGGAGTAGAATGACACAGTGTATGACTCTAAATAGGAATTTACTTTATCTGTAAAAAATTCTTTTCATTTAAAAATATGAAGCAGATATATGTTTAGAGTTCTTGGTGGAGATTATTTAGCATTTAGTGAAATTGTATGGAAGGTTTTTTACTGGTGATGTAAATAGACAAATGTATGCATTTGTGAGTGTTGGGAAAGTGCTTTGGAGAGATCATATGAAAGATCAACTCCAGACCCTGAATAAGGAAATTTCACATGGCACGTTGTAACCAAAGTACAAAGCCCTAGATAGACACCACCGAAGATTTCTGTTTATTGTTCATTTATCTTGTATCAGCATTTGGATTGGGAGAGGGGAGAAACAGGGAAAGGAAGCTCTGTGATATATATGTATTTATTATTTCAAAAAGTATTTATTGAGAAAGTGCTAGGTATTAATTATACTTTATTCTAGCTTCTATCTGTTCACATGTAAAAGTTTCATTCTGCCTCGACTAAACGTGTTGAGTCTTCTAATAATAAGTGCAAATTGCTATGCAGCATAGAGGAAAACATCCATTTGTAGGAAGAGCTGTCATTCCAGAGAGTTCTTGAAAGATGAGGTATATGGTAGGAGCTGAAGGAAACTGCAGACCCCTAAATGTAAAGAAACAGAAGCATAAAAGATTAGGGACATTTGAGTCTTTAAAATCATCTTGTCTTGTTGGAGCCGAGACTGTCTTGTGAGAGAACCAGAAGAACTGAGGCTGGAAATCAGCCTGAGGCATTGCGGCCAAGAGCTCTTTAAACTCTCTCATTTTTGTGGGTGATAAGAACCATCTAAGCATTTCCACATAGGGAATAATGAAACAAAAATACCGTTTTGGATACAGCATCTCATCAGCTGGGTAGAGGAAGTTCTCAAAGGAACAGAGACCAGACACAGAGAGACAAATTAGACTGCTAAAGAAAAACAGAGACTAGTAAGTTAGAGGCAGTGCAGATGAAAAGGAGGCGAGAATTTAAGAATGAAAAGGGTATAGTATGGAGAGATTTAATAGCTATTTGTGTATGAGAAGGCAGGGAGAGGAGAGAAGTGACAACGACTCAATTTTCACAGCTTAGAATAAGCACTCCTGAGTCAGCTTGTGATGTGCAGTTGGCAGGTAAAATAACAAAACCAATTATGGGTCGTCTTCTACCCATACATTTCAGAAATCCTATAATGAAGCCAGTTTCCCTTTTACTTGGGAATCCCATTTGGACTAATAATTGTCAAAGTCAGTACTTACTTACTGAGCCAGAAGTTATTGTCCTAAAGCACAGTCGTTATTGATACACCTCTGAGGAAGAATCTTTTTTCCTTTGACAGCATACTATGAAATAAAAAATTTCCATGCAGAAATAGAGAAATATTCCCACAGGAAGACACTGGGAAAGAGTATTGATCATTTTACTGAATTGTCTGGTGCAAATGATCTCTTAATACATGTAGACAACCTCAAACACACACAGTCATTTTCTCTACGCATAGAGTGTCATTATAGGAAAATAGTCCATGGTCATTCCAGCAGCAATCATTTCAACAACGAAGTTTGCTTGTTTACTTTTGGTTTTGCTTTTTTTTTAAATGAAAAAGGGAAACCCAACTACTTGGACAATGGGAAGCATGATTTTAAATAGTTCAACTTAGAAAGTCAGAATAGGAACTAGAGGCTGAGTCATTAATTTGGGGAAGTCAGAAGGCCTCACTGAGTACTGCTAGTCATTTGCTTATGTCAAGAAATTGATTACTTCTGGAGAGAGAAGATGGTGGGGATATAGGTGGGAGCTGAGCCGACTTGCTTGGCACCCAGCTGGGACACTTAGCCAATCTTACAACAAGCAAAGTGAACAGCCAACAGAATCTCAGCTGGTAGGAAGTTTGGAAGCCAAAGTGTGCAGAGGTCACTTCAAAACGGGCGGTAAGGAGGTTTTATAGGACCATGGGGAAGGGCCCTGGGCCTGGCACCAGAGACCAAGGCTTCCACGGGGACAGCATTGGAGGAGAGCCAGGTCAGTGATAGTAGCCTAGCTGCTCCCTCCCTTCCCAGGGCAGGGAAGTCCCAGAGCCACACCAGGAGAGACCTGGACACATAAAGTCACTGGGGGTGGGGGGCAGGAAGAAGGCAGCAAGCGATGGGCAGCTGGGACAGTGGTGGCCGGCTGGGGCAGTGGTGGCCTGTCTGGGACAGTACCAGAGAAAATGGGGAGCCGAGTGACACCTGGAGCTGGGAGAGGAGATGGGTCATGACTGGCAGTGACCCAGATAGACTCTGGACTGGTCGGAGAGCTGGTCTGTGTGGAAAGCCCTGTGCCTGTGAGGAGTGGCAGACCGCACCCAAGGAGACTTTTCTCAAAAGAGGATATCAGCTGCTGTGCAAGGACCTTGCAGGCACAGCGACCTGGAGTGCATAGGGTCCTCGCAGGCTCAGTGGCTGGGCCAGTGAAGAGGGATGAGTGGGGGCACGATTCGCTCCCACTCAGTGCAACTCATGGACTGATGAAAGGGGTGCAAAGCGAGGTGGCTTATCTGCGCCAGCCTGGCACAAGTGCACAGAGTGGACAGTGTGGGCCACACAGGGCTCTGAGGGCATGAGCTGGAAACTGGGCACTTGTGATTATTGAAGCCCAGGCTGAGCCGCCTTCTTTATGGAACCACAGGAAAGGAAGAAATGGAGCCCAGCCCCCTCTGCCTGCAGGAACCTAGAAGATCTCTAAAACCAGCTGGGCAGGCTTCACAAACAGCAAGATGCTTCCCCCACTCCCAAGAGTAAGACAATAAGACCTGGAGCTGAGAGAAAACCAGCCGCAGATCCAGAAAGAAGTCAGAAGGCGATCACCAACAGCTGAGACAAAGTTCACTTTGCTCTTCATCAGAACTTGAGTGTTTTATTTTTTTAATTTCCCTTCCTTCTTTTTCATTTATTTAGGTCTTTTTAGTTTGTTTCTATCATTTCTTTTTTATTCTCACTTTCAGATTGCATTTTAATCTTTCTTCTTTTACTTCACTCGTGTTCCAAATAATGCACTACTCTTTTTACTTTTAATTCTTTTTATTCAGGTTATATGTTTTTCATCATATTATTGTTATTCCAAATGCCACACAGCACCCTTCCCTGGTCTTAATCCATTTAGCCAACCTCCTGAGCTTTAGTACTGTTGTGAACTTTATATTCTCTCACACTATGACACGTTTCTATCCCTGACTCTCACTATGTTTCTTCCATCTAACCTCACATCAGCACTCTTCTTTCTTAAGTCAGCTCACATTCTTTCCCCCCCCTCTAATAAGACTCTTACTTCTTTTCCAACTTTTATAAACAGTGGCTAGTTGGGTGAAATATCCAGTCATTGCTGTACTTCTCCAAAGGAAATGCTCTTTGTTCACTGTTTGTTTGTACTCTAAAACCAATAGAATTCTCTCCCCCATCTTACTCCATTTTGCCTTCCCCCTACCCCTCATCAGTTGAGTGAGGAATTTTATTTCATTATTTTCACTTTCCCTCCCCACCCCTCAGCCTGGGTTTTGCTCCTTACTCCTATTAGTCCGCCTCCACCATCCTCTCAATCATTTTTATTTACTGTAGACATCTCATATTCACTTTTGCCTTTCAGCAATATTCTACTTCCCATTCCAACTTTATTAAACTTCATTCAGCTGTCATTGCTATTGACCCTGCTATGGTTTTTCTGCATTTTTGCTCTCACTCGTCCAGTACCTTCTCAATTTTCAAACTTCAAACCTCATAATATACTCTTCCCTTTCTTACCCTATTGTGCCCATTGCCCTTTCCTGTTTTATTTACATTTTAAATTTTGTTCTCTCCCTTTCTTCACCTCTGTTCTAACCCAAATCTTATCAATTCTTCTCCCGCTTTCCGCTGTTTTCAAAGAGATTTTTTCAAAAGGGGAATTGCGGCATGCTGTGGATGGAGGGTCCTTGCTCACTCAACAACTGGTGGTGGGAAGAGTAAGGAGTGGGGTGCTATTTGCTTCCACTCATGTGTAAGCAAAGAGATACAACTAACCACCAACTTACACCATACACCAAAATAAACTGAATATGGATAAAATACTTAAACATAAGTCACAATATCATAAATCTCCTAGAGAAAAACATAGGTAGCAAAATTTCAGATATCCTTCCAGCAGTATTTTCATCAGTGCATCATCTTAGGTATGGAAAATTAATGGAAAATAAACAAATGGGAATACATCAAATTAAACATCTTCTGCATGGCTAAAGAAATCATCATAAAAATGAAAAGGAGCCAGATGTATGGAAAAACATATTTTCCAACAGTACCTCAGAGAAGAGTTTGATCTCCAAAATATATAAAGCACTCATAGTACTCAATGTCAGTAATAGGAACAATCCAATTTAAAAAGATGGGCAAAAGACTTGAATAGTCACTTCTCTGAGGAGGACATACAGGGGCGCAGAGCCATATGAAAGGATTCTCTGTATTACTAGCCATCAAAGAGATGCAAATTGAAACCACAATGAGATAACACTTCACATCTGTCAGAATGCCCATCATTAACAAATCAGCAAACAAGTGTTGGCAAGGATGCAGAGAAAAGGGAGCCCTAGTTCACTGTTGATGGGAATGCAGACTGGTGCAGCCACTGTAGAAAACAGCCTGGAATTTCCTCAAAAGGCTAAAGATTGAATTGCCTTTAGACCCAGCGATTCCACTGCTGGAAATTTACCCTAGGAATTCTGAAACACCAGTTGAAAAAAATCTGTGTGCTCCATGTTCATACCAGTGTTATTTACAATAGCCAAGTGCTGGAAACTGCCTAAGAACCCATCAATAACTAAGGGTATCAAAAATTGTGGTGCATTTACAGAGTGGAATTCTATGCAGCAGAGAGAAAGAATGAGCTCTTATCCTTTGCGACAGCATGGATGGAACTGGAGAGCATTATGCTAAGTGAAATAAGACAGACAGTGAAAAACAAATACTATATGATGTCACCTATAAATGGAACCTAGTCAACAAAACAAATGAATTAGCCAAATATAATCAGAGGCATGGAAACAAGGAAGAAACAGGGACCAAAAGGGGAAGGCTAAAGCGGTAGGGGAAGAAAGAAGAGGAAGAGTCTAGTTAAAAACAAATATAAATGTTCCATGAACATGGACAACATGGTGGGGATTGACCCTTGGAGGGCAGAGCAATGGGAGAAAATTTGGACAGCTGTAATAGTATAATACTAAAATAAATAAATAAAGTGTCTAAAATAGAAAAAAAATAAAAAGTTTATAAAAGGTTCAAATATATTTTATTCTTTCCTTCAAGTATAAGTTTGAGAGATATATTAAAATATTTAATTATATCCAATCGTGTTATATGATTTTCTTTTCCCTCACAAGATATAATTGTTAACACACTTGCTTTTTGAAAATTCATTCAGCAGTGAACAACCTGAAGCTCTAACAAGAGCTCCTGACCTGTGCTGGCTTCTCTTGCATTTTTATGAGATGATGTAACTCAGTCTTCCCACTAAAGTGTTCACAGCTCTTGGTACCATCTTTGGTATTAATTTATTCAATCCAGAGTAATCTGTGTTTATAAAATGCTGGAATATGTCAGAGAATATTTAACTATTATGGTTGTCATTGACAACAAGTACTTATTGCTAAAAATGTCCCAGGCAGGAATGTGAAACTTAGGGGTTTATTTTAAATAAAGGAGAAGTTGAAATGAAGTAACCATTCCAGATAATGATAATTAAATGCTACCATTCAAATACTGCATTTATCCTTCAGACCAATAGAGATATTAGCACAGTTGGTTTTCTTTTTTTTCCCCTACTTTCACAAGGATTCATTTTTTTACTGGTCAGGCTCTTGCCTAAGGGTGTGATCAGCAAGTACTTGGCTCATCTGCTGGGACAAGATGAAGAGGGGGCAGGGAATTGATCATTTCTGAATAGGGCAATAGAGGACAGGACATAAAATTGACTATCAAGAACTAATGAATGACCTCTACATAAGCACAGAAAAAAAAATAGTATTTTTGAATAGTGAGAAAATAAACAGATTTTGTCTGAATTTCCATGTAAGAAAATACTTTCCATAAATGTCTTCATTTTGCATCAATTGTATATGTATAAAATATGTGTAGTGCTCATTGGATGTAACATATAACACCTGCTATGTGTGCATAAACACATATGCAGATGTGTACAAATGTAGGGAAATACAAAAGAGAAAATGTTTACAGCAGCTTGTATAAATAAATATATTTCCTTTAGTAAAATAATTTAGGTTTCTGAAAAATGCAATTGTGTTTTTATACAATTTAGGACTGATCAGCAGTCCTAAAATAGGACTGCTGATCAAATCTCCCAATGTGGATATAGATATGTTTTACGATGAATATTTCTCATGCTTGACAATTCACTGTGATCCTGAGAACAATATTTAGGAGGGATTTTTGTGGGATGTATATAAACACCTCACTGTGATGAGAAGGGGAAATTGTGTGTCTAAATGGAGTGTGTTTCCTGTGATACTGCATAGATTGCCACCCCAAGGGGGAGGCCAAAACCAGCATTGGCCACCGATGTGCATGAGGACAAAGACGTGAAACAGAGAAAACAACACAAAGGAAGGAAAGGAGAGCTAGTGTCTCCTTATCTTCACTCTCACAAATCCAGGACAAGATTGAATCTAGCAAAATGTAATTAAGTGTTCTGTATTTTATGTGTCAATCCTACTCTCAGAGCAAGCCAGCTCTCTACTGCTTCTTTCTCCCCCTTTTGTATACACACACAGACACACCACATTTTCTTCTCTAAGATAAAAGAGCTATTTCAATTATTGCAGTTTGGCAGTGGGCTCATCCTAAGTCAATCGCATTGCACATACAGGTAGAAGAAAGCTCAGTACGTGTTTGGGTTTACCCACACGCATTTGTTTAGTTTCCTTAAGATAAGCATGTGTGATTCATATGTCTGTTTTCTGTACATGCCTCAAAGGAGTGGTTATGGCTTGGGGCAGGATTGTGGGTTTTTTTTTTTTTACTTCCTTGTTCTAATACCATCCAGTGGTAGTTCACATTCTACCCTTCTTCTAACATTTTTCAGTAATCTTCAGAAGCCTGTTTTAGCCTGCCCTGATCAATGCAAAGAGGCAGAGACATACTTGCCAAAAGTGTTTTACTGGATCTGTGTCTTGTGATTGGAGTTCCCAGAAGTTGACTCTGTTAAAGGCACCTGAAGCTTAAGGAAAAATCTCACTATATTCCAGTATGTTGTTGTTAAATAAATAAAGAAGTATCTAATACCTTTTATTTTTTTAATCCATGCTAGGTCTTTTATACAGATCTTTGTCTAGGTAATTCTTCAATCTACACTTATTTCATTGTGCCTGAATATACCACTGTTGAATTACCTATCACCAATCAGGAACTATTCAGCAACTACTAAATAAACTAGAATCTTAACTTTATCAGTTACACACTATTTCTATTACACCTTTGAACACTTCCTTAACTCAATAAACCCAGGGGGTGAAACCTGAATATTGGCTAACTGATTTGTTTTTCCACTTCACTACTACTGCCTAGGTTTCATCTTTCTATACTAAAGGAGGAGTTCTATCTTCCTAAAGCAAAGCACTAGCACATTCTATCACATACAAACACACACACACTACTTTATTATTTAATTAACCCATATTTACCACATGTTTTTTGAGAATAGGGCCAACCAATACCTAGAACTGTGTACAGGTGTCCTGTTTTATAAGTGCCATAGTTCCTGTCTATGATATTTCTTATTGATTGGTGGCTGAGATGGGAATCATCAGTTTCCACCTCTGGGGAATAGCTGCAATACACTGCTTCTTACTGCTTGGAATGTTTGCTTGCTACTAGCTGTGTGATTCATTTAAAAATAGCTGTTTTTTTCCTCCACAACTTTGTTAGCACTTATTGTTTGCTGATTTGTTTATGATAGGCATTCTGACAGATGTGAAGTGGTATCTCATTGTGGTTTCAATTAGCATCTCTCTGATAGCTAGCAATGCTGAGCATCTTTTCATATGTCTCTGGGCCCTCTCTATGTCCTCCTGGGAGAAGTGTATGTTCAGGTCCTTTGCCCGTTTTATAATTGGATTGTTGGTCTTCCTGGATTGGATTCATGTGAGTTCTTACACATTTTGGAGATCAAACCCTTGTCTGAGCTATCACTGGCAAACTTCCAGGAAGCAAAACATAAACAGATTAAGCAAATGCTCCAGAGAATGGTGGTCCTGAACGCTACTTTATACATTACAGTCCAGGGGAAGATGTGTGGGATGAAAACCATCGGCGATAGATTAAGGAAGCAGGAGAAAGCAAGTGGGGTTAAATAAAAGATAAAATAATAAACAGATACTTTTTTACATCCTCATTATAATAATAACATATCCACCCAGTGGCAGAAATTTTCCTGCATTTCGAATATGTGAGTTTTATATAGGCATTTTCTCTAACTACACCTGTGCAGGAATCCTTCCAGTTATACCTGCAATGATGATGCTCAACTGGGTGTTTATGCAAAAATTCCCTGAATAAAGACAAATCAGATCTTTTGCTCCTGGACATTCACCTTTGATGAAGAGATGAGCCCTGCCCTAAGATGGATGGTGCTTGCCTGATGGCTTGTAATGAAAGCCATTGGGTTGACTAAAGAGTTTACTTATTTTTATTCCACCCTGGCTGGCATAGCTCAGTGGATTGAGTGCAGGCTGCAAATCAAAGTGTCACAAGTTCGATTCCCAGCCAGGGTACATGCCTGGGTTGCAGGCCATAACCCCCAGCAACCGCACACTGATGTTTCTCTCTCTCTATCTCCCTCCCTTTCCTCTCTAAAAATAAATAAATAAAATCTTTAAAAAAAAAGAGTTTACTTATTTTTATCCCATAAGCTGGGTCTAGTAGCATTTAGCTGTATTTAACTTCATTCAAAACAATTTTTAACATTTTAATTTAATCTTCATTGTACTTTTTTGCATTATCTTGTAGTCCCTTTACACCTCCCTTCCCCCAGAAATCACCACGCTGTTTTCCATGTCCATGAGTCACTTTTCCTTTTTTCTCAGTTCCTCCATTCCCTAACCTCCCCTCCACCACTTGTTATCATCTTACTCTGCATCTAAGAGTCTGTTCCCATTTTCCTTGTTAGTTCAGTGTGTTCATTAGATTCCACATATGAGTGAAATCATATCCTATTTTGTCTTTCTCTGACAGGCTTATTTCACATAGCATAATGTTCTCAAGGTCCATCCATACTGTTTCAAAGGGTAAAATTCTCTTCTTTTTGTGGTTGAGTACTATTCCATTTTAAAATAGCCAATAGTTGTTTTATGCACTCATCTACTGATGGACATTTGGGCTGCTTCTGTATTTTGGTCATCATAAATATTGCTGCAATGAACACAGTGGTGCATATGTCTTTTTTTTTCATTTGTGTTTTGGGTTCATTTGAATATATTCCCAGAAGTAGGATCGCTGGGTCAAAAGACATATCCATCTTTAATTTTTTGAGGTACCTCCGTACTGCTTTCCACAGTGGCTGTACCCATCTACAGTCCCACCAAGAGTGCGAAGGGTTTCCCTTTTCTCCACATCTGTGTTGTGGAAAAATCCACCCACACGCGGGGAAATAATGAAGCACAAACTTTATTACCCGGGGGCCCAGAGGGGGTGGCTAACATCCAAATCCTCTGAGCACCGATCCTCACTCTCCCGGGGTTTAAAGAGTCCAGGGCTTCCTACCTACGTGACGAAGCAAGGTTACAGAAGCCGAATGTGGAAGTTAGGTCCAGCTACCTTATATGGGAGACAAAGAGAAAACTCAGGAGGAATTTGCAGAAGCTACAGAGCACAGGAGCTTATCATGGGAGTCTGTGTATGACCTTGAGTAACTGGCCGTTGCTTTGGTTACGACTTGTCAGCTTCTACAGTCCTGTGTGAAACTTTGCAAGTGTTACAGTTACAGAGCATAAGAAACTTTTGGAGTTTTCTTTTCCTGCCACATCTGTACCAGCACTTGTTGTTTGTTTGATTTATTGATAATAGCCATTATGACAGGTATAAGATAGTATCACATTGTGGTTTTAATTTGCATTTCTCTAACAATTAGTGACATTGAGCATCTTTTCATGTCTATTGGCTCTTCCTATGTCCTCTTTGGAGAAGTGTTTATTCAGGGTCTAGCCCATTTTGTAATTGGGTTATCTATTTTTTTGGTATTGAGTTTTGTAATTTGAAAATTTTGGATATTAACCTCTTATCATATGTATCATTGAATATGTTGTCCCATTCCGTGGGTTTCATTTTATTTTGTTGATTATTTCCTTTGCTGTGCAAAAACTTTATTTTGATGTAGTCCCATTTGTTTATTTTTTTCTTTTGTTTCCCTTGCCTGGAGAGATATTATCTGATTAAAAATATCTACAAGCAATGTCCAAGATTTTGCTGCCTATGTTTTCTTCTAAGATTTGTATGGGTTCATGCCTAACATTTAAGTGTTTGATCCATTTTGAATTTATTCTTGTGTGTGGTGTAACAAGGTGGTCTAGTTTAATTTTTCTGCATGTATCTGTCCAATTTTCCCAACACCATTTATTGAATAAACTGTATTTAGCCCATTGTATGTGCTTATTTCTTCTGTTGGATACTAGTTGACTATAAAGATGTGGGTTTATTTCTGGGCTCTCTACAATGTTCTGTTGATCTATGGATCTATGTGTCTGTTTCTATTGCCAGTACCATGCTCTTTTCATAACTGTGGCTTTATAGTTCAGTTTGGTATGAGGTAGCATGATTCTTTCCAATTGTTTTTCTTTCTCAGAATGGCTGTTGTTATGAGGGGCCTTTTGTGGCTCCATATACATTTTTGAAATATTTGTTTTAGTTCTGTGATTTCTGTAATTGAAATCTTGATAGGAATTTCTTTGAATCTATGGAATATTTTGGGTAGTATAAATATTTTAACAATGTTAAATTCTTCCTGTCCATGAGCACAGTATGTGCTTCTGTTTATTTGTATCTTCTTTAATATCTTTCTTCAGTGTCTTATAATTTTTCTGAGTACAAGTCTTTTACATCCTTGATTAGATGTATTCCTAGGTATTTTATTCTTTTTGAAGAAATTGCAAATGGGATTGTTTTCTTGATTTCCCTTCCTGTTAATTTATTATTGGCATATAAAATACAACTGATTTCTGGATATTAATTTTGTATCCTGTGACTTTGCTGAATTCACATATCAGTTCTAGTAGTTTCTTGGTGAAATCTTTGGGGTTCTCTAGGTATAGTCTTTCATCTGTGAATAAAGGCAGTTTTACATCTTCCTTTCCTTTTTGGATTACTTTTTTTATGTTTTGTCTGATTGTTGTGAATAGGACTTTCAGTAGTATGTTGAATAAGAGAGGTGAAAGCAGACATCCCTGTCTTGTTCCTCTTCTTAAGAGGAACACTTGTAGTTTTTGCCCATGGAATATGATGCTGGCAGTGAGTTTTTCATATATGACCTTTATTAGTTTTTATTATGTTCCCTCTATTCCTACTTTACTGGGAGTGTTTATCATAAATGGGTGGTGGAATTTATTAAATACCTTTTCAACATCTATTGATATGATCATGTAGTTTTTATGCTTCATTTTTTATGTGCAGAATAACATTTATTAATTTGTAATGTTGTACCATCCTTGCACTCCTGAAATAAATCCCACTTGATCATGGTGTATGATCTTTTTGATGCATTGTTGTATTTGATTTGCTATTATTTTGTTGAGGATTTTACCATCTATGTTCATCAGAGATATTGGCCTGTACTTTTCTTTCATTGTAGTGTCTTTACCTGCTTTTGGAATTAGGATAATGCTTTTTTCATGAAATAAATTTGGGAGTCTTCCTTCCTCTTGAATTTTTTGTAACAGTTTGAGTAGGGGAGGTATTATTTTTTCTGAGAAAGTTTGGTAAAATTCCTCTGTAAATCAATCCAGCCCAGGGCTTTTGATTGTTGGGGGTTTTTCAATTAATGTTTCATTTTCACTAGGTATAATGTCTATTCATATTCTCTGATTTTTCTGATTTAGTTTTGGAAGACTGTATGTTTCTAGTAATTTGTTAATTTTAACCAGGTTGTCCAGTTTGTTGGAGTATAGTTGTTCATAGTATCTTCCCACAGTCCTTTTATTTCTTTAGTGCCAGTTGTTATGTCTCCTCTTTCATTTCTGATTTTATTTATTTAGGTCCTTTCTCTCTCTTTTTTTTGATGATTCTGGTTAAAATTTTGTCAATTTTGTTTATCTCTTCAAAGAACCAGCTCTTAGATATACTGATATTTTTTAATTTTTATAGACTCTATTTTTTTTAATTTCAGCTTTGATCTTTATTATTTTGTTCTTTCTAATTACTTCAGGCTTTGTTTGTTGTTCTTTTTCAGGTTTCTTGAAGTATGAAGTTAGATTGTTCATTTGAGCTTTTTCTTGTTTTGTCTTTTTTTTTTTTTAGATAGGCCTGTAACACTATGAATTTCCCTCTCAGCATTGCTTTCTCAGTGCCCTACAGATTTTGAAGTCTTTTTTTTTTCTAGCATAGTTTGGCCAGTTTATTTTTATTATTAATAAATAGGATTTGTAAGACATGCATCCTCCTCACACACACACACAAGCTCATTGTAGTGCTGCTACAAATGTGCTCCACAAACACATAAATTCTTTTTTTTTGGAATGATGTTTTAATCTTTGTTTTTTAATTTTATTTTAATCATTGTTCAAATACAGTTTTCTCCCTTTTACTCCCAATCCAGCCTCATCTTCACTTGTTTCAAGATATCTTTTTATTTTTTCCTTGGTCTTGTTGTTGACTCATTAATTGTTTAATAGCATGTTATTTAGTTCCCATGTCTTTATGTGTTTTTCAGCGTTCTTCTTGTGATTGATTGATGCAGACCCCGGCTTGTGGGGTCTGCAACATTGTGGATGGGGGAGAGACATTTACATGGACTACCGAGTCCTGTGGAGGAAAAAGTTGGCCAACTTCACTCTCAAGAGGAGTGAAAAGCTGTGGCCTCTGCCATGACAGGCCTTTAATTCTATTCTCAGCACATTACATGATGGTCTTCATTTAGTATGTACTGGTTGGCTTTAGTTGGTTACCTTTTACAGAAAACAAAGGAGATGATGTCAATAATCACATCACAGAAGAAGGGTATTTGCAAATGAAAAGGGAAAAGTGGTTGAACTGGTTACACTCCATAATGGGGAGTTTTAGCATGGATTTTAGGAAGTTACAGTAAGCACTTGCTGCCTCAACTCAGGGTGAGGGAGTTTTAGCAAGAACAAGACTCAAAGTGGCCTAGGTACATTGCAGGCCTGATTCCCCATGGGAGAACTTATCTGTGGGTGAGGCCCCTGTGCATCTCTGAGTGGGAGCTGGGCTCACACCATGGAGAATGGTCTCCTGCAATTGATTTGTAGTTTCATAGCATTGTGGTCAGAGAAGATGCTTGGTATGATTTCAGTCTTCTTAAGTTTATGGAGACTTGTTTTGTGTCCTAACATTTGGTTTATCTTATAAAACATCCATGTGCACTTGAAAAATATGTATATTGTGCTGTTTTGGGTGAAATGCTCTGAGATATTAATTAAATCCACTTTATCTAGTTTGTCCTTTAAGGCCGCTGTCTCCTTTTTAATTTTCTGCCTGGGAGTTCTATCCCTTGAAGTCAATGGTGTGTTAAAATCCCCACATATAACTGTATTTCTGTTGATGTCTCCCTTTACATCTGTCAAGATTTGCTTTACATATTTAGGTGCTCTTTTGTTCGGTGCATAAATGTTTACTAGGGTTATACTCTCTTGTTTGATTGTTCCCTTTATCATTTTGTGGTGTACTTCTTTGTCTCTTACTATACCCTTGGTTTTAAAAGTCTATTTGTCAGATATAAGTACTGCGACCCCAGCTTGTTTTTCTTTTCCATTTGTATGAAATATCTTTTTCCATCCCTTTACTTTCAGTGTATATGTATCTTTCTATCAGATGTGTCTTTTGGAGCAGCATATATATTGGTCTTGTCTTCTGATCTGTTCAGCTACCCAATGTCTTTTTGTTGAAGCATTTAAGTCATTTTCACTTAAGGTGAATATTGATAGATACATATGTGGTGGCATTTTATTGTTGGCCTGTTTTCCTCTGTTTTTTTCTTTCTTTCTTTCACTTTTTCTTCCTCTTAAAGCAAGCCCTTTAACATTAGTAGAGTACTGGGTTGGTGTTAACAAACTCCTTTAGCTCCTTCTTATTTCTCCTTCAATTTAAATTATAGTCTTGCTGGATAATGTAGCCTTGGTTGTGGGTCTTTGCTTTTCATAACCTTGAATATTTCACAACACTACCTTCAGGCCTGAAAAGATTCTGTTGAGTAATCACATGTAAGTCTCTGGTGCTACCTTTTAGATAACTACCAGTTTTCCTCTTGTGACTTTTAGGATTCTCTCCTTGTCATTTTAATTATGATGTGGCTCAGTGTAGTCCTCTTGGGTCTGACTTGTTTGAGATTCTCTGAGCTTTTGGAACTGTGTGTCTTTTTCTTTCACCAGATTAAGGAAGTCTTCAGTCATTATTTCTTCAATTAGGTTCTTGATCTCTTGCTTTCTCTCTTCTCCCCCTGGTACTCCTTTGATGCAGATGTTGTTCTGCTTCATGTTGTCCATAACGTTTCTTAAGTTCTCCTCATTTTTTTAATTACTTTTTTTTCTTTTTTGCTGCTCTACCTAGGTGTTTTGTTCTACATTGTCTTCCAAATGACTGATGTGATCCCCTGCTTCATCTAATCTATGGTTTATTGCTTCCAGTGTATTATTTACCACAGATATTGCATTCTTTATTTCATCTGGTCCTTTTTTATGATTTCTATGGCTTTTTTTCATGCTTTTGAATATCCTTATAATCATTACTCTAAACTATCCATCTGATAAATTGCTTGCTTGCATTTCATCTAATTCTTATCCTGAAGGATTCTCTTGTTTTTTTTCATTTGTGCTCTCTTTCTGTCTTCCCATTTTTGCTGCTTCTTCAATTTTCAACCTTAGTTGTTAAACTAATCAGCCATCAAACCCCCTCAATTGTTAATCTAATCGAGCTGTTATCAGCAACCTAACCTAACCACCACAGGGTGGGACAGAGTAATTCCTGTGGTCAGGGTTCTTGCTGCCATTCAGGCTGATGTTACTTGGAAAGGAATGCTCTGCCTGAGAAAGATTGCTTCTGCAGTTGTGGAGGATGGTGAAGACTAGCATCATACAGCCGGAACCCGTAGTGGTTGAACAGGAGTTAAATATTTGCAAGCTTCAGCTAAATGCGACGGTAACTATTGCAGAAGACATATACATCAGTTAGATAGCCTAGGAATGGAGCAGTCTGTGCCTGCAGTGTCTCCCTAAGATTGCAAATGTCCTTGAGCTTTACCTAATCAACACCTATAATATAAATGCAGAGACCATGTTCAGAGCTTATTGTCTCTCCATCAGAGTTCAATGTCCCACCTGGTCCTCTCTTTTCCTTAAACCATTTGTGTTGTGTCTTTCTTCATCTCCTGTCAACCCCACTCAGGAACCCCCACTCCATGTTGGCTGTGGCAGTCAGTGTGTGGAATGATTTAGCACAGGAATCTTGGTGGCAGTTTTCTCTCCGGACCCAGCAACCACAGACTTTTCTCAAGCATAAAAGTCCACTGCACCCTCCCTTTGCTGGAGCCCAGGGTAAGTGGTTACAAAGGAAATTTTGTGCATTTTGGCCCTTAAAAGGCCTCTCTGAGTCTCTAGCTGTCTCTCCCTGGCAGACAGAATCCCTGCTGCCTTATGAAAGCTGGTTATTATCTGGGTTCCTTTCTGTCTTTGGTGCTGTAGGCTGGGGGGGGCCCACCTTGGGGGTTTAGACCACACATTTCTCCAGAACAGCCTCAAGCCATGAAAATATCCCTCTGAATCTTCAGCTGCCACATGTGGGAGCCCAGCCAGCCCTCTCACATCTCAACATTCCCTACAAGTCTTGTGGTGAATTGGTTTCTTCTCTCTGATGGCTATAAGCTTCTCTCCAGCTACCGTTCAGTTGGTTATTCAGGATGCTTTCTCTACAATTGAATTGTAACTCCTGATTGGTCCTGGGAGGAGGTTAGTATAGCTTCCACTTACTCTCCCACCATCTTGAATCTCCCTCAAAACAATTTTGTTACATTGTATTGTGATAGCTGTCATATCCATGTGCAGTTTTAAAAAAATCACCAAAATTGGTGATTTTTTCTGTAGCCATTTCAATATTGAAAATGAAAGAAAATTCTCAACTTTTTCAGCATATTATACCTTAGTACTTCAAGGTTATAACACAACTGAAATACAAAAATAGATTTGTACAGTTAATGGAGAATGTGCCGTGACTGATCGAATGTGTCAAAAATGGTTTGTGAATTTTGGTACTAGAGATTTCTGACTGGACAATGATCCATGGTGGGGTAGACCTATTGAAGTTGATAGCAATAAAATTGAGACATTAATTGAGAAAAATAAATATTATACCATATGGGAGATAGCTGACATACTCCAAATATCCAGTTATTGGTGAAAATGAAAAATGTCTTTTATGGAAAAAACTAAATGGGCTTTTTGGCCAATGCAATAAAATCTTTCTAAAAAATTTTACTTGGAGTTGACTTTTGGCTGACAAGTAGTCAGTAATTGGATTACATGTGGTCCAATAAGACTAGTGCAGCAGACATGTGCAGACCTGATGCAAACAGGGAGGAAATGGGAGAAATAAGTTCATTGGTCTTTTCATTCATACCCTCTAACCTCTTTTTATGCTCTCAATAAGCCTAGTGGAACTGAAACCCAAGAGAAAATCATCTCAGTTGATGCCTTCCTGGATGATCAGCTCCAGGTCACACAAAACAGGATAGAATAAAATGGAGAATAAAAATGGAGAGTAAATGCAGAGAAACTATCACCACAGGGAGTGATGTCTTTAGTTAAATACTTTAAAGGAAATATGTTATAATTATATCCACATTTCCCTGCTGAAAAGAACTTGATACCTGAATTTTATGGCTTGCTGAGAGCCTTTAAAAGTGTTCCTTCAATCCTCTGTGCATAAATCCATAACAGTGTTTTTATTTACCATTTTTTAAAACAAAAAGTGTTGTTCTGATACATGTGACAAGAGATGCAGTAAGCCATGCTTCTTGGAGATAGAATATGGTGCAAATCCAGGAATCCCTAATGCTCTTGGCACATGAAACATTTGCAATGATTAGGAAGTACAGTGCAAACTGTGATGTGTTGTTGACCTATGAACTTTATAAAATGAGGTTTGAACATACTTTAGAAAACTTAAGGAAAATCCTCAGTGGAGGTTAAGTTGTTGACTTGTGAAGCTCTTGGTGTGGATCTGAAGAAGCTGAGTTCTATTTTCACCATACCCATTAATGGTGCCTTTTGAAGTTCTTCAAATAGTGTTTCAAAATGTAATTTGGGTTGAAGTTACAAGTAGACCAATGCAGCAGAGTGTTCCCTTTCATGTACTTTTCTATTCATCTACAAGTGTCTTTGGTCTTCAATTTGCCTTCAGAAAATGCATGTAATTTTCTTTGATATACTGAAAATTGCAGCTCATACTTCTCTTTGGTAGAAAATCATGAGGCTCCTGTAAGAACAGGTAAACAGAACTGTAACTTGTCAAAAGCACTAACATTTGAAAAATTAGAATTACAGTAATTGGATATATCTATTTTTTTAGGGCTCCTGTGAGAATAATATCCTAACATTACTTAAAAGGTTTTAATGTCTTAGCTACAGTGCTTTGGTTCTACCATGCAGAATCAAATGTATATTCAACACAGTGCCGTAGAGAAGTCTTGAGAAAAGCTAAAGAGAATAATCAATAGCCCTAGTCAGGTGGAAGGTGATAAATGATAAGGGAACCCACATGGAGCCTAAGTGGGAATTTAATGACCCCCCAATATAGCACAGAAATAAGACATGATGCACATGACATGTGAACGTATTTCATGCCTATCTTTAACTTTATTTGTTTGATATATTTTTAATTGGCACTCCCCCCATAAAACTTGCAAGTCTTAATTACTTTAGTTATTAAACAGTAAAAATATTTTACCTTGGCAAGCCTAGGAGACAGTTACTTGATTCTATTAAATATGAGTCCCAAAATCTTCACAGGTATGGGACTTCTGGTTAAAGATGGCTGAATAAAGCCATTTCTGCTTCACTTTTCATCATATAAAATCTGCTAAAATCTGCAAAAACAACCACAAAAAAATCATAACCAAAGTTCATTTTTCACCACACATGACTATGCTTTCAACTCTAAATGTCATGTTTTGAAGATTATCTGATAAATATAATGATACTACAGACAAAATGAGGTAGAAGTCTTGCAGAAGGTGCTTAACCAGACCTTGGGCAAGATTCAGATCTCCCTGAAAGGGAGAATATTGGTGCTTAAATGCCATGCACCAAGACAGGGTGGGTTGAAGAGTGCCTAGGAAAAGTGGGGAATGTCCACATGTAGACGATATTCTAAAATAGGTTGAGGTGAAGGAAGGTGTACTCCCATTTGTCAATTCATATTTTTAGCCTACCTTCTGGCTGATAAGCCATTGAAAGTGATGTTGGAAAAAGGAGAAATAGAAGAAGGAACAGTAATCGTGAGATACCAACATAGAGAACTTGTGACAAAAGGAGGTTACTGTGCACCACAATGATTCATATACAAGCATACTGGATATGATAGGTAAGGAGACATTTTATCAGGACAAAGGAAAACAGTGTTCCTCATTCCAATCTTCAGACATATCTACCTCCTGCTATCTACCCTTTGCCTCCCTCCACATCCAGCAGTAATTCTCTACTGTTTTGAGCTTCTTTTAGCTGTCTAAGTTTGTTCCTCTATTTTAAGTATTTCATAGGTTTTAAACAAATAAATCCTTTTTTAAATATAATGTCAGATGAGGGATATTAAAAGTCACTAATTAATACTTAGAGAAGACAAGAAATTATTGATGACTGATATTATACTGATTTCATAATTTTTAATTCCGTTGAATACATAATATATGACCTATTTGTATTTGTGATATATATTTTATATATACACATATATTATATATAATATATGCATAAATATATGTATATGTATGCATATATTATATACATGCATATTTGTGCATTTGTTATATGTTATGTATATGCTTGCACATATATTATACATTATATATATTGCACATATGTGCATACATATATAATTTATGTATGCTATATGTATATGTTACATGCAGTGTGTAATATATGTGTATTATAAATATATGACTTATTTTATATCATGTAACATAATATCCATATACGACATATACAGAGAGTGAGACAAAGGCAAGAGAGAGACAGAAAACAAAGAGGGAGAGCCCCACTCCCCCAGTGGTGTTTGGGACAGTGATACTAAAGAGATGGATGATTCTCTTCACTGCTCAAATTTTGATCCATCACTCAGAGATGCCTACATTTGGATTTAGAGTCTTGACTACTATTCACTGAGCTTTCTTAATTTTGTTGTTTTGTGCCTCTAGTTCTTTCTCCTGGGGTAGAATCCAACCTGGAAAAAGGTCTTCCTTCATTTGTTTAAGTGTACACCCCCTCAATTTCATATTAACCATCTAACATCAAAAGTAAGAGGGTTTTCTGTCATCATTTATGATCGCAAGGCCAGTATTAGAAAATAACATTGTCTTTCAAAGACATTTTCTCCTACTTCATTTCTCTTCATAGAACTGTAAATTATTTGAACCTAAAGTAAAGAAAGGAAATGGATGGGTTAATATGACTGAGCTCTATTTATGTAGCATGCCATGGCATATTTCCCATTTCACTTAGTATTAAAAACAGCTTCTTCAAGGGAAACATCATTGTCTACATTTCAAAAATGATATAATTAGGCTTAAATGGCTTAAATAGCTTGCATAAAGAGTCTGACTAATCCTTGGTAAACCTGAAATTCCAGCTGTGACCATAGCCTCTGAAGACTTATTGCACCCACCATAGTGTGCAATTCCAGCTGAGAATATATTACATATCAGAAAGCTTAGGCCCAGAGTGAAAATTAATTCACAAAGCTAATTAGGTATGAAACAGAAGTAGGATTCCTGAACCTTTTCTTAGTGCTTTTGTACAAACCAAGCTTCCTGTTCCCCACAGTAGGCATAGGGAGGGCCAACCCTGAACTGGCCCCACAGAGCACAATTGCTTGCTTGTATTGAACTATGAAGCTCCCCTGCCTCCTCTTCTTTGCATGCTTAATTTTCAGGTCATTCTTGTTCATGTCTATCTACACAGATCCTGAGTTCAGTGGTCAACACCCTGACTAGGTTCTTTTTAAAGACCTCATAAGTGCAGGCCAATTGAAGGTAAGTAAGAGTTAACATTCCCTTACAACCTCTCTACCAGTAAATTCCCCAGAATTTCCCCAGACCAAAATCAGTACCCAGACCAAAGTTTTCCACATATACAGATATTAACTAGAAAGTGTGAAAATGAAATTTCACTGGAAGGTTCTTTGAAAACAAATGTTACAATATCCTCATTGTGTATTATAGGGAATCACATCTTGAAATCCCATGACTAAGAGTCTTCTAAACAAGCAGCAAGACATTAGCTCATTTATGAATCAAACCTTCCTTGTTATGTCAAAAGTACATAGTGATGTAGACTTCAGATTTGAATGCTTTATTCTTGAAAAAGCAAGAAATGTTTTTAAAGTATTTTACCTTGTTCACATGTATTGGATAACAAAAATGCTCAAATGGAAGCACATTGATAACACCCACTATTCCTAATCAACAACTTTTCTTATATCCATCAGCCTTTCTAGTTGTTTTTTTTAATAGAAAAGCATGTGATATTATTTATTGAGAAAAGAAGCAGAAGACTTATAGTATGCACTCTTGTAGTGTAGGCTTTCTGATTTGAATTTATCAGATCTCTCTGGCATAATTAGGAAATTTTACTGGCTCTGGCATAGGGTGGAAACAAACTAACATTCATATTATATCATGTGGCCTAGGGTGAATTATTTAAAGAAAAGTACTACTTACAGATTTAGTGAAGATCTCCCTCCATTTTATCCAGGTAAGTTGCTTACCTCCAGCCCTCAGGAAAAGGTCAGTATTGGTTTATGCCCTAAAAGGAAATACAATGAAAAACAACATGCAGAAAGCTAGAGTCATTTTATAAAGGGCACTGTGGCTTGAGGAAAGTAGGTAGAGATCCCACGAACTGTTTCTCCTGGCCAGCCTGGGAGAAAACACTGCATCAGAATATAAGGACAGAGTGGAGAGAAGAACATAGTGCACTGTGGAGGGTTGCAGAGAGATATCCTGACAGAACATAAATTATGCACTTATGACCTAAGAAGGAGAAAGCAGAAGGTCTTTATATCCATGAAATTTTTCCTTTGGTTATTTCAAGTTAAGAAGGATTCCATGAGCTACTTAATGCTTCTTCCTACATAAATCAGCTAAGTTATCCCCATACCTCTATGACGAGGACAGTTAAGAACCAACAAAATAAGGTTAAGAAGAATACTCTGTGAGGCAGGATTTTTGGTGCACAAATTCTAGCACTCATTACTTCTTTCCAATTTCATAGGGACTAAGCTATATTTACACAGACACTACATATGTAAAGACACAAATACAATATACAAAAGGAAATTTTTAATTTTTTTATTGTTTAAGTACAGTTGATTCCATTTTCCCTCCACCCCAGCCATCCCCACTTCCCACCCTTGATCCTACCCCTCTTTGGTTTTGTCCATGTGTCCTTTATAGATGTTCTTGTAAACCCTTCCCCCATTTAAAAAAAATAGTAACACTTTCTCTTAGTAGCTGGATCAGAGCATGATTACTACTCTGTAATAACCCTGGGCAGATTTCCCCCAACAGTTCTCAATGCCTAGTAACTCAGATTCAGCCCATTTAGATCAGGGCCACATGGCAAGAGAGTAAACAAAGGTGTTAGAGGAGTTTATTCCAGTTTCTTTCTCTAAGGTCTCAGCTAGAAATATGAAAAGATGAGGAAAGTCATCTCTTCGCCAGAACTTGACAGCATCTTTTAGGCAAGTATGAAACAGACTATTTTCTCACAGAGTGGTTGAGAAGATTAAATTAAAATTAATGTACAATTATAATATGAACTCAATAAATTATAGTTTTGTGGCACCACACATCTATACCCAAAGCTTGCCTTATGCCTTCATTCTTTTTTTTCCCCATTTCTTTCTTTTTTTAAGTTGTTCAAGTACAGGTATCTCCATATTTGCCCCACTGACCCTCCACACACCAGCCATCCCCACCTCCTACCCTCAATCTTATCCCCCTTTCGCTTTGTCTGTGTGTCTTTTATATAGGTTCCTTGACAACCCTTCCACCTTTTCCCTCATTATCCCCTCCCACAACACCTCAGTTTACTGTTAGTTTGTTTTTTTTATTTCAATGTCTCTCGTTATATTTTGCATACTTGTTTGTTTTGTTGATTAGATTCCACTTAGAGTTGAGATCACATGATACTTGTTCTTCGCCACCTGGTTTGTTTCACTAAGCATAATGCTGTCCAGATCCATCATATTGTCATGAAGGGTAGGACCTCCTTCATTCTTTCTGCTGTGTAGTATTCCATTGAGTAAATGTAGCATAGTTCTTTGATCCCCTCATTTACTGATGGGCACTTAGGTTGCTTCCAACACTTGGCTGTAAAGTATGCTGTTATGAACACTGGGATACGTAGGTTCTTTTGAACTGGTGTTTCAGGATTATTAGGGTATAAACACCACAGTGGAATTGCTGGGCCAAAAGCAGTTCCATTTTTAGTTTTTTTTTTTTTGAGGAAATTCCTTACAGTTTTCTATAGTGGCTACACCAGTCTGCATTCCCACCTACAGTGAACTAAGGTTCTCTTTTCTCCACAACCTCACCAGTACTTGTTTGTTGATTTGGTTATGATCACCATTCTCACCAGTGAGAAGTGGAGTCTCATTGTGATTTCAATTTGTATCTCTGTGAAGGCTAGAGATGCTGAGCATCCATTCATATGTCTCTGGGTCCTCTGTATGTCTTTTTTGGAGAAATGTCTATTCAGGTACTTTGCCCATTTTTTTTTGTTGGGTTGTTTGTCTTCCTGGAGTGGAGTCATGTGAGCACTTGTCTGAGGTATCATTTGCAAATATACTTTCCCATATAGTTAGTTCCCCTTTTCTCTTAGATGTGCAGAAGCTGTTTATTTTGATGAGGTCCCATTTGTTTATTCTTCCCTTTATGACCCTTCCTCTACAGGAAATATTGGTAAAAATACTGTTGCATGGAATATCTGAGATGTCCCTGCCTATGTTCTCCTCTAGGAATTTTAAGGTTTCACAACCTATATTTAAGTTTTTTATCCATTTTGAGTTCATTTTTGTATATGATGTAAGTTGGTGGTCAAGTTTCATTTTTTTGCATATGGCTATCCAGAGATCTCACAAGACCATTGGTTGAAGAGGCTATTTTTACTCTATTTCATGCTTCTTCCCCCTTAGTAAAACATTAATTGTCCATAGATTCTTGGATTTATTTATGGGCCCTCTCTTGTGTTCCATTAGTCTGTGTGTCTGTTCCTGTATCAGAACCATACTGTTTTGATTAAAGTGGCCTTATAATGTAGTTTGATGTCAGGTATTGTGATCTCTCTTACTTTGCTCTTATTTCTCAGAATTACTGTGGCTATTCAGAGTCATTTATGGTTCCATATAAATTCTTGAATTGTTTGTTCTGTATCTATAAAATATGTCATTGGTAACTTAATAGGGGTTGTGTTGAATCTTTAAATTGCTTTGGGTAGTATGGACATTTTGATGATGTTAATTCATCTGGTACATGAACACGGGATATGCTTCCATTTGTGTTTTCCTTAATTTTTTTTCAGTGTTGTGTAGTTTTCTGAGTACAGGTCTTTTAACTCCTTGGTGAGATTTATTCATAGGTACTTTATTTTATCTTGTTGTTATATCAAATGGGACTTTTTCTAAATTATTTTTCTGATATTTCATTGTTGGTGTACAAAAATGCCTTCAGTTTCTGAACATTAACTTTGTATCCTGATATTTTGCCAAATTCACTTATTAGGTCAAGTATCTTTTTGGTAGAGTCTATAGGATTTTCTATGTACATTATCATGTCATCTATACACTATCATATCATCTGGAAAAAATGACAGTTTTACTTCCTCCTTTCCAATTTGGATGTTTTTATTTCTTTTTCTTGTCTGGTAGTTATGACTAGGAATTCCAATACTTTGTTGAATACAAATGGTGAATGTGGACATATTTGTCTTGTTCCTGATCTTATTGGGAAATATTTTAAATTTTTCCCCTTGAGCATGATGTTGGCTGTACGTTTCTCACATATAGCCTTTATTATGTTTAGGTATGCTCCCTGTATTCATAGTTTTATGAGTGCTTTTATCATAAATGGGTGCTTTACTTTATCAAATGCTTTTTCTGCATCTATTGATATGATCATGTGATTTTTGTCTTTGCTTTTGTTTATGTGATGTATTGCATTTATTGATTCGTGGACATTGTACCATCCTTGCATCCCTGAGATGAATCTCACTTGATCATGATCTATGATTGCTGATGTATTGCTGGATGCAGTTTGCCAATATTTTGCAGAGAATTTTAGCTTCTATGTTTATCAGTGATATTGTACTGTAGTTCTCTTTCTTTGTTGTGTCTTTGTCTGATTTGGGGATTAGAATGACGCTGGCATCATAACAAATGTTTGGGAGTCTTCCCTCTTACTGAGTTTTTTTTTGAATAGTCTGTGACAGACAGGGGTTATCTCTTCCTTTAATGTTTTGTAAAATTCTGTGAAACTGTCCATTCCAGTTCTTTTGTGTGCCAGGAAATTTTTCATTAGTGCTTCAATTTTGCCAGCTGTTATTGATCTCTTCAGACTTTCTCCTTCTTCTTGATTCTGTTTTGAAAGATTATATTTGTCTAGAAGTTTGTCCATTTCTTCCAGATTTTCAAGTTTCTTGTCATATAGTTGTTTGTAGGAATTTCTTACAATCTTTTGTATTTCTGTAGTATGTTATACTCTCCCCTCCTTCATTCCTGATTTAATTTATTTGTGTACTCTATTTTTTTTTTCTGGATGGGTCTGCTTAAAGATTTGCCAATTTTATTTATTTTTCGAAGAACCAGATCCTGGAATTATTGATCCTTAGAATTGTCCTTTTAGTCTCTATGTCATTTAATTCTGCTTTGATCTTTGTTATTTCCTTCCTTCTACTTTGCCTACATATTTGGATTCTCATATGTTGGTTTCATAGGTTTATAATATTTACATTTCCTTGATGGATTATTCTCTTGAATATTACAAGGTGTCCTTTAGTGTCTCTTTTTATGACCTCTGTTTTCAAGTGTATTTAGTCTGATATAAATATTTCTACCCCTCTACTATTCCCCCTAACCTCAGCCATCTTGACTCCCCACCCTTGATCCTACCCCTCTCTGTTTATTTCCATGTACCCTTTGTACATGTTCTTGAAAACCCTTCCCCATTTCCCCTCCTTTATCCCCTTACACCTCCTCTTCTGGTTACTGCCAGTTTGTTCTTTATTCCAATGTCTCTGGTTATATTTTTCTTGTGTGTTTGTTTTTCGATTAGGTTCCACTTATACGTGAGATCATATGGTATTTGTCTTTCACCACCTGGTTTATTTCACTTAGTATAATGCTCTGTAGTTCCATCTATGCCATTGCAAAGAGTAGGAGCTCCTTCTTTCTTTTTGCTGCATTTTAATTTGAGGAGAAAAAAAATCATTCAAACTGAAAAGGGATTATTCTGAGTAAGTCTTGTGATTCAAGTGGCAGTGAATCTTCTGTTTATAAGGCACTATACTATGTCTTTGGTTGCCAAAACAGAGAGTCTTCATTGGTCTATAGAACAACCCAACAGTCACCGAAACCCAAGCCCCAAGCTCACAGCTCTGTCAATTCTCCATTCTGGATACTTTATTCTCTGTGACCAACACTATAGCTTTAGCCAAGTCATGTCACCAGTTTGATAGAACAATGCCAAAAGTACAGTTTGTAGCTGAGCATAGGAGCCAAACCAGAGACCACCAATCTATTTACTTTCTTTTTTGTTTTTTATTGTTGTTTGAGTACAGTTTTCTGCCTTTTCCCCCCACCCCAGCCCAATACCCCAGGCCTCCCCATCACCCTCCCATTCCACCCCCCCCATTGTCCATGTGTCCTTTATAATTGTTCCTGCAAACCCTTCACCCTTTTTAATCTCCAAAATATATAAAGAACTCACGTGACTCCATTCTAAGAAGACAAGCAACCCAATTAAAAAATGAGCAAAGGACTTGAACAACACATCTCCAAGGAGGACATACAGAGGATCCAGAGACATATAAACAGATGCTCAGCATCACTAGCCATCAGAGGGATGCAAATTAAAAGCATAATGAGATACCACCTCACACCAGTCAGAATGGCCATCATAAACAAAGCAACAAACAACACGTGTTGGAGAGGTTGGGGAGAAAAGGGAACCTTAATGCACTGTTTGTAGAATTGCAGACTGGTGCAACCGCTGTGGAAAACAGTATGGAATTCCCTCATAAAACTAAAAATGGGACTGAAATTGTCAGAACTATCAACAACCATATTCTACACAGATGTTAACTTATTCCCTGTTAAGAGTGAACCCTAGCCCTGGCTGGCGTAGCTCAGTGGATTGAGCGCGGGCTGGGAACCAAAGTGTCCCAGGTTCGATTCCCAGCCAGGGTACATTCCTGGGTTGCAGGCCATAACCCCCAGCAACCGCACATTGATGTGTGTGTGTGTCTCTCTCTATCTCCCTCCCTTCCCTCTCTAAAAAATAAATAAATAAAATATAAAAAAAAAAAGAGTGAACCCTGCCTGTGGTCCCTTACTAGAGATCCCTCTGCCTCTTTCCAGGGTGCTTTCCCACTTCACAGAGAATTTCTGAAGACCTATTTTAGAACCCCATTTGGAAAGTGGGTAAGAGATTAAAATACATTAAGAATTCACAATCTATTTAATATTTTAAAGTATACCAGTTATGATTCTAGAGAAGTAATTTAATCTTTTCACATGTGAAGTGTAAATATTATTATCAATCTTTAACAGATGGGAAACTGTCAAGGAAGTTAATAGTTTGCACGAGGTCACACAAGACTTAAGTTTGCTCAACTCCACAGTTAAATGTTTCAAAGATGTTGCCTTGCTTTCTTAAAAATTGTAAAGATTACAAGGTACTAAAAAGAGAAGAAAACATGTAAATATATCTCTTGTAAATTGTTTGTATAAAAATAAAACATCCTTCATGAGATTATTTCTCTTTCATGACATGCTGCTTTGGATTCCCATTACCTGGTGAAAAAAAATGTCTAAAAATATATTGGAAAGTTTATAACTTATTAAGGGGAAGATATTATTAATTTTTAAAGCTTACCAATCTTTGCATGAAGCATATTTTATTTATACAATGAACTCAAATCTATGTTGTTACTGGAAGAAAGTACGGTGAATTTTCTGATTACTTTGCACATATTATGAAGAGAGTTATGAACTATGCACTCAAAACAGATTGATTTGAGGTTTTTATGCAAAATATTCATAGATTACATGCATCATTTATACAGAGTTAAGCCTGCAGAAACTCCTTGTTTATAAAATAGAACAATTACCTGGCTTCGTTTTAAAAATCCCATGTATTCATCTATATATATTGAATTAATGCTTATGAATACACATATAAACATTAAAATTAGATGTTATTATTACTAATAAAGTGATACTAGTAATTGAAGTGAGAGTATAACTAAAAATAATACTAGCTAATATTTCTTAATAACATTTTATTTGCCAGGAGGTATACCAAATGTTCTATCCGACTCATCTCATTATATTTCTTTCTCTCAATAACTCTTAAGAGGTTGGATGCTGAGTCTCAAAGATGTTAAGCAATATACTCATAGTCACAGGACTACAAATTGTGTAGTGCAGAGAATTTGAATCCAGGCCTATCTACATCTGAAATTCCTTCCATTTAGCACACCTTCTTAGAGCCCTTCATGTGTTAAAGATTAAACCATCGCCAATAATGCCTGCTCAACTCACAGCTTT
Source organism: Phyllostomus hastatus (assembly GCF_019186645.2). Taxonomy (NCBI): domain Eukaryota; kingdom Metazoa; phylum Chordata; class Mammalia; order Chiroptera; family Phyllostomidae; genus Phyllostomus; species Phyllostomus hastatus. The sequence continues at coordinate 14,958 of NW_025333922.1, read as the reverse complement.
GGCATATGTGACCTTTTTAACCCACTTGGCATTCCTTTGTTGCCACAGGGGAAACTATGCAAAGTAAAGCCTCCCCTTCTAGGCTACATGTGTTATTTCCTTTCATCCACACATTATGAACCTCAGCAATAATCCAATGAGTAACTGGGGAATACCCAAGTTCATTGAAAAGCATAGAATAATTTTGCCAATGCTAAACTGAAATCACATTCTTAGAGATTATCTGATCTAACATTGTACTAGATAAAGTGGTCAGTGACATTTTCACTGAAACAGAGACAAATTGTAAGGCATATGCTGACTATAGGCTGTCAGAGGTAGAAGGCACTTTAATAAATTGTTCTGTAATTTGTTTTTAAAAGTGGGGGCCTTCAGGACTGCTGTGGTGAACGATGGTCTCCAGTAATTTAAAACAGAGGGATAGCTGAGACTAGATACTTCAGATTTCCTTTTTATTATGTTAAATATTAATGTTTTACATATTTTAAAAATTGGGAAAGTATAAGGATAATATAAAAAAACACATGTGTTCACCATCAAAATGCCCACATCCCATAACTCCAGCCATAGTTTCCAGCCCAGACACAGCTACCATTATGGATGTAGGTATGCGGTTAGTACATTTTCTGATTTTCCAGACTGTATAATGCCAATAAACTGGATGAAATGACTAGTGACTCTAGTTTACAGAAATGGAATCAAGCAGTGTATTATGTTACACAGCATGATTTATTCATTCAAAATTGTATTATAGTAACTGTGTTTCTATGCATTGATATATTCTACCATATCATATAAATATAATAACCTGTTTAACCATCTAATGACTGCCTGAAATTTGTTATTATCTGCCCCATATTTTTTCTGTTTCAAACAATGAATCCCAAAGCATATATCATTTTGTTTAGTTTATTTCTGTTTTTTAATTATAATTTTTATAACAACTTAATATTTTAATAAAAATGTTATAATTCATAAAAGTCTCCTGTTTCTTGCTATATTTCTAAGAGTGAGCCACACTTGTTCACAAGCTATATTTTATTTATTTCACTGTTGTATAATGCTTTGTTGTATTAATGTTAATAATACACACATTAATTATCCCTAGTATTATCTACAGAAATTCAAGCTAGTTACCACTTTCTGCTGTTATGAACAATAGTGCTACAAACAACTATACACATATATTCTAGTTCACACTTTAGTAATTTTCCCTGATGTGATACATGAAATGTTTGTGTTCAACTTTGGAACACTTTGATAAAGCATTGCACAAATTTCTCTATATCACATTCTAAATAACATGTTATTTCCCTGTGTTAGATAAAACTTAAGTTATAAAAATATTAAATTTCCCACTTGTCAGAATTCTTAAATATTGCACATTTAATGGGTATAAAAATGCCTCTCATTGTGGTCCCAGTTTGCATTACTTAGTTTATTACAAAGACTGTGCCACTTTTTCTATAGTTATTTATCATTTTTTCCTCTGTGAAATGCTCATGCATATTGTCTCATTCAGTTTTTTTTACATTAGTTACCATATACTTAACGTACATATTTGTCTATAACTTTTTCTAGCAATGTCAAAATGTATTGAATATCTTGACTTTTCTCCTAAATGAGATGGGAAAACAAAATATTCTATTTTATTTCATAAATATTTTATTTATTTATTTTTGAGAGAGGAGAAAGATGGGAGAAAGAGTGAGAGAGAAATTGCAATGTTTGATTGCCTCTCACTCATCCCCCTGGGGACCTTGACTGCAACCCAGGCATGTACCCTGACTGGGAATCAAACCAGCAACCCTTTGATTCACAAGCCAGCACTCAATCCACTGAGCTACACTAGCCAGGACTACTTTATTTGCTTTTATTTTTGTTCAGTAGAGTTGTGCCCATTTTCCCATCACCACTCTCCCCTGCCCTACCCACCCCCCACCTTCCACACTCAATCCTACACCCCGCCCCCCCAGTTAGCTTTGTCCATGTGTCCTTTATCCATGTTCCTTGATGACCCTTCCCCTTCTTTCCCTCATTATCTCTTTTTCTCCTCCCCTCTGGTTACTGTCAATTTGTTATTTATTTCACTGTCTCTAGTTATATTTTGCTAGCTTGATTGTTTTATTGATTAGGTTCCACTTATAGGTGAGATCATATGATATTTGTCTTTCACTGCCTGGCTTATTTCAGTTAACACTCTCTAGTTCCATCCATGCTGTTGTGAAGGGTAGGAGCTCCTTTTTTCTCCTGTGTAGTACTCCATTGTAAGAATGTACCATAGGTTTTTTATTCACTCATTTACTGGTGGGCACTTAGGCTGCTTCCAGCACCTGGCTATTGTAGATTGTGCTTTTATGAATGGTATGGAATTTTCTCAAAAAGAGAAAACATATTTTTAAAAAATAATTTCAATCTCTTTGCTTCTTTTGCATAAATATTTCCTACTATGTAGAATTTTAGTTCACACTTTTTATTTTTTTAAATAACTATGTTCAAGTTATTTTTTTTACCACCTTTCAGTAAATTTTGCCATATTCAATGCTCATCTTTATTATTCCACATCTTGTTTTTGGATTATCTCATATTCCCAATAGAGTATTTATCTTTGGTAGTATTTTCAGTAAATTTTAGAATTTACTGGTAAATTATCTTCATTTGTGAATGCTTGACAATATATTTACTTTTGAGCAAAGGCTGGGAATGTATAAATAGTGATAGTATACGCCCATTTTGAGGTGATTTTTTTTCATACTTAATTTTCTTTAATTTGGAAATTCTGTATTTCCTATATATAAGAACCTTTGCTGAAATAATTTCAATAAAATCAGGAGTGAATTTTCAGAATATTTTACATTTCCCACCTCAGCAAAAAGATAAATCACAGTGTAAATTATGTTGTTCAGCTGTAATCTTTGGCTGAAGTCAGACCCAGAAGTTGTTGACTAGCAAACCATTATAGTCAAATGTTGCTAGTGATCCTCAGAACTTTATGCTACAAGCTCAGTAAGAAATGTTGGCATTTAATCTCTCTAAGATATCTTCAGGTTAGTGATAGCATTAACTTCTGTAAATTTCAACAGATAAATTGTGATATTTTCATATTTCCATACAGCATATCTCAGGCAATGTCAAATCAGAAAGCTGAGCAATCACAACATCTGAGCCTCATGTTGCCATACCAGGAGCAGCTCTTCCTACAACACTCACTTTAGGTTCTTCATCTTAAGGAAACCCAATTTGTCCTATAGGAAAAGTTGTCAAGTCAGGAGGGCAGGTAAAAGGATAATTTGAGGCTCAGGCTGCAGTAGTTTACCAACTGGTAAGGAAGTGCCTTGATAGCTGACAACTGGTACTACCACACCACTGTAGACTAAAGGAATGCTGCCCACACAACTTTTGCTTATCTAGTTTTGTCCTATTGGTAAGAAATGCATTCTATTCTTAACATCACTTTCATCTTTAATGTTCATCAGTTTTTCCATAGTATGTCTAAGTGAGGTACTTTTTAAAAACATGTTTAGTGCTCAGAGTGTCTTTCTGATATTTTATCCTTTTCTTCCAGAACTTATATCAGGTATACATGGATTAATCTAAAAAAAAAGTAAAGAGATCACCCATACCCCTTAACTTCTCTTTCATATTTGTCACATTTTTATTATCTCTAATGTGTTCTACGTAAATGTTCACTACCATTGCTTACCTCCCTAATTTGCTCTTTCTGCCTAGCCAAGAATATATCCCACCTAGTGACTGTTATGTAAGTTTCCAGTATGGTCAAATTTAGATAAGCTCTCAATACCAGAAGATGCCACTCTGAAGCATTGCTTTTATAGTTGTTGTTTCCCTAATATTTGAATAGAGACACACAAACAAGCACTTACATAAATAGACAAGCTAGCTGAAGAAAATAAAAAAAATGGCTGCTTCCTTGGCCAGAAGGCTCAGTTGGTTGGAGGATTATCCCATACACTGAAGTGTTGCAGGTTTCATCCTTGGTCAGGGCACATAATTAGGTTGTGACTTTAATACCCAGTTGGGGCACATATGGGAGGCAACCATCAATGTTTCTCTCTCACATCAGTTTTTTTCTCTCTCACTCCCTTTCTCTCTCTTTCTAAAAATCAGTGAATTTATCCTGGGGTGAGGATTTAAATTATAAATTAATTTTAAAAATAAAAGAAAATACATAATGGCTAGCTTCCTTAATTATGTTGGTCAGGAAAGACTTTCTGGAGATATACCATTTGAGTTGAGAAGAAAAATAGTAAGAAGAGGTAGTTCAGCATTCTGAGGACAGTGTTCTTGATGGAGAAAAGGGCTGTTATAACCTTTATGATGGAGGAGGAGCTGAGCTTGCTTGTGATGCAAAAAAGGACCCATGTGACTGAAAGCTATGCAAAAGGTGGGAGATTGTGCATTATGACTTCAAAACTGTCCACAGTATAATGTAGGAACTTAGAATTTTAAATAATAAATTTCTATTTTATTATCTTCACTGATCATCACATATTTTATTGCATTTTAAATAAAACTAGTTTTATAATTTTAGAACATATTTCAAAAAACAATATATATAATGTTTAAAATTTTAAATTATTTTTAAAATTAAATTTCAAATTATCCATAATGACATGCCTTAGAGATAAAGTTTGCTAGTACTTTAATAAAAATTTTCCAGTTGTTTCCTGTGCTACTATGATCATATTTTGACAAAGTTGTATATATTGTATATAATTTTGAAAATTTCCCTTTTGATCCCTGAATCATGTTTTTTCTTTTTATTTGATATATTGTGGTAACACTGATTAACAAAATTATACAGCTTTCAGGTGCACAATTAAACAACACAAAAACAATAGGAAGTTATTAAAGAATTTTTAGGAAAGAAGTGATATAATTTGTATTTTAAAATCCTTAGTTTTGAAGATGGTTTTTCTGCAGTTTTGCTACTGTTTGACCAATACCTTTTTAATTTTATTTCAAACTTTGGAGTATACTATTGTCTTTTCTTACCCAGTTTTTGCCATTGCCCTTCTGGGTTTTACTTAAGTTTTATTTTTTTTCTTTTCCTTTCTTCTCCTCTGTTCTTTTATTACTCTTATCAATTCTCCTCCATCTTCTCACTCAAAAACATTTCCCCTCTTTGAGTAATTTCGCATTCCCTGTATCCTATTTTAAAATATTCATAATCTCTTTTCACCTTTATTTATCTTAGCTCACATGCAGTTGAGATTGCTAATGTAGAGGGGTGCTTTTTGCTGGTATAGGTTTGGTTTTCTTCTAATACTGCTTTGTTAACCAACACCTGAAATAACAGCATATGAAACAAGGTGAAAATTGTGACTAACAGTAAGCCAAATAGAGGGAAAACCCACCAACAAAAATGCCACCAACAAGTAAGGCCCAAGTACATAAGAAAGTGCACACAAATGGAAGAAAGGGCGAAGCTAGAGCATCCAGACAATGAGATCAAACAGACTGCACCACTGAATCTCACATAACTCCTACCACAGAAGTCCACTCCATGCAGACAAGCAGGCAAAAGAGAACATCCTGTGATGCAGAAACAACCTAAAAGAGTCACCTAAACTGGGGAGAAAACAAAAAAAAAATGAAAGAATCACCAGTAAAAGAGCTAAATGAAATTGAGGCAAGCAATCTATCAGACATAGATTGTTTTTAAAAAAAATGATTGTAAGAATGCTCAAGGAACTCACTTATACCTACAAGAAACTGAGTGGGAACTACAACAGTGTGGAAATGGAAACAGAAACTATAAACAAGAACTAGGAAGAAATGAAGAACACAATATCTGAAATAAAGTGTACTGTAGAAGGAATAATGAGCAGATGAATGAAGCAGAGGACCAAATCAGAGCGGTGGACCACAAGTTAGAAAGAAATACATAGATAGAGCAACAAAAAGAAAAAAAAAGACTAAAAAAGTATGAGGAATCTTCAGGACAACATGAAATGTAACAAACATTTGCACATAGGAACACCAGAAGGAAAAGAAGAAGAACAATAGATCGAAAACCTGTTTGAAAAAAATAATGACAGAAAATTTTCCTAATGTGAAGAGGGAAAAACCATACAAGTTCAGGGTCCCAAACAAGATGAATTCAAGAGGCCCACACCAAGGCACATCATAATTAAAATGCCAAATTTTAAATACAAAGAGAGAATCTTAAAAGCAGCAATGGATAAACAGATAGTAACATACAAGAGAGCTCTGATAAGGCTATCAGCTTATTTCTCAACAGAAATACTACTAGCCAAATGGGAATGGCAAGAAATAGTCTAAGGAATGGAAAACAAAGGCCTGCACCCAAGACAACTATCCCCAGCATGGCTGTCAATTAAAATTTAAAGTTAAGTAAGGAGTTGTTCAAAGAAAAGAAAGTTAAAAGTATAAAAATCCATTAAACTAGTATTGAAAGGCATGCTAAATGGACTGTTCAAAGAAGATGAAAGAATTGAGTGAAAGAGAGAAACACAGGTAAAAAGGGATACAATGGCAATGAATAAGTACTTATGAACAATAACCTTAAATGTAAATGGATTAAATGCTCCAATCAAAAGACATAAAGTAGCTGAATGTATAAGAAAGTATGACTCTCATACATGCTGTCTACAAGAGGCCCATGTCAGAAAAAAAAAAAGACCTAAAAAACTTAAAGTGAAAGGTCGGCAAAATTATTCCAAGCAAAACAACAGGAATTTTTTATGGAGTAACAATAGTTATTTCAGACAAAAAAGATTTCAAAACAAAGGCCATAAAAAGAGATAAAGAAAGACATTTTATAAGATTAAAGGTAAGAATGCATCACGAAGCCATTGTAAACTATGTGCAACCAACATAGGAGCACCCAGATATAAAAGAAAAGTCTTGGAGGACTTCAAGAAAGATATAGAGAACAACATACTTATAGCAGTGGATTTTAGTATCGTACTATCAACAATGGGTGTGTATTCCAAGCAAAGAATCAGCAAGGATATTGTGGCACTGAACAACACACTAGATAAAGTGGTCTTACCTGATATATACAGAAGTATTCACCCCAAAGAAGCAAAACATGCATTCTTTTCAAATGCACATGGAGCATTTTCAAATAGAGCACATGTTAGAACACAAAATGAGGCTAAAAAAATTCATGAAAATTAAAATCATATCAAGCATTTTCTCAAATCACAATGGCTTGAAACAAGAAACCAAACTCAAGGGAAAAACTCAAAAGCATTCAACTACATGGAGGCTGAATAATATGTTGTTAAACAATGAATGGGTAATCAATGATATGAAGGAAGAAATCAAAAAGTTTCTGGAAAAAATGAAAATGAACACATAACAACACAAAAGCTATGGGACACAACAAAGGCAGCCCTGAGACCAAAGCTCATAGCAATAGAGGCCTACCTAAAAAGACAGAAAAATTCAAACAAACAACCTAACCCTACATCTACACAAACTGAAGGAACAACAACAAATGAATTTCAGAGTGAGTAGAAGGATGGAAATAATCAAGATTAGAGGATAATAAATGATATAGAGACTAAAAGAACTATTCAAAATGTCAATAAATCCAGGAGTGAATTCTTTGAAATAAACACAATGATAAAGCCTTTAAGAGGATTCATCAAGAAAAAATAGAGAGATATCACACATAAATAAAATCAGAAACTAAAGAGAGAAAATTACAACCAATAATACAGAAATACAAAGGATCATAAGAAATTACTATGAAACATTATATGCCAAGAAATTTGAAAACCTTGGTGAAATGTACAAATTTCTAGAAACATGTAATCCTCCAAAACTGAGTCAAGAAAAAAAAAACAGAAAGCCTGAATAGAACAATATAAACTTTTGAAATTTAAGTAGTAACCAAAAATATCTCAGCACACAAAAGTCCTGGGATGGATGGATTCAAAGGAGAATTTTACCAAACATTTAGAGAAGAGCTAACCCCAATTCTTCTCAAACTATTTTAAAAAATCAAAGAAGAGGAAAAACTCTTGAACTCTTTTTTATGAGGCCAGTATTTTCCTAATTCCAAAAACTATTAAAGACACAAGAAAGAAAAAAACTACAGGTCACTATCACTGATGAACATAGATGTTAAAATCCTCGACAAAATATTGGCAAACCACATCAAGCAATGCATTAAGAACATATGCCATGATCAGGTGTGATTCATCCCACAGATGCAAGTATGGTTCAACAAACAAAAATTAATAAATGTAATACACCACATAAACAATATTAAGGATGAAAACCACATGATCATATCAATAGATGTGGAAAAAGTATTCAATAAAGTACAGTCCCAATTTATGATAAAAACACTCAATAAAGTGGGAATACAGGGAGCAAAACTCAACATAATAAAGGTCGTGTACAAGAAACTTACAGCCAACATCACACTCAATGGGCAAAAGCTAAAACTTTCATTCTAAAATCAAGCACAAGACAATGGTATCCACTTTCACAATTTCTATTCAACATAGTATTGGAAGTTCTAAACACAGCAATCAGACAAGAAAGAGAAGTAAAGGGCATCCAAATTGGAAAGGAAGAAGCAACACTCTCACTGTTTACAGATTACATGATAGTGTATATAGAAAATGCTATATACTCCACCAAAAAACTATATGACCTAAAAAATTAATTTGGCAACATGGTGGGATACAATGTCCACATTCAGAAATTAAAAGTATTTCATACACTAACAATTAAATATCATAAATAGAAATCAGAAAAAAAGTCCCATTTGCTATAGTAACAAAAATAAATAAAATACTTAGGAAAAAACTTAGCCAAGGAAGTGAGGGAAGTGTACTTAGAAAACTACAGAAAACTGAAGAAGGACATTAAGAAAGACACAAATAAGTGAAAGCATATACCATGTTCATAGACTGGAAGAATTAACATTATCAAAATGTCCATAATATCCAAATCAATCTATAGAGTCAATATAATCCTTATCATAATACTAATGGTGTATTTCACAAAACTAGAACAAATATTTCAAAACTTTATATGGAACCATAAATGATACTGAATAACCTCAACAATTTTGAGAAAGAAGAAAAAATAGGAAGGATCACAATATCTGATATCAAACTATATTACAAGGTCACTATAATCAAAACAGTCTGGTACTGGCATAAGAACAGACACATAGATCAATGGAATAGAATAGAAAGCTCAGAAATAAACCTGTCTCTATCATCAATTAATGTTTAAGAAAAGTGGCAGGACCATAAATGGAGTAAAATATAACCTCTTCAACAAATGGTGTTGTGAGATCTCAACAGCTAAATTAAAATAAATGAAACTCAATGATACAGTTGACTATACATCAACTTACACCACACAAAAAATTAAAATCATGATGTAAAAAAGATTTAAATGTAAGTCATGACACCATAAAAGTCCTAGAGGAGAACATAGGCAGGAAAAGCTTAGAATTCCATACTGTAATATTTTCACCGATATGTCCCCTAGAGCAAGGGACATAAAGGAAAGAATAAACAAATCAGACTTCATCAAATGAAAAGGTTCCCACACAGCTAAACATCATCAAAAGGGATGAAAAGAGAACCAACCATATGGGAAAATATATTTGCCAATGATACCTTGGACAAGGGTTTGATGTCTGAAATATATAAAGTATATACATGATTGCACTCCAGGAAGACAAGCAACTCAAAATGTACGCAAAGGACCTTAACAGAGACTTCTCCAAGATGAACATAATAGAGGGCCCAGAGATATATGAAAGGATGCTCAGTATCTCTAGCCATCAGAGAGATGAAAATTAAAACCTCAGTGAGATACCACTTCACATAGGTCAGAATGGTCATCATAAACAAATCAACCAACAATAAGTGCTACTGAGGTTGTAAAGGAAAAGGAACACTAGTATATTGTTTGTTGGAATGCAGGCTGGTGCAGCCACTGTGGAAAACAGTATGGGATTTCCTCAAAAAACAAAAATGGAACTGCCTTTTTACCTGGAAATTCCAGAGCTGGGATTATACCCAAAGAATTCTAAGCACCAATTCCAAAGAACCTATGCACTCCAATGTTCATAGCAGTGCAATTTACATAACCAAGTCCTGGAAGCAGCCTAAGTGCCCATCAGTAAATTAGTGGATAAAAAAAAAAACTGGTACATTTACACAATGGAATCATATAGAGCAGAAAAGAATGAGGGTCTCATACCCTTCATGAAAGCATGGATGGAACTGGAAAGCATTATGTTAAGTGAAATGAGCAGGTAGTGAAAGACAAATACCATATGATTTCACTCATAAGTGGAAAGTAATCAACAAAACAATGAGCAAAATAGAACCAGAGTCTTGGAAATAAAGAACAACCTGATAGCAACCAATGGGGAAATGTGTAGGGTCAGAGAAATGGGAAAGAAGGGGAAGGGACAAAGGAACACAAATAGGGAACCATGGCACAGGCCTTGGGGGAGGAATGACTGTGAATGGGTGGGACATGGTAGGGGAGAGCATTGGAGAAAATGTGGGACAACTGTAACTGAAGAATGATAAAAGTTACATAATTATTTTCCAAAGGACTTATTTCAGTTCAGGGCCATAGGTGTTGGTAACCTACCCTAGCAGTTCAGGGCAAAAGGCTGGGAACTATCCTGTAGCAGATGCCCTTCCATCACAGGATGCACTCACACACATACCCGTAGTTAGTCAGACCAGGACAATTTAGATATGCTAATTAAACTAATGTGCACAACTTTGGGGTGTGTGAGGACACTGGAGTACTGAGACATGAGGAGAACATACAAACTCCACCCAGACAGTGGCCCCAGCTGGGACTCCTTTTCCCCTCACTATATGATATCAAAAATAACATTATTAGGGTCCTTGCTTTATTGTCCAGCATAACACCTAATAAGGAGAAATTAGACATTTCCAAATAAACAAAAGCTGAGAACATTCATACCACCATAATTGCCTACAATAAATACTAAAAAGAGTCCTTTCAAGTGGAAACAAATGGACACAAGATCCTGATTCAAAGCCATACACAATTCTAAATGTCTGTGGTACAGGTAAATGCATGAACTAATGTAAAAATAAGTATTATTTTTATTCTGATTTGTAAGTCCACTTTTAATTCTACTACAGGTTAAAAAAAACAAAAGCAAAAAGTAACTATAAATCTAAGTTAATAGGCATTCAATATCTAAAAATGCAATTTCTAACATCAATAACCAGCTGTGGTTGTGGGAGATTAGCATTTTTATATGTAGTTGAAGTAAATTAAATTGTTATCAGTCTTAAATAGATTGTGTCACTATAGGATATTTTATATAATTGCCTTGGTAACCACAAGAAAAATGTCTATAAAATAGACATTTTAAAGGGAAATAAGCAAGAGATAAAAATAGTATTATAAAAATATCAACTATCCACAAAGAAAGGCGGTAGGGGAGGTAACAAAAGACAAAAAACAAAATGTAAGATATGCAGAAAACAACATGATTACAATGATACATCCTTTTATAAGTCATTACATTAAATGTAAATGAATCAAACACCTCAATGGAAAGCCATAGAATAGCAGAATGAATTAAAATAAACAGACAACAACAATAGCAAACAACAAACCTAAGAATTCCATCATATACTGTGTACAAGTGACTTATCTGACATCTAAGATCACACATAGAGTTAAAATGAAATAATGAAAAAGATATCCCATGTATATACAAAACAAAAGAAAGCAAGTATAGCTTTAATAGTATCTGACAAAATACATATAAATAAAAACTGTTCTTAGGTGAAGAATGATATCATAGAATGATGAAAGAACAGCTTACTATGAAAGTATAATAATTATTTGTATCAAACATTGAAGCTGTAAGATCATTATCAGTAGCAAAATTTGATAGCATTAAAGAGAGAAGCAAACAAATCTATTATGGTATTCAGTCTATGAAAGCTGAACTTCAATACTCCCTTTCAATAGCAAATAGAAAAGAATAGAAAAAAAGAGGGAAACATCAATAAAGAAACAGAAGACACGAACATTGTAGATCAATAATGAGACACACACAGAACACGTCACCAAACAACAGCAGAGTAGAATTTTGCTCATGTGGCCATGAATTACTCTCCAGGAGAGAGCATATGTTAGGCCACAAACTAACTATTAATTAATTTTAAAACATTAAAAACACAAAATATTATTGTCTGCAATGGAATGAAGGTAAAAATCAATAACAGAAAAGAAAATGTAAAATGTAAAACTGTGTAGAAATTAAACACGATAGTTTTAAACAACCAATGAGTCAAAGAAGAAATTATGAAGAAAATAAGAAAATATTTGGAGACAAATAAAATAAAAATGCATCATACTTAAACTTAAACTTATGGGATGCAGTGAAAGCAGACCTAAGACAGAAATTTATAGCTGTAAATTCTTACATTAAAAAAAGAGAATGTCTTCAAATCAACCACCTAATTTTATAGGACTTATAGGACTAAAAATACATATAAACTCGACTTGTGAAGGACAGAAAATATATTACAGCAGAGATACATGAAACAAAAATAGAAAATGATAGAGAAAATAAACCAATCCAAGATTAGCTTTTATGAAAAGAAAATACAACATGACAAACCATTACCTAGATTGAGAGAGAGAGAGAAGACCAAAAACTAAAATCATGTATAGTTGTACATTAACAAAATAAGTAACAAAATAAATAATAAATAGGTAAAATAAATTCCTAAAAATGCAAAACCTACCAACACCTAATTTTATAGAAATAGAAAAATAAGGAGGTTGAATCAGTAGTCAAAATCCTCCTAATAAACAAAAGCCAAGGGCCAGATGGCTTCAATGGTGAATTCTGCCAATTTTAAATAAGAATTTACATGATGGAATACTACACAGCAGAAAGAAAGGAGCACCTACCCTTAGTAACAGCATGGGTGGATCTGGATAGCATTATGCTAAGTGAAATAACCTAGGTGGTGAAAGACAAATGCCATATGCTTTCTCCTATAAGTGGAAACTAATCAATGAAGCAAACAAGCAAGCAAAATATAACCAGAGACATTGAAATGAAGAACAAATTGACAATAACCAGAAGGGAGATGGGAGGGGATAATGAGGAGGAAATGTGGAAAGGTTTTCAGGAACATGTATAAAGGACACATGGACAAAATCAAACAGGGGTAGGATCAAATTGGGGAAGTGGGGATGGTTGGGACAGAGTGCTGGGGGAATATGGAGACAACTGTATTTGAACAACCATAAAAAAAATAGAAAAAAATTATTCCTTTTAGCATATCTTGCAAAGCTGGTTTGGTGGAAGTGCATTCTTTCAGCCTTCTTTTGTTTGGGAAACCCTTTATTTCACCTTCCACTTTAAATGAGAGCCTTGGTGGATAGAGTAGTCTAGGTTGCCAGACTTTGCTTTTCATTACTTGGAATATTTCTTGTCATTTTCTTCTAGATGTAGTATTTCTGTTGAGAAATCAGTTGTTAGCCTAATCGAAGCTCCCTTGTATGTTACTTCCTACTTCTCCCTTGCTGCCTTTAATATTCTCTCTTTGTCTTTAAAATGGCATTTCAATTATGATGTGTCTTGAGGTAAGCCTCTTGGGTTCATCTTGATTGGGACCCTCTGTGCCTCCTGAACTTCCATGGATTTGTCCCTTTTCACTTTAGGGAAGTTTTCTGTCATTATTTTTTCAAACAGATTTTTTATCACTTGCTCTTTTACTTCTCATTCTGGCATTCCTATGATTTGCATATTGTTGTTTTTCATGTTGTCCTGCAGTTCCCTTATTCTATCCTCATATTTCTTAGTCTTTTTTTATGTTTCTTCTCTAGCTTGGTATTTTATGCTACCCTGACTTCCAGCTCACAAATTAGGTCCTGTGATTCATCCAGCCTGCTTATAATCTCTTCTAGTGTGTGTTTTTTTTTTAAATTATAATATTCTTTTTTTTAAGATTTTATTTATTTATTTTTAGGGAGGGAAGGGAGGGAGAGAGAGAGAGAGAGAGAGAGAGGGAGAGAGAGAGAGGAACATCAATGTGCGGTTGCTGGGGGTTATGGCCTGCAACCCAGGAATGTACCCTGGCTGGGAATCAAACCTGGGACACTTTGGTTCCCAGCCGCGCTCAATCCACTGAGCTATGCCAGCCAGGGCTAAATTATAATATTCTTTATGAATTTTGGTTACTTATAAAGTATATATCAGACAAAAGTTCTGAATTCAAAACAAGGAGATGACAATAGTAAAGTATGGAGAACTTTAAGAAAGAATTTTAAGAGAGGAGCTGATAATACAACTTGGCATTTAAAACTTGATATGTGCCTGGCTGGTGTAGCTCAGTGGATTGAGTGCAGGCTGCGAACCAAAGGATTGCTGGTTCTATTCCCAGTCAGGGCATATGTCTGAGTTGCAGGCCAGGTCCCCAATGGGGAGGGAACCACACATCGATGTTTCTCTCCTTCTCCTTCTCCATCCCTTCTCCTCTCTCTAAAAATAAATAAATAAAATCTTTAAAAATAAAAAAAAAATAAAACTTGATATGTGTTTTTATGAAATTTCCTAAATTTTCTTTTTAAGTATATTTTATTGATTGTGCTATTACAGTTGTCCCAGTTTATTTATCCCCTTTATTTTTTAGTATTTTTATTTCAGATATTGTACTCTTCATTTCTTCCTTGTTCTTGATTATAGTTTCCATTTCATTTTTCATACTGTTATAGTTCTCACTTAATTCCTTGTAGTCATCTGTGAGTTCCTTGATCATCCTTATAACCATTCTCTTCAATTCTATATCTGATAGTTTGCTTGCCTCTATTTCATTTAGCTCTTTCACTAGGGATTCTTCCATTCTTTTTGATTGGGTGTTCGTTCTTTGCTACCTATGCAAGTGACTCTTTTTTTTTGTTTTG